>NC_088782.1:125975828-126309347 GCF_958450345.1 Calliphora vicina | reverse complement strand
TTTGCAATTCTATAATCAATAAGAAAGAAAAGTGAAAATCAATTAATTATAATAAGAAACAAATGGTAATATGAAACTAATAACTGCTAAAAAGGCCAGTAAAAGTAAAGAAATTAAAATAATAATAATAAAAAGAATTTCACAAAGAAAATGTAAATTACAGAAATAAACTTTCATTTGAAGGAAAAAATAAAAACTAAACTTTACACCATATACAAATTTAAACAAATTTCTTGAAAAAATTTAAAAAAAATAGCAAATTATTGAGAAACTTGACTGAACTAGATTTCAAAAATTAGTTTTTTTACAGTGAAGTATCCAAAAATTTGCTATTTATAGTCAAGTTTCCAAGAAACTGCTAGTTTTAGTCTATTTTTATTCTAAAAAACTTGACTATATTTTTAGACTAAAAATAGCAGTTTCTTGGAAACTTGACTATAAATAGAACATTTTTGGAAACTTCACTGTAAAAAACTAATTTTTGGAATCTAGACTAGATTATCTAGAAATACTCCCAATAATTATTAAAATTGTGCAAAAATTACATTTTTAAAAAAGTAGTATTTTTAATACTTTTTTTAAATACAAGAATATTTGTTGGAAAAACGTAGTATTATTTATAGAACGTTATTTCTTTCGGCCTGAATTAAAAACTTAAACTTTACAGTAATTTTAAGATTTTTTTCAGAAAAGTAGTATTTTTACTACTATTTTTTTAATAATGAATATTATCTGTTAAATAAGATTAGTTTAATTTAATAAAATTGAACTTGGAAAAAAGTAGTATTTTTAATACTTTTTTTGTAAATAGTACTATTTTTTGTTAAAAAATTTAAATTTTATTACAATTTATATAATTAAGACAAAATTTGTCATTTATTTAATTAAAACTATTTTTTTAGAAATAGTAGTATTTTTACTACTATTTCAATAATGTTAAAATTACATGAAAATAGGGTTTATCTTTTAAATTACTTTATTTGCATTTAATTTAATAAAATTGAACTTGAAAAAAGTAGTATTTTTAATACTTTTTTTGTGAAAAAATTAAAATTTTATTACAATTTATATAATTAAGTCAAAATTTGTAATATAGTTAATTAAAACAACTTTTTTAGAAAAAGTAGTATTTTTACTACTATTTTATTAATGTTAAAATAATATACAAATTTATCCTTTAAATAAGTTTAGTTTAATTTAAAAAAATAAAATTGAACTTGAAAAAAAGTAGTATTTTTAATATTTTTTTTTTGTAAATAGTACTATTTTTTGTAAAAAAATTTAAATTTTATTACAATTTATATAATATGAGTCAAAATTTTTAATTTTTTTATTAAAACTACTTTTTTAGCAAAAGTAAAAATAGTAGTATTTTTAATACTTTTTTTGTAAATAGTACTATTTTTTGTGGAAAAATTAGAATTTTATTACAAATTATATAATAAAGTCAAAATTTTAGATTTATTTAATTAAAACCATTTTTTTAAGAAAAAGTAGTATTTTTACTACTATTTTATTTTAAAACCTATAACTTCCAAATATATTATTTTTTATTAATTAATAATAATATTGTGTTTTTTTAACTAAAAATTAGCTTTAAAATCACTTTTAAAAAAGTAGTATTTTTTTAGAACTTTTTTCAAATAGTAGTATTTTTACAGAAAAAAGTAGTTTTTGTAGGAAAATTATAAGAAATTTTGGACTTACTTAAAAACTTGTTTTCAAATTATGATTATTTTTTAAGTACTACTATTTTTATAAAAAAGTAGTATTTTTACTACTATTTTAATTTTGCACGAAATACATAAAAATTGTTTTTATCATAATTGTTTAAAGAAATTTAATGAAATGGGACTTTGTAAAAGGTAGTATTTTTACTACTATTTTAATTTTGCGTGAAATACATAAAAATATTTCTTATCATAAATTGTTTAAAGAAATTTAGAAATGGGACTTTGTAAAAAGTAGTATTTTTACTACCATTTAATTGTTAAAACCATAACTTCCAAATATATTATTTTTTATTAATTAATAATAATATTGTGTTTTTTTAACTAAAAATTAGCTTTAAAATCACTTTTAAAAAAGTAGTATTTTTTAGCACTTTTTTCAAATAGTAGTATTTTTATAGAAAAAAGTAGTTTTTGTAGGAAAATTATAAAAAATTTTGGACTTACTTTAAAACTTGCTTTCAAGTTATGATTATTTTTTAAGTAATACTATTTTTTTAAAAAAGTAGTATTTTTACTACTATTTTAATTTTGCGCAAAATACATAAAAATTTTTCGTATCATAATTGTTTAAAGAAATTTAATGAAATGGAACTTTGTAAAAAGTAGTATTTTTACTACTATTTTATTTTTGCGCGAAATACATAAAAATATTTCTTATCATAATAATATTGTGTTTTTATACCTAAAAATTTGCTTTAAAATCACTTTTAAAAAAGTAGTATTTTATAGGAAAATTATACGAAATTTTAGCCTTACTTTAAAACTTGTTTTCAAATTATGATTATTTTTTAAGTAATACTATTTTTTATAAAAAAGTAGTATTTTTACTACTATTTTAATTTTGCGCGAAATACATAAAAATTGTTTTTATCATAATTGTTTAAAGAAATTTAATGAAATGGGACTTTGTAAAAAGTAGTATTTTTACTACTATTTTATTTTTGAGCGAAATACATAAAAATATTTCTTATCATAAATTGTTTAAAGAAATTTAGAAATGGGACTTTGTAAAAAGTAGTATTTTTACTACCATTTAATTGTTAAAACCATAACTTCCAAATATATTATTTTTTATTAATTAATAATAATATTGTGTTTTTTTAACTAAAAATTAGCTTTAAAATCACTTTTAAAAAAGTAGTATTTTTTAGCACTTTTTTCAAATAGTAGTATTTTTATAGAAAAAAGTAGTATTTTATAGGAAAATTATACGAAATTTTAGCCTTACTTTAACTTGTTTTCAAATTATGATTATTTTTTAAGTACTACTATTTTTATAAAAAAGTAGTATTTTTACTACTATTTTAATTTTGCACGAAATACATAAAAATTGTTTTTATCATAATTGTTTAAAGAAATTTAATGAAATGGAACTTTGTAAAAAGTAGTATTTTTACTACTTTTTGGCATAAAATTCGAAATTTTCGAACATTTAATACTAAAATTTCTAAACAATTTTAAATTGATTTTACAAACGGTGTATCAGTACTCTTGCACTTGCTAAACTAATTATTTTATTATTTATTAGTTAAAGTTATTTATGTTGTTATTGCTGTTGCTGTAAATAATATGTTAAAGTATAATTTTACTAAATAATTCTTTTTTTTACAATGTTTTCTAAATCAAATTTTACATTTCTTTTCTTTTGTTATTTTGTTTTACTGCGTAGATTAGATTTCTTTTAATGAATAATTTCTCAATTAATTTCTATTTCTGTTTTTTTTTATAAATTTCTGCTTTCAGGTTTTCTTCTATCAATGATTGAAAAAATGTCTTGTTTCTTTTGTGTTGAGAAAAGAAATATAAATTAAAATGTTAAATAAACACAAAGAATTTTATTAAAAAAAAATTATAAAAAAATCACGTCTGATATAATCAAGCTGGAGAGACCATGTTTATATTTATGGTTTAAGTTTTTGCTTAATTTATTTGTAACTATTTTAAATATTATTTTGGTGAATAATTTGCATAAACTTTTGCTTTATTTTGTTCCCATCTAAAGCAATATTTTCTGTCCTACTCTTTTATTCAAATTCTATATATTTGAAACCTTAATTAAAAAGTTTTTACTTTTAAGCCGGATGTATAACGATCTAAATAGCTAATTCCTAGACTAGAGCTATTAAATTCAGTGTGAGTTGTCTGTTTTTATTGTTAATATGAAACCACCAACACATCAATCTGATTGACTGGACTTACTCTTTCTCTTTACTCTTCTCCTCTCTACCCTTTAATTTAGACATACTCATGTCATGCCTGGCCCCCTCACATTTATTTCTAATTCTAATTACTAATATTTTTTTTTTTGTTCAAATTTCCAACAAACCTACAAACATTTCTAATATTTATTTTCACATATAAATTGTACTGTGAACTTTTTATAGCCACTTTTATTTAGTTTTTCAAATGACACTTGCTCATTTGCTCATAGGAGAGCGTGCGTGTGTCAGACCAAAACTGAAAAATATAAAAATCGATGAAATTTCATATTAAACGTGTCATTATAAAATATTTTATTTTGTGAAATTGTTGTTGTTGTTGCATTGTTAGTGGTAGTTAGTTTTGTTACACCTGTATTTCAGTGTATTTTTTTCACTTACCTTCCCTAATGTATTAATGTGTGTGAAGTTAAATTCGAATTTAACTAGCACAGACAAAAACCACATTTTTTAACATTGATCATTTTACAGTCAACATAGCACTGTTAAGCACTTAACAGTCATCATAAATAAATTGTAGTACATGAAATATATCTGAAATATGTATCTGAAATAATTTCAGAACTATAAAAAATAAAAAAAATAATAAAAAAATAAATCTCTGACGTGAAATAAAAGTAAGATAGTAAGAATTAATATTGGAATTTAAATAAAATTGAGTTTTTTGAAAACAAAAGCTGGATAGGATTAGTGACCATTTTGGGAACTGGGTGAAAGGTTCGCATACTACACTATATAGAAATGTTGGTGCAATGAGCACTTGTTGGAACTGTTATAGTGGGATACCTGAAATAATCTTGGGATTTGAGAAAACTTAAGTTTTTTGAAAAAAAAGCTCGAGATGATTTGTGACCATTTTGGAAACTGGGTGAATGGTTCGCATACTATACTATATGGAAGTGTTGGTGCAAGGAGCACTTGTTGGAACTGTGGTAGTGGGATATCTGAAATAATCATGGGATTTGAGAAAATTTGATTTGAAAAATAGTATTTTTTTGAAAAATTTTCTGGAGAGGATTTTTGTCCATTTGGGAATTGTGTGGAAGGTTCGCATATTACACTATATAGATATGATGGTCCAAGAGGTACTTGTTGGCACTGTGGTAGTGGGATATCTGAAATAATCTTGGGATTTGAGAAATTTCGACTTGAAAAATGTAATATTGCTGGAGAGGATTAGTATCCATTTTGGGAATTGTGTGGAAGGTTCGCATATTACACTATATAGATATGGTGGTCCAAGAGGTACTTGTTGGAACTGTGGTAGTGGAATATTTGAAATAATCTTGGGATTTGAGAAATTTCGACTTGAAAAATTTTATTTTTAAAAAAAAAAATTCTGGAGAGGATTTTTGTCCATTTTGGGAATTGTGTGGAAGGTTCGCATATTACACTATATAGATATGGTGGACCAAGAGGTACTTGTTGGAACTGTGGTAGTGGGATATCTGAAATAATCTTGGGATTTGAGAAATTTCGACTTTCAAATTTTTATTTTTTTTTAAAACTTTTCTGGAGAGGATTTTTGTCCATTTTGGGAATAGGTTCGCATATTACACTATATAGATATGGTGGTCCAAGAGGTAATTGTTGGAACTGTGGTAGTGGTATATCTGAAATAATCTTGGGATTTGAGAAATTTCGACTTTAAAAATTTAATTTTTTTAAAAATTTTCTGGAGAGGACTTTTGTCCATTTTGGGAATTGTGTGGAAGGTTCGCATATTACACTATATAGATATGGTGGTCCAAGAGGTACTTGTTGGAACTGTGGTAGTGGAATATTTGAAATAATCTTGGGATTTGAGAAATTTCGACTTGAAAAATTTTATTTTTAAAAAAAAAAATTCTGGAGAGGATTTTTGTCCATTTTGGGAATTGTGTGGAAGGTTCGCATATTACACTATATAGATATGGTGGACCAAGAGGTACTTGTTGGAACTGTGGTAAAGGGATATCTGAAATAATCTTGGGATTTGAGAAATTTCGACTTTCAAATTTTTATTTTTTTTTAAAACTTTTCTGGAGAGGATTTTTGTCCATTTTGGGAATAGGTTCGCATATTACACTATATAGATATGGTGGTCCAAGAGGTACTTGTTGGAACTGTGGTAGTGGAATATTTGAAATAATCTTGGGATTTGAGAAATTTCGACTTGAAAAATTTTATTTTTAAAAAAAAAATTCTGGAGAGGATTTTTGTCCATTTTGGGAATTGTGTGGAAGGTTCGCATATTACACTATATAGATATGGTGGACCAAGAGGTACTTGTTGGAACTGTGGTAGTGGGATATCTGAAATAATCTTGGGATTTGAGAAATTTCGACTTGAATAATTTAATTTTTTTAAAAATTTTCTGGAGGACTTTTGTCCATTTTGGGAATTGTGTGGAAGGTTCGCATATTACACTATATAGATATGGTGGACCAAGAGGTACTTGTTGGAACTGTATTAGTGGGTTATCGGAAATAATCTTGGGATTTGAGAAATTTCGACTTGAAAAATTCTATTTTTTTTTTGAAAAATTTTCTGGAGAGGATTTTTGTCCATTTTGGGAATTGTGTGGAAGGTTCGCATATTACACTATATAGATATGGTGGTCCAAGAGGTACTTGTTGGAACTGTGGTAGTGGGATATCTGAAATAATCTTGGGATTTGAGAAATTTCGACTTGAAAAATGTAATATTGCTGGAGAGGATTATTGTCCATTTTGGGAATTGTGTAGAAGGTTCGCATATTACACTATATAGATATGGTGGTCCAAGAGGTACTTGTTGGAACTGTGGTAGTGGGATATCTGAAATAATCTTGGGATTTGAGAAATTTCGACTTGAAAAATGTAATATTGCTGGAGAGGATTATTGTCCATTTTGGGAATTGTGTGGAAGGTTCGCATATTACACTATATAGATATGGTGGTCCAAGAGGTACTTGTTGGAACTGTGGTAGTGGGATATCTGAAATAATCTTGGGATTTGAGAAATTTCGACTTGAAAATGTTATTTTTTGAAAAATTTTCTGGAGAGGATTTTTGTCCATTTTGGGAATTGTGTGGAAGGTTCGCATATTACACTATATAGATATGGTGGTCCAAGAGGTACTTGTTGGAACTGTGGTAGTGGGATATCTGAAATAATCTTGGGATTTGAGAAATTTCGACTTTAAAAATTTAATTTTTTTAAACATTTTCTGGAGAGGACTTTTGTCCATTTTGGGAATTGTGTGGAAGGTTCGCATATTACACTATATATATATGGTGAACCAAGAGGTACTTGTTGGAACTGTGGTAAAGGGATATCTGAAATAATCTTGGGATTTGAGAAATTTCGACTTGAAAAATGTAATATTGCTGGAGAGGATTATTGTCCATTTTGGGAATTGTGTGGAAGGTTCGCATATTACACTATATAGATATGGTGGTCCAAGAGGTACTTGTTGGAACTGTGGTAGTGGGATATCTGAAATAATCTTGGGATTTAAGAAATATCGACTTGAAAATGTTATTTTTTGAAAAATTTTCTGGAGAGGACTTTTGTCCATTTTGGGAATTGTGTTTAAGGTTCGCATATTACACTATATAGATATGGTGGACCAAGAGGTACTTGTTGGAACTGTGGTAGTGGGATATCTGAAATAATCTTGGGATTTGTGAAATTTCGATATAAATAATTTAATTTTTTTTTTGAAAAATTTTCTGGAGGATTTTTGTCCATTTTGGGAATTGTGTGGAAGGTTCGCATATTACACTATATAGATATGGTGGACCAAGAGGTACTTGTTGGAACTGTATTAGTGGGTTATCTGAAATAATCTTGGGATTTGAGAAATTTCGACTTGAAAAATTTTATTTTTTTTTTGAAAAATTTTCTGGAGAGGATTTTTGTCCATTTTGGGAATTGTGTGGAAGGTTCGCATATTACACTATATAGATATGGTGGTCCAAGAGGTAGTTGTTGGCACTGTGGTAGTGGGATATCTGAAATAATCTTGGGATTTGAGAAATTTCGACTTGAAAAATGTAATATTGCTGGAGAGGATTAGTGTCCATTTTGGGAATTGTGTGGAAGGTTCGCATATAACACTATATAGATATGGTGGTCCAAGAGGTACTTGTTGGAACTGTGGTAGTGGAATATCTGAAATAATCTTGGGATTTGAGAAATTTCGACTTGAAAAATTTTATTTTTTAAAAAAAAATTCTGGAGAGGATTTTTGTCCATTTTGGGAATTGTGTGGAAGGTTCGCATATTACACTATATAGATATGGAGGACCAAGAGGTACTTGTTGGAACTGTGGTAGTGGGATATCTGAAATAATCTTGGGATTTGAGAAATTTCGACTTGAAAAATTTTATTTTTTGTTTGAAAAATTTTCTGGAGAGGATTTTTGTCCATTTTGGGAATTGTGTGGAAGGTTTGCATATTACACTATATAGATATGGTGGTCCAAGAGGTACTTGTTGGAACTGTATTAGTGGGTTATCTGAAATAATATTGGGATTTGAGAAATTTCGACTTGAAAAATTTTATTTTTTTTTTTGAAAAATTTTCTGGAGAGGATTTTTGTCCATTTTGGGAATTGTGTGGAAGGTTCGCATATTACACTATATAGATATGGTGGTCCAAGAGGTACTTGTTGGAACTGTGGTAGTGGGATATCTGAAATAATCTTGGGATTTGAGAAATTTCGACTTTAAAAATTTAATTTTTTTAAAAATTTTCTGGAGAGGACTTTTGTCCATTTTGGGAATTGTGTGGAAGGTTCGCATATTACACTATATAGATATGGTGGACCAAGAGGTACTTGTTGGAACTGTGGTACTGGGATATCTGAAATAATCTTGGGATTTGAGAAATTTCGTCTTGAAAAATGTAATATTGCTGGAGAGGATTATTGTCCATTTTGGGAATTGTGTGGAAGGTTCGCATATTACACTATATAGATATGGTGGACCAAGAGGTACTTGTTGGAACTGTGGTACTGGGATATCTGAAATAATCTTGGGATTTGAGAAATTTCGTCTTGAAAAATGTAATATTGCTGGAGAGGATTATTGTCCATTTTGGGAATTGTGTGGAAGGTTCGCATATTACACTATATAGATATGGTGGTCCAAGAGGTACTTGTTGGAACTGTGGTAGTGGGATATCTGAAATAATCTTGGGATTTGAGAAATATCGACTTGAAAATGTTATTTTTTGAAAAATTTCCTGGAGAGGACTTTTGTCCATTTTGGGAATTGTGTGGAAGGTTCGCATATTACACTATATAGATATGGTGGACCAAGAGGTACTTGTTGGAACTGTGGTAGTGGGATATCTGAAATAATCTTGGGATTTGAGATATTTCGACTTTAAAAATTTAATATTTTTAAAAATTTTCTGGAGAGCACTTTTGTCCATTTTGGGAATTGTGTGGAAGGTTCGCATATTACACTATATAGATATGGTGGACCAAGAGGTACCTGTTGGAACTGTATTATTGGGACATCTGAAATAATCTTGGGATTTGAGAAATTTCGACTTGAATAATTTAATTTTTTTAAAAATTTTCTGGAGAGGACTTGTTGGCAACACGCCAACAAATATTTTTAAATTTATATCGCACTATGAAAACTTAACAAAACTGACCAGGAATAAAATTGCTTAGTTTAAATTTCTCAAATCCCAAGATTAATACATTTTTTAAGTCAAAATTTCTCAAATCCCAAGATTATTACGAACCTTCCACACAATTCCCAAAATGGACAAAAATCCTCTCCAGAAAATTTAAAAAAAAAAAATAATTCATGTCGAAATTTCTCAAATCCCAAGATTATTTCAGATATCCCACTACCACAGTGCCAACAAATACCTCTTGGTCCACCATATCTATATAGTGTAATATGCGAACCTTCCACACAAGTACCTCTTGGACCACCATATCTATATAGTGTAATATGCGAACCTTCCACACAATTCCCAAAATGGACAAAAGTGCTCTCCAGAAAATTTTTAAAAAAATTAAATTTTTAAAGTCGAAATTTCTCAAATCCCAAGATTATTTCAGATATCCCACTACCACAGTTCCAACAAGTACCTCTTGGACCACCATATCTATATAGTGTAATATGCGAACCTTCCACACAATTCCCAAAATGGACAAAAATCCTCTCCAGAAAATTTTTCAAACAAAAAATAAAATTTTTCAAGTCGAAATTTCTCAAATCCCAAGATTATTTCAGATATCCCACTACCACAGTTCCAACAAGTACCTCTTGGTCCTCCATATCTATATAGTGTAATATGCGAACCTTCCACACAATTCCCAAAATGGACAAAAATCCTCTCCAGAATTTTTTTTTAAAAAATAAAATTTTTCAAGTCGAAATTTCTCAAATCCCAAGATTATTTCAGATATTCCACTACCACAGTTCCAACAAGTACCTCTTGGACCACCATATCTATATAGTGTAATATGCGAACCTTCCACACAATTCCCAAAATGGACAAAAATCCTCTCCAGAAAATTTTTCAAAAAAAAAAATAAAATTTTTCAAGTCGAAATTTCTCAAATCCCAAGATTATTTCAGATAACCCACTAATACAGTTCCAACAAGTACCTCTTGGACCACCATATCTATATAGTGTAATATGCGAACCTTCCACACAATTCCCAAAATGGACAATAATCCTCTCCAGCAATATTACATTTTTCAAGTCAACATTTCTCAAATCCCAAGATTATTTCAGATATCCCACTACCACAGTTCCAACAAGTACCTCTTGGTCCACCATATCTATATAGTGTAATATGCGAACCTTCCACACAATTCCCAAAATGGACAAAAGTCGTCTCCAGAAAATTTTTCAAAAAAAAAAAAAATAAAATTATTCAAGTCGAAATTTCTCAAATCCCAAGATTATTTCAGATATCCCACTACCACAGTTCCAACAAGTACCTCTTGGACCACCATATCTATATAGTGTAATATGCGAACCTTCCACACAATTCCCAAAATGGACAATAATCCTCTCCAGCAATATTACATTTTTCAAGTCGAAATTTCTCAAATCCCAAGATTATTTCAGATATCCCACTACCACAGTGCCAACAAGTATCTCTTGGTCCACCATATCTATATAGTGTAATATGCGAACCTTCCACACAATTCCCAAAATGGACAAAAATCCTCTCCAGAAAATTTTTCAAAAAAAAAAATAAAATTTTTCAAGTCGAAATTTCTCAAATCCCAAGATTATTTCAGATAACCCACTAATACAGTTCCAACAAGTACCTCTTGGACCACCATATCTATATAGTGTAATATGCGAACCTTCCACACAATTCCCAAAATGGACAATAATCCTCTCCAGCAATATTACATTTTTCAAGTCAACATTTCTCAAATCCCAAGATTATTTCAGATATCCCACTACCACAGTTCCAACAAGTACCTCTTGGTCCACCATATCTATATAGTGTAATATGCGAACCTTCCACACAATTCCCAAAATGGACAAAAGTCGTCTCCAGAAAATTTTTCAAAAAAAAAAAAAAAAAAATTATTCAAGTCGAAATTTCTCAAATCCCAAGATTATTTCAGATATCCCACTACCACAGTTCCAACAAGTACCTCTTGGACCACCATATCTATATAGTGTAATATGCGAACCTTCCACACAATTCCCAAAATGGACAATAATCCTCTCCAGCAATATTACATTTTTCAAGTCGAAATTTCTCAAATCCCAAGATTATTTCAGATATCCCACTACCACAGTGCCAACAAGTATCTCTTGGTCCACCATATCTATATAGTGTAATATGCGAACCTTCCACACAATGCCCAAAACGGACAAAAATCCTCTCCAGAAAATTTTTCAAAAAAAAATAAAATTATTCATGTCGAAATATCTCAAATCCCAAGATTATTTCAGATATCCCACTACCACAGTTCCAACAAGTACTTCTTGGACCACCATATCTATATAGTGTAATATGCGAACCTTCCACACAATTCCCAAAACGGACAAAAATCCTCTCCAGAAAATTTTTCAAAAAAAAAATAAAATTTTTCAAGTCGAAATTTCTCAAATCCCAAGATTATTTCAGATAACCCACTAATACAGTTCCAACAAGTACCTCTTGGTCCATCATATCTATATAGTGTAATATGCGAACCTTCCACACAATTCCCAAAATGGACAAAAGTCCTCTCCAGAAAATTTTTCAAAAAATAACATTTTCAAGTCGTTATTTCTCAAATCCCAAGATTATTTCAGATATCCCACTACCACAGTTCCAACAAGTACCTCTCGGACCACCATATCTATATAGTGTAATATGCGAACCTTCCACACAATTCCCAAAATGGACAATAATCCTCTCCAGCAATATTACATTTTTTAAGTCGAAATTTCTCAAATCCCAAGATTATTTCAGATATCCCACTACCACAGTTCCAACAAGTACCTCTTGGACCACCATATCTATATAGTGTAATATGCGAACCTTCCACACAATTCCCAAAATGGACAAAACTCCTCTCCAGAAAATTTTTCAAAAAAAAAAATAAAATTATTCATGTCGAAATTTCTCAAATTCCAAGATTATTTCAGATATCCCACTACCACAGTTCCAACAAGTACCTCTTGGACCACCATATCTATATAGTGTAATATGCGAACCTTCCACACAATTCCCAAAATGGACAAAAATCCTCTCCAGAAAATTTTTCAAAAAAAAAATTTAATTATTCAAGTCGAAATTTCTCAAATCCCAAGATCATTTCAGATATCCCACTACCACAGTTCCAACAAGTACCTCTTGGTCCACCATATCTATATAGTGTAATATGCGAACCTTCCACACAATTCCCAAAATGGACAAAAATCCTCTCCAGAAAATTTTTCAAAAAAAAAATTAAATTATTCAAGTCGAAATTTCTCAAATCCCAAGATTATTTCAGATATCCCACTACCACAGTTCCAACAAGTACCTCTTGGACCACCATATCTATATAGTGCAATATGCGAACCTTCCACACAATTCCCAAAATGGACAATAATCCTCTCCAGCAATATTATATTTTTCAAGTCGAAATTTCTCAAATCCCAAGATTATTTCAGATATCCCACTACCACAGTTCCAACAAGTACCTCTTGGACCACCATATCTATATAGTGTAATATGCGAACCTTCCACACAATTCCCAAAATGGACAAAAATCCTCTCCAGAAAATTTTTAAAAAAATAAAATTATTCAAGTAGAAATTTCTGAAATCCCAAGATTATTTCAGATGTCCCACTAATACAGTTCCAACAGGTACCTCTTGGACCACCATATCTATATAGTGTAATATGCGAACCTTCCACACAATTCCCAAAATGGACAAAACTCCTCTCCAGAAAATTTTTCAAAAAAAAAATTAAATTATTCATGTCGAAATTTCTCAAATCCCAAGATTATTTCAGATATCCCACTACCACAGTTCCAACAAGTACCTTTTGGTCCACCATATCTATATAGTGTAATATGCGAACCTTCCACACAATTCTCAAAATGGACAAAAGTCCTCTCCAGAAAATTTTTAAAAAATTAAATTTTTCAAGTCGAAATTTCTCAAATCCCAAGATTATTTCAGATATGCCACTACCACAGTTCCAACAAGTACCTCTTGGACCACCATATCTATATAGTGTAATATGCGAACCTTCCACACAATTCCCAAAATGGTCAAAAATCCTCTCCATAAAATTTTTAAAAAAATAAAATTAATTATTCAAGTCGAAATTTCTCAAATCCCAAGATTATTTCAGATATCCCACTACCACAGTTCCAACAAGTACCTTTTGGTCCACCATATCTATATAGTGTAATATGCGAACCTTCCACACAATTCTCAAAATGGACAAAAGTCCTCTCCAGAAAATTTTTAAAAAATTAAATTTTTCAAGTCGAAATTTCTCAAATCCCAAGATTATTTCAGATATGCCACTACCACAGTTCCAACAAGTACCTCTTGGACCACCATATCTATATAGTGTAATATGCGAACCTTCCACACAATTCCCAAAATGGACAAAACTCCTCTCCAGAAAATTTTTCAAAAAAAAAATAAAATTATTCATGTCGAAATTTCTCAAATCCCAAGATTATTTCAGATATCCCACTACCACAGTTCCAACAAGTACCTCTTGGACCACCATATCTATATAGTGTAATATGCGAACCTTCCACACAATTCCCAAAATGGACAAAAATCCACTCCAGAAAATTTTTCAAAAAAAAAAATTAATTATTCAAGTCGAAATTTCTCAAATCCCAAGATTATTTTAGATATCCCACTACCACAGTTCCAACAAGTACCTTTTGGTCCACCATATCTATATAGTGTAATATGCGAACCTTCCACACAATTCTCAAAATGGACAAAAGTCCTCTCCAGAAAATTTTTAAAAAAATTAAATTTTTCAAGTCGAAATTTCTCAAATCCCAAGATTATTTCAGATATGCCACTACCACAGTTCCAACAAGTACCTCTTGGACCACCATATCTATATAGTGTAATATGCGAACCTTCCACACAATTCCCAAAATGGTCAAAAATCCTCCAGAAAATTTTTAAAAAAATAAAATTATTCAAGTCGAAATTTCTCAAATCCCAAGATTATTTCAGATGTCCCACTAATACAGTTCCAACAGGTACCTCTTGGACCACCATATCTATATAGTGTAATATGCGAACCTTCCACACAATTCCCAAAATGGACAAAAATCCTCTCCAGAAATTTTTTCAAAAAATAACATTTTCAAGTCGAAATTTCTCAAATCCCAAGATTATTTCAGATATCCCACTATTAAAGTTCCAACAAGTACCTCTTGGACCACCATATCTATATAGTGTAATATGCGAACCTTCCACACAATTCCCAAAATGGACACTAATCCTCTCCAACAATATTACATTTTTCAAGTCAAAATTTCTCAAATCCCAAGATTATTTCAGATATCCCACTACCACAGTTCCAACAAGTACCTCTTGGACCACCATATCTATATAGTGTAATATGCGAACCTTCCACACAATTCCCAAAATGGACAAAACTCCTCTCCAGAAAATTTTTCAAAAAAAAAAATAAAATTATTCATGTCGAAATTTCTCAAATCCCAAGATTATTTCAGATATCCCACTACCACAGTTCCAACAAGTACCTCTTGGACCACAATATCTATATAGTGTAATATGCGAACCTTCCACACAATTCCCAAAATGGACAAAAATCCTCTCCAGAAAATTTTTCAAAAAAAAAATTTAATTATTCAAGTCGAAATTTCTCAAATCCCAAGATCATTTCAGATATCCCACTACCACAGTTCCAACAAGTACCTCTTGGTCCACCATATCTATATAGTGTAATATGCGAACCTTCCACACAATTCCCAAAATGGACAAAAGTCCTCTCCAGAAAATTTTTAAAAAAATTAAATTTTTCAAGTCGAAATTTCTCAAATCCCAAGATTATTTCAGATATCCCACTACCACAGTTCCAACAAGTACCTCTTGGACCACCATATCTATATAGTGTAATATGCGAACCTTCCACACAATTCCCAAAATGGACAAAAATCCTCTCCAGAAAATTTAAAAAAAAAATAAAATTATTCAAGTCGAAATTTCTCAAATCCCAAGATTATTTCAGATGTCCCACTAATACAGTTCCAACAGGTACCTCTTGGACCACCATATCTATATAGTGTAGTATGCGAACCTTCCACACAATTCCCAAAATGGACAAAACTCCTCTCCAGAAAAATTTTCAAAAAAAAAAATAAAATTATTCATGTCGAAATTTCTCAAATCCCAAGATTATTTCAGGTATCCCACTATAACAGTTCCAACAAGTACCTCTTGGACCACCATATCTATATAGTGTAATATGCGAACCTTCCACACAATTCCCAAAATGGTCACTAATCCTCTCCAGCTTTTGTTTTCAAAAAACTCAATTTTATTTAAATTCCAATATTAATTCTTACTATCTTACTTTTATTTCACGTCAGAAATTTATTTTTTTATTATTTTTTTTATTTTTTATAGTTCTGAAATTATTTCAGATACATATTTCAGATATATTTCATGTACTACAATTTATTTATGATGACTGTTAAGTGCTTAACAGTGCTATGTAGACTGTAAAATGATCAATGTTAAAAAATGTGGTTTTTGTCTGTGCTAGTTAAATTCGAATTTAACTTCACACACATAATGTATTAAATATTTAGTTTTCATGAGTTCATATTCACAAAAAACTTTGTACATATAAATTATTTACTTGTACTTAGGCAAACCAGCAGAGTTTTTATTTAAACTAACATCCACACTTGTACGTGACATGTGTTCAAATAAAAAAGATTCCAGGGTTTTCCCTTAAAAATTAATTAGAATTTTTCTTTTCGAAAAGGAAATGGAAAATTCTGTTATCATTGATCTACATTAAGTTTTAACCACTTTGTGTTTGTTTTTTATTGGAAACAATTTAATACAGGAAACAAGTGTGAGTTTTTTTTGTATTAAAACCAAAACTAGATTTGAATTCTTTAACCACATATTTTGAGTTGAAGGTAAAAAAATGTCTTGTCATGGTTAAAAATTGTTTAATTAGATATAATGAGTTATAAAGACCATCATTACTAATATAGGGGTGAGTTCAGGTGTTGAATTAAGTCAAATTGAAATAAATAATTTCAAAATTTGCTATAAATAGCAAGTTTTAAGAAACTACTATAAATAGCAGAAAAATTTATTATAAATAGCAAATTTTTGAAAATTAGACTATAAATAGAAAATTATTCGAAAGTCAACTATAAATAGCAAATTTTTTTAGATTTGTCATAAATACCATATTTATGGAAATTCAACTATAAATAGCTAAAATTTTGGAAATTCGACTATAAATAGCAAATTGTTGGGAATTCGATATAAATAGCAAATTTTTGGAAATTAGACTTAAATAGCTAATTTTAAGGAACTTGACTATTAACAGCAAATTTTAAGAATTTTGACTTTAAATAGCAACTTTCTTAAATTTGACTTTAAATAGCAACTTTCTTAAATTTGACTTTAAAAAAGCAAATTTTTTAAATTTGACTATAAATAGCAAATTTTTTAAATTTGACTACAAATAGCAAATTTTAAGAATTTTGACATTAATTAGCAGCTTTTTTAAATTTGACTATAATTAGCAGCCTTTTTAATTTTGACTATAAATACCAAATTTTTGGAAATATGACAACAAATAGCTAATTTTAAAAATTTTGTCCTTAAATAGCAACTTTTTTAAATTTGACATAAATACCAAATTTTTTAAATGTGACTAAAAATAGTAAATTTTTAGAAATTTGACTATAAATAGCAAATATTAAGAATTTTGTCTTGAAATAGCAACTTTTTTAAATTTTAACTTTAAATAGCAATTTTTTTAAATTTGACTATAAATAGCAGCTTTTTCATTTTTGACTATAAATAGCAGATTTTTTGGAAAATTGACTACAAATGTAAAATTTTCAGAATCTTGACTATAAATACCATTTTTATATTTGACTATAAATAGCAAGTTTTTAAAATTTGATTATAAATTCAAAATTCTTTGAAATTTGACTATAAATAGTTAATTTTGGAAATCTTACAATAAATAGCTAATTTTTGGAAATTTGAATATAAAAAACAGATTTTCAGAAACCTGACTTAAATAGCAAATTCATGGAAATTCACTATAAATAGTTTTCAGAAACTTGACTGTAAATAGCAGATTCATGAAAATTTACTATAAATAGCAGATTTTCAGAAACTTGACTATAAATAGCAAATTTATGGAAAATTTACTAAAAATAGCAAATTCATGGAAATTCACTATAAATAGCAGATTTTCAGAAACTTGACTATAAATAGCAAATTCATGGAAATTCACTATAAATAGCAGATATTACGAAACTTGACTATAAATAGCAAATTTATGGAAAATTTACTAAAAATAGCAAATTCATGGAAATTCACTATAAATAGTTGATTTTCAGAAACTTGACTGTAAATAACAAATTCATGAAAATTCACTATAAATTTCAGATTTTCAGAAACTTGACTATAAATAGCAGATTTTCAGAAACTTGACTGTAAATAGCAAATTCATGAAAATTCACTATAAATTTCAGATTTTCAGAAACTTGACTATAAATAGCAAATTTATGGAAAATTTACTAAAAATAGCAAATTCATGGAAATTCACTATAAATAGCAGATTTTCAGAAACTTGACTATAAATAGCAAATTCATGGAAATTCACTATAAATAGCAGATATTACGAAACTTGACTATAAATAGTAAATTTATGTAAAATTTACTATAAATAGCAAATTCATGGAAATTCACTATAAATAGCAGATTTTCAGAAACTTGACTATAAATAGAAAATTTATGAAAAATTTACTATAAATAGCAAATTCGTGGAAATTCAATATAAATAGCAGATTTTCAGAAACTTGACTTTAAATAGCAAATTTACTAAAAATAGCAAATTCATGGAAATTCACTATAAATAGCAGATTTTCAGAAACTTGACTATAAATAGCAAATTTTTGGAAAATTTACTAAAAATAGCAAATTCGTGGAAATTCACTATAAATAGCAGATTTTCCGAAACTTAAGTATAAATAAAAAATTTATGCAAATTTACTATAAATAGCAACATTTTTGGAAATGCCCTATAAATATCAAATTTATGGAAAATTTACTATAAATAGCAGATTTTCAGAAACTTGACTATAAATAGCAAATTCATGGAAATTTACTTTAAATAGCAAATTTTGTGGAAACTTGACTATAAATAAAATATTTATGGAAATTTACTATAAATAGCAGTTTTTCAAAAACTTTACAATAAATAGCTTACTATTAACATGATTGAATATGTTTTAAGCTAACTTCAATTTAAAACCATTAAAATAATATTTCACAATCTAATGCTATATATTTTTCCAATAACTCTCGGTGTGAACGAACTGCCATGAATAAAGTTCTAATTTTAACAAAGTAATTAAGCCAGCATGAAAAACCATCTACAACCTCGAACTTTCTTCTTTGGTCATTTACCCAAAGAATGTTTAGAGTTTGAACAACAACAAAAAATAACACAACATAATATTTGGAGTTCAAAAACCTTTTAAAATAAACTCCAAGTAAATTAACAAGAATTTTCTTTCATTCTAAATAAATAATTAAACAAATAAATACCAACCTACAAAACTAAAAAAAATGATTGAATAAACATGAAAATGTCAATGTAGTGCCTTAAACCCTTCAATACGATGTAAAATTTGTTTGATAAAATGACAAAACCTATGAAAAAACCTAACCTTATTGAAGGTTGTTGTGGTTGGAACCTAAACTGTAATTATCTATTTGGAAAGCTGCCTTAGAATAGGGAAATTATAATGAATTTGTTTAAGGTTTTTTTTTGGTAATGACACACCTTGAACCTCAACCAAAACCAAAAGAACTAACTAATTTGTAGGAGTTCGTGTTTTTTTTTTTTATTTTCTAGCTAAATTAATCGATATTTGGTTTTTTATTAGAATTAATCCAACTTGTTATGTTTTCATCATTATCTCTTTGTATATCAAAACGTAGTTGGTATTTGAATGTCAATTTCTTGTTTATTTTTATTTTTTTCTTTATTTGCACTCTTTGAATATTTAATTTCTGAAGAAACTACTAAAGATAAACATGGCTTTGTTTAACATGGACTCATTCATATTAACATTTTGCAAATATCAAACTGGCATAAAATTTTATAAAATGTCTATAAAAATAGCAATTTTGCCAGCAGCTTAAAGACAAAAAGTTCAAGGCCATTTAGAAGCTAAAAATGATAACAAAATTTTGTAGAAAATATCTTATTTTATTTCTAAACTGTTTCCCTTACATTTTGTTCAAAACCTTCGCCCCTTTTACTACTTGCTAATATTTATGATAGAATATTAATCCAAGTGAATCATAAAATAGTCTAAGTACGTTTAAGAATATTTTTCAAAATAGAAGGTAAACAACAACATTCATATATTATTTAAATGTTAGTTCGATGAATGAAATGAAAAAATCAATAAAAACCATATAATAAATAATACAAACTAATAATAATTTGATAAATGATAAATGTTTAGTATAGTTAGGAAATAACAACAGACAGTGCATGATATTAACATATGGGAAGACTCAGTAAATTCATATTTTTAGAGAACTTTTCAAATTTGCTATTTATAATCAAGTTTTAGAAAATCTAAAATTTGCTATTTATATCGAACTTCCAAAAATTAGGTACTAATAGTCAAGTTCCTTAAAATTTGCAATTTATGGTTTATAAAATCTTGCTATAGTCGAATTTCAAAAATTTACTATTTATAGTCAATATCCAAAAATTAGATACCTTTAATCAAGTTCCTTAAAATTTGCTATTTATAGTCAAATTTCCAAAAATTTATAGTTAAATATCCAAAAATTTGCTACTAATAGTCATTTCCCTTAAAATTAGTTATTTATAGTTGAATTTCTAAAATTTGCTATTAATAGTCAAATTTCCAAAAATTTATGGTCAAGCTTCTGAAAATCTGCTTTTTATAGTGAATTTCATTGAATTTGCTATTTATAGTAAATTTTCTGAAAATCTGCTATTTATAGTCAAGTTTCTGAAAATCTGGCAATTAGTGAATTTTCATGAATTTGCTATTTTTAGTAAATTTTCCATAAATTTGGTATTTATAGTCAAGTTTCTGAGAATCTGCTATTTATAGTGAATTTCCACAAATTTTCCCTTTATAGTCAACTTTCTGAAAATTTGCTATTTATAGTAAATTTTTCATAAATTTGCTATTTATAATCAAGATTCTGAAAATTTGCTATTAAAGTGAATTTATAGTCAATTTCTGAAAATCTGCTATTTATAGTGAATTTTCAACAAAATTGCTATTTATATTAAATTTTTATTCTGAAAATCTGCTATTTATAGCGAATTTGAATGAATTTGCTATTAATAGTCAAGTTTCTGAAAATCAGCTATTTATAGTGAATTTCCAAAAATTTGCTATTTTTTCATGAATTTGCTTTTTATAGTGAATTTTCAAAAATTTGCTATTTATAGTAAATTTTTTAAAAAAATTTGTAATTTATAGTAAATTTTCTGAAAATCTGTTATTTATAGTCAAGTTTCTGAAAATCAGCTATTATAGTAAATTTCCAATAATTTGCTATTTATAGTCAAGTTTCTGAAAATCTACTTTTAGTTATCAAATTTCCAAAAATTTTATATTTATTGTAAGATTTCCAAAATTAACTATTTATATGAAAATTTCAAAGAATTTTGAATATATAATCAAATTTTAAAAAATTGCTATTTATAGTCAAAAAAAATTGGTATTTATAGTCAAGATTCTGAAAATTTTACATTTGTAGTCAAATTTCCAAAAAATCTGCTATTTATAGTCAAAAATAAAAAAGCTGCTATTTATAGTCAAATTTAAAAAATGCTATTTATAGTAAAATTTCTAAAAATTTGCTAATTATAGTCAAATTTAAAAAAATTGCTATTTAAAGTCAAAATTCTTAATAATTGATATTTAGTCAATTTTAAAAAATTTGCTATTTATAGTCAAAATTTAAAAATTTTCTATTTAAAGTCAAATTTAAAAAAGTTGCTATTATAGTCAAATTTAAAAAATTTGCTATTTAAATTCAAAATTAAAAAAGTTTCTATTTAAGTCAAAATTCTAAAAATTTGCTATTTATAGTCAAATTTAAAAAAGTTGCTATTTATAGTCGAATTTAAAAAAGTTGCTATTTATAGTAAAAATTCTTAGAATTTGCTATTTATAGTAAAATTTAAAAAAGTTGCTATTTTAAGTCAAAGTTCTTAAAATATTATATTTATAGTTAAATTTAAAAGATTTGCTATTTATAGTGAAAATTAAAAAATTGCTATTTATAGTAAAATTTCTAAAAATTTGCTAATTATAGTCAAATTTAAAAAAATTGCTATTTAAAGTCAAAATTCTTAATAATTGATATTTATGTCAATTTTAAAAAATTTGCTATTTATAGTCAAAATTAAAAAATTTGCTATTTAAAGTCAAATTTAAAAAAGTTGCTATTATAGTCAAATTTAAAAAATTTGCTATTTAAATTCAAAATTAAAAAAGTTTCTATTTAAGTCAAAATTCTAAAAATTTGCTATTTATAGTCAAATTTAAAAAAGTTGCTATTTATAGTCGAATTTAAAAAAGTTGCTATTTATAGTAAAAATTCTTAGAATTTGCTATTTATAGTAAAATTTAAAAAAGTTGCTATTTTAAGTCAAAGTTCTTAAAATATTATATTTATAGTTAAATTTAAAAGATTTGCTATTTATAGTCAAAATTAAAAAATTGCTATTTATAGTAAAATTTCTAAAAATTTGCTAATTATAGTCAAATTTAAAAAAATTGCTATTTAAAGTCAAAATTCTTAATAATTGATATTTATAGTCAATTTTAAAAAATTTGCTATTTATAGTCAAAATTTAAAAAATTTGCTATTTATAGTAAAATTTCTAAAAATTTGCTAATTATAGTCAAATTTAAAAAATTTGCTATTTATAGTAAAATTTAAAAAATTTGCTATTTAAATCAAAATTCTTAATAATTGCTATTTATAGTAAAATTTAAAAAATTTGCATTTTTTATAGTCAAATTTAAAAATTTTGCTATTTATAGTCAAATTTCGAAAAATTCGCTATTTATAGTCAAGATTCGGAAAATTAGCTTATAGTCTAGTTTCTTAAATCTTGCTATTTACAGTACAATTTCTTATAGCAAATTATAGAAAATTTATAGCAAAATTTTCTATCAAACTAATATTGATTATAATGCCACTTATTATTATTATTATTTAAAATTTCGTAAACAAATTAATATGTAAAATATTGCTTTATCACAATTATTTGGCAACAAAATTTCAAAACACGTAAAAAACCTCTAACATTAAATTAAAGGTCGTTTATTTAAAAAAGAAAAAAAAAATATTACTCCACAATTCTATTCAATATTTCATAATGGAAAAAAAAAATCACAGTAGATTAAAAACTAATAGTAGTAATAAGAAAAAAAAACTATCCAACTCACCTCTATTTTTGCTGAATAATCCTCAATTAACATTTCTTGTTGCTTCTCCAGCTCTTCGGTTTTCTTGAGCAGTGCACTGCCCAACTCTGCGGCCAACAAGATGTCCGATTCTTTTTGTTGCAGCTGGGCCCAGACATCTGTTTCCGGGTTATGTTCAATAGATGTTGTACGTGCCTCCATGGCTTCAATGTACTGCTCCAAATCAATTGAAGCAATGGATGAATTCAAAATAGATGAAGATGAAGATTGTTGGGGATACGATTGTTGCTGCTGCTGATGGTGGTGGCTGCTGTGTTGGTTGCGATGATGATGCTGCAGCGAATGTTGTAGATCATCAGTTGTTGTGTTTAAAGAAGATAATGATGAGGTTGATGATATCGATGGTGATAATGATGATAATGATGTATTAAATGCAGTTGTTGTTTTATTATTTTTAGTATTTAGTTTAGTTTTATGCATCATGTTTTTTCAAACGCCAAACGTCGTTTTAAAAAAATTATTAGTTTTTTTGTAGTTTGTTTGTTGTAGTTTTTTTGTTGAGAAAAAAGCCAATTTGCCAGCAGGGGGTAGAAGGCCGGCAGGGTTAGAAAAATATAGTAATGAGAGCGTTGATTTTGTGTTTTATTTAAAATTTTGTTTAATAGTTTTTTTTTTTTTTTGTTTTTTGCGGATTAGTTACAGTTATTTATTTATACAGATGATGATGTTAAGCAGCAGTTGATGATAATAAAATAGTAATTGTAGTTTAGACATTATTTATGATTTTTTTTTTTTTGATTTTCTTTTTACAATTTTTATTTATAAAAATCTTAAGTTGCTGTTTAAGTTTTGCTTAAAACATGCGTTTACTTTGCTGAATGTTTTTCGTATTGTTTTGTATTTGTTTAGTTACATTTACATTGAAAAGTAGCAAGATATTCTTCATCAACCCATGAGGTTAACATTGTAAATGTTACCATTCGCTACTTTTGGTTTTTATTTATATTTTTGTAGTTTGGGTTTTGTACGTTTTATTTATTTAGTGCTGTTAAGAGATAAATAAATTGAGATAATGTTTGTAAATGGAATTTTGTAAGATTTGTGAGCTAGGAATAGAAAGGAAATGAACAGAAAACTCTAACTACTGGTATTCGTTGAAAAAAAACAAACAAAATGAAAACAGCAACTAAAATTAAAGAAGTAAGATAACTAAAATTGACTAATTTGCTGGAAAAAGTACTTTTTACAAAAAATAAACTGTATTTGTGCCAGAAAAGTACTCTTCTGAGAAAGGTACTTTTTGTTATACTTTATTTTTATCAAAATAATACCATATAAATATAAATTTCAGTTAATTTTGCCAAAATTTCCAAGAAAATTCAATTTTTTAAAAAGGTACCAAAAAAGTACTTTTTTAAAAAAGTAGTATTTTAGAAAAATAATGGCAAAAATGGCAAGAAAAATTAATTTTTAAAAAATTTCCAAGAAAAAAGCATTTTTCAAAAAAGTACCAAAAAAAGTACTTTTTTGAAAAAGTACGATTTTAGCAAAATAATAATATTTTTTTAAATAGTCTGCTTTTTTCCGAATTTTTAGCAAAATAAACACATAAATATTATTTTGTAGGTATTTTTGGAAAAAAGTACTTTTTTGAAAAAAGTATTTTCAGTTATATTTTCACTTTTTTAAGTAACTAAATACAAATCCTTTAAATTTATATAACTATTAGGTACTATTTCTAGAATGGTACTTTTCTGAAAAAAGTATTTTTTTATATTTAATATTTTTCTGTTAAGTTTTGCAAAATTTTCCAAGAAAAACCGATATTTCAAAAATGTACCAAAAAAGTACTTTTTTAAAAAAAGTACTATTTAGCAAAATAATTTTATTTCTACAAAAATACAGGTTTTTTCATGATTTTTAGCAAAATAATTACAGTAATATTATTTTTCAGAAATTTTTGGCAAAACAATTTTCACTTTTTTTAAGTAATATAAACACAAATCCTTTAAATGTATATAACTTTTAAGTAGTTTTTATCATAATGTCCAGTTTTGCAAAAATTTCCAAGAAAAATGCATTTTTCAAAAAGGTACCAAAAAAGTACTTTTTGAAAAAAATTATTATTTTAGCAAAATTATCATATTTCTATAAACAAGGTCGTAGTTTTTAGCAAAATAATCACATAAATATTACTTTTTTGGAAATATTTTACAAAAAGTACTTTTATCAAAAGGTACTTTTTGTTATAGTGTGCATTTTTTGTTAATAAAAAATAATTCAAATTAAAAACTTCAATGACTTTTTGCAAAAATTTCCAAGAAAAATGCATTTTCCAAAAAAAAGTACCAAAAAAGTACTTTTTTGAAAAAAGTAATATTTTAGGCAAATTATCACATTTCTATAAGGAATGCGTTTTTAGCTAAATAATCACATAAATATTACTTTTTTGTAAATTTTTTTCAAAAAGTACTTTTTTTCCTTTGTGTTTTTAAACTTAAATAATCACAAAACCTATAAAGAAAGTAATTTTTAGGTATTTTTTTTCGAGAAAAGTAGTTTTTTGAAAAGAGTACTATTTAAAAAATACTTTTTGCAAAAATTTCCAAGAAAATAACATTTTTCAAAAAGGTACCAAAAAAGTACTTTTTTGAAAAAGTAATATTCAGCAAAAGTATCATATTTCTATAAACAATGTAGTTTTTAGTTAAATAATCACATAAATATTACTTTTTTTTAAACATTTTTAGAAAAAGTACTTTTTTGAAAAATGTACTATTTTTATTTATTACACTTTTTAAGCAAAATATTTATGAATCCTATAAATAAATGTAATTTTTAGATACTTTTTACAGAAAAGTACTATTTTAAAAAAAAATACTTTTTACATTTTTCATATTTTTAGCGAATTCAAATACTTTTTATAAAAAAATATCGGATTATTTCGCTAAAAAATTGAAATTTTGAAAAAGTTACTTTTTTTTTCTTAAAAAAAATTCCTTTTTCGTAAAAAGTACTTTTTTCAAGAAGGTACTTTTTATAAATTGAATTTTTTAAAAAAGTGCTATTTTAGCCAAATTATCGTATTTCTATAAACAACATAGTTTTTAGTTAAATAATCACGAACCTCTATGAATAAATGTAATATTTCGGTATTGTTTTCCAGCAAAGTACTTTTTTAAAAAAAGTACTATTTATAAATCACATATTTTTAGCGTAATTATGACAAAATTTCAATCACTTTTTTGCAAGAAAACTATCTGATTACACATTTCGATAAAAAATGGAAATTATATAAAAGTACTTCTCTAAAAAAAGTAGGTATTTTTTTCATAAAAAGTAGTTTTCCCAAAAAATATTTATGTATTAAAAAATCTTTTTGAAAAGGTCTTTTTATAAATTTAGTTTCTTTTATAACTTTTTTACTTTTTATACTTTTTTATATTTTTTTAGGCGAAAACGTGCTCTACAGTGTTTTAATATTAAAGAAAAATTACAAAAAATATTAAATTCATTTTGATTAATGTTTTGGTACTTTTACAAAAAGGTACTTTTTTCAAAAATAGTACCTTTTTCTTAAAAAGTACTTTTTTCAGCTAAATAAACTTAAAAGCTGTTAAAATTTTTATAAATATGAAGTTCTGGTACTTTTTCAAAAAAGTACTTTTTTCAAAAATAGTACCTTTTTCTAAAAAAGTACTTTTTTAAGCTAAATAAACTTAAAAGCTGTTAAAAATTGCATTAATATGATGTTCTGGTACTTTTTTCATAAATAGTACTTTTTCTTAAAAAGTACTTTTTTTAGCAAAATAAACTTTAAAGCTAATAAAAAGTGCTCTACAGTGTTTTATGATTAATGAAAAAATATTAAATTCATTTTGATTGATGTTCTGGTACTTTTTTCAAAAAAGTACTTTTCTCAAAAATAGTACCTTTTCTTAAAAACTACTTTTTTCAGCTAAATAAACTTAAAAGCTGTAAAAATTTGCATATATATAATGTTCTGGTACTTTTTGAAAAAAGTACTTTTTTCAAAAATAGTACCTTTTTCTTAAAATGTATTTTTTTCGGCAAAATAAACTTTAAAGCTAATAAAAAGTGCTCTACAGTGTTTTATGATTAAAGAAAAATTACAAAAAATATTAAATTAATTTTGATTGATGTTCTGGTACTTTTTCAAAAAAGTACTTTTCTCAAAATAGTACCTTTTCTTAAAAACTACTTTTTTTAGCTAAATAAACTTAAAAGCTGTCAATATTTGCATAAATATGAAGTTCTGGAACTTTTTCAAAAAAAGTACTTTTTTCAAAAATAGTACCTTTTTCTAAAAAAGTACTTTTTTAAGCTAAATAAACTTAAAAGCTGTTAAAAATTGCATTAATATGATGTTCTGGTACTTTTTTCATAAATAGTACTTTTTCTTAAAAAGTACTTTTTTAGCAAAATAAACTTTAAAGCTAATAAAAAGTGTTTTTGTGATTAAAGAAAAAATACAAAAAAGATTTAATTCATTTTTGTTGATGTTCTGGTACTTTTTTAAAAAAAGTACTTTTCTCAAAAATAGTACCTTTTTTTGAAAACAACTTTTTTCAGCTAAATAAACTTAAAAGCTGTTAAAATTTGCATAAATATAAAGTTCTGGTACTTTTTCAAAAATAGTACCTTTTTTCTTAAAATGTATTTTTTTCGGCAAAATACACTTTAAAGCTAATAAAAAGTGCTCTACAGTGTTTTATGATTAATGAAAATATATTAAATTCATTTTGATTGATATTCTGGTACTTTTTCAAAAAAGTACTTTTCTCAAAAATAGTACCTTTTTCTTAAAAACTACTTTTTTTAGCTAAACAAACTTAAAAGCTGTTAAAATTTGTATAAATATGAAGTTCTGGTACTTTTTCAAAAAAGTACTTTTTTCAAAAATAGTACCTTTTTTCTTAAAAAGTACTTTTTTCAGCAAAATAAACTTTAAATCAAATTTAAATTATTAAAGAAAAATTAAATTCATTTTGTTTTATTTCAAAAGAAATAGTAAAACTTGTAAAAGAACGTGAGTTTTTTAACAAAACCATTATCAATTAAAAACCAAGAATTCAATTTAAACAAATAACCCAGCTGTTTAGATTTAAAAGCCTAAATTATAGAGAAGACACAATGAAATTGCTAACTTTGAAAGTAGTTTTTAAACCAGTTTAAGAGCAACAATTGCCTTTAACTAGAATAATAACGAAATTTTATTAGTAAAAACTTAAATGACACCTTTTGCTGAAACGGGTTTTTAAATTTCAAAAATTGTAGGCAAAAAAGTATAAAAAAAAACTATTGAAAATTAGGTCATATTTAAGTGTTTAAATAAAAGAAAATTCTTTGAATTTCACTTTCATCATTTATTTTCCAACCTTTGTCAAGGATTAGTAGTTATGAACAGCCAAGAAAAACCTCTTATATATTTTAACATTTGCTATTACTATTACTGCTGCTATATACTACATATTTTCAAAAGCTTACTTAATATCACTATAACTAAAACACCAAAATACCTAAGACTATACATAAGTAAGTATATAATATGAATATGTATAAAATAAAATACCTAAAGTAAACTATGTTAATATTTACATGACATGCAAAGTTAATACATATCTACCTACAATACATGACTACAATGTAAATTAAACTAAGTATGAGTAGCGAGAACGCGTCAAACAAACATAATGTGAATGGAGTGTAATATGATGCGTTTTTCGGTAAAATCAACAACAAAAGTTAAAAAAAAACATTTTTTATTCTAAATGAACTAAATAACGTTACATTATTAACTTGGCAAGAGGTGAAATGAAATGTATATTTTAAACAGAAAATAAAATACGCTTTTAGAGGGTCATACAATTGTGGTTCTAAATATTTAACGATTGTGTACAAGTACGAGTAACTCTCAGCCAGGTATTAAGTTTATTATTTTACATGAGTAAATGTCGAAAGAAAACAAAGTTTAGGCATGATTAGTTTTCAAAGAGGATTTTTGGTGAGGGTTGGTTTTTTTTTTAGTGGAAGAAATTGAAAAAAAAACACAGGCTTCTCCAAAATAATTGGGGGTCAATTTCCACAAATTATTCAGGCATAATAAAAATACTTATTTGGTGAAATATTTTTAATTTGTAAAATATTTATAAAGAGTTGAAAATGTATATTATGAGAATTTTACAACAATTAAACGAAGTTTATCCCTTAGTTATTAAAACGAGGTGTAAAACTTGTATAACATGTGTATATTTTATAAAATCATTCTTATTCAAATTGAAAACTTTCAGTTTCAAAGAAAATACTGTTTAAAATGCTTCCTGGTACTTTTTTAGAAAAAGTACTTTTTCAAAAAAAGTACTTTTTCAAAAAAAAGTACTTTTTTGAAAAAAGTACTTTTTCAAAATGTACTCGTCGCAAAGAGTACTTTCTTAAATCTTTAATTATTCAGCGAAAAAAACTAGTAAAATACAATTCATGGTACTTTTTGCACAGAAAAATACTTTTTCCAAAAAGTACTTTTTTTCAAAAAATCACATTTTTAAAAAAAGTACTTTTTAAAAACTTCCACTTTCTAAAAAAAATACTTTTTAAAATGTTTCCAGGTACTTTCTCTAAAAAAAGTACTTTTTCAAAAAGAACTTTTCTAAATATTTAATTACTCAAGTCAAGGTACTTTTTGCAAAAAGTGCCTTTTCTAAAAAAGTAGTTTCTCAAAAAAGTATCTTTTCTAAAAAAAAAAATATTTCCAAAAAGCTCATTTTTTAAAAAGTACTTTTTGCAAAAAGCTCCTTTTTTAAAAAGTACTTTTTCCAAAAAGCACCTTTTTTTAAAAATACCTTTCCCTAAAAAAGTATATTCTTATATATTTAAAGTATAATTCTCAAAAAGTACCTTTTCACAAAAAGTACCTTTTTTAAAAAAGTACCTTTTCACAAAAAGTACCTTTTGTAAAACAAATATTTTTCCAAAAAGTACATTTCCAAAAAGCTGCTTTTTTAAAAAAGTACTTTTTCCAAATAAAACTTTGTTTAATTTTTCCAAAAAGTACCTTTTCTATAAAGTACATTTCCAAAAAATTACTTTTTCCAAAAAGCTACTTTTTTTAAAAAAGTACTTTTCCCAAAAAGGTACCTTTCCCAAAAAGTACTTTTTCGAAAAAAGTAGTTTTTCCAAAAAGTACCTTTTCTAAAAAAATTATTTTTCAAAAAAAGTACATTTCTAAAATGTACATATCCCAAAAAAAGTACTTTTTGCAAAAATCACCTTTTTTAAAAAAGTACTTTTACCAAGAAGCTCTTTTTTTAAAAAAAAAGTACTTTCTTAAATATTTAAAGTAAATTATAATGTCTAGGTACTTTTTCGAAAAAGTACCTTTTATAAAAAAGTACTTTTCAAAACTTACTTTTACAAAAACCACACAATAGTAGTATTTATATTTAAAATTTTCAGTGAAAGATACTCATCAATATTAAATTCCAAAAAAAGAATACTTTTTAAAAAGAACTTTTAAAAACCCACAATTTCCAAAATAGTACTTTTTTACTAATCTAAAGATATGAAAGTATAATCTCAGGATATAGTTTTACGTACATATTTTAGGTATTTGTTAAAATTAATGTTTCCAAAAAAGTACTTTTTTACTAATCTAATGATATATGTTATCTCAAATAATTTTAACGTTCAATTATCTTATTTTAAAGAAATTACTTTGGTCAATAAAACGTACTTTTTTATGAATTTTACAATTCCAGCAAATTATTACTTTTCCAAAAAAAAAAAAAATATGATAAAAGTAAGCTGTTTATGGAAATATGATTATTTTGCTAAATTACAAATTTTTCAAAGAAAGTACTTTTTTTGAAAAAAGTACTTTTGGCCATAAATACCTACAAAATACTATTAATGTGTTTATTTTGCTAAAAACCATGGAAAAAGCAGACTGTTTTTAAAAATAGTACTTTTTCAAAAAAAGTACTTTTTTGGTACCTTTTTGAAAAATGTTTTTTTTTTACTTTTTCCGCTAATGAAATGTTAAAATATACTTTATATTCTTATACATTTCCCATAAAATTAATTTTAAAAACATAATGTTTTGTATTTTACTTATTCAGGTACTTTTTACAAAAGAAACGTAATTTTGAAAAAGGTACTTTTTATAAAATTTCCATTATTTAGCGAAATAATCAGATAGTTTTTTTTTTGGCAAAAAGTGATTGATGTTTTCTCATAATTACGCTAAAAATATGTTATTCATAAATAGTACTATTTTCAAAAAAGTACTTTTGTGAAAAAATATACCTAAAAAAGGTACTTTTTGCAAGAAAAAATCCAAAAAATAATTTTTATGTGATTATTTATTTAACTACGTTGTTTATAGAAATATGCTAATTTATATCAGCATATATGTTATCTCAAATAATTTTAACGTTTGGGTGTAAAAAAAGTACTTTTTTTCAAATAAGTTTTGAAAACGTACTTTTTTGTATTTTACTTATTCATTGAAATAAATGCATTTGTAAAACTTCCAGGTACGTTTTCAAAAAAGTACTTTTTAATAGTATGTACTTTTTTCAAAAAGTTCTGGTTTGAAAGCACTTTTTTTTTATTTTTAATTTTTTCAAAAAAGTACTTCTTTGATTAAATAATCTAAAAATAAATGTAATATCAAATTTCAAATACTTTATTGTACATTTAATGTTTTCAACAAAATCAACACATGAATAATTAAACTGTTTTTCAAAAGAAATGCGATTGTAAATACTGCAGGTACTTTTTGAAAAAAGTACTTTTCCCAAAAAGTACTTTTTTGAAAGCACTTTTTTCCAAATAATACTATTTTTATGGAATAATCTAAAGATAAATGTAATTTAAACAATTTAAATGTTCAAGTACTTTTTTATGAAAAGTACTTTTTTGAAATTTTACTTTTTTTAAGGATTCAAAAACGTCATTATAACATTTAGCTACTTTTTAGCAATAAAAAGTACTTTTTAGAATCAGGTCCTTATTAATTTCTCAACATTTTCTTTATTTTTTTAAAAGAATTTATTAAAAAGTGATTTTAAAAACGCTTTGCTTTTAAACAAAACATGTCCTGACATGTTTCTAAATCTGGGCGGTTACACAATCATTATTTTTAGAATATTTTTACAATTTTTAATAACTAAAAGGTCTTGTAAAGTTTATTTTTACAAAAAAGTAGCCTTTAGTGATTTTTCTTTTAAACAAAACATGTTCTGACATGTTTCAAGCTAAAAAAAAGGAAAAAAAGATGACAAAGAGCTGGTCATATACAAACAAACAATTAAAATAAACCACCTACACACACTGGCCATTTAACCATAATAATTTCATAATAAATTGTAAGAAACAACTACAATTTTTATAATTTAGTCACCTTTTTTAAATTTAATTAATAAAATGAATAAAATAAATGCTTAAAATTAAACTTCCCAACACCCGCATTAAAGCAAAGAACAACAAATGAAAACACAACAAATATAACAACAACAACAATACAAATGAAAACAAAATAATGAGAGTAGATGACAGAGAAAGAAAGAGGCAGAGTAGTGGGTGTTAAAAAATGGAGATTTAAATTGCACTCTCAAGGCAAATAACTGCAGTTTTTTTTTAAAGACATTTCTGTGATTTTATTCCTTTTTCTTTTTGTTAATAAATTAATGAAAAGGGTCTAATGTTTGTTAAACATAAACTTATTCACACTTATATACATACATACTTATAGTTTAAATTATTATACTGAAACCATGAATTGCAAAACTATGGTAGCTATTTTTATAAATTAATAATTTATCATGAAAAAAAAAATTTCCTTTTTTTATGGGATTTTGTTATTTATTAATAATAAATATAAAGAAATAATAATTTTTGCTCACTTCACGCTTTGTTGACTCAACTGTAACGCCAAAAAGTTATAATTTTGTTTTTTTTATAAATAATTTATAATAAATTTGTGGTGTTTTTTTTTCTATTATATTTTCCAAATTTTGTTTTATTTATAACACCTTTTTATTTTGGTTATTTTTTATTGATACACCGTTATTTATTTAAGTCACTACTTTTTTGCTGGTTTTGAAAATATTGATAAAACAAATGAAGTATTTTTTTATTATTGCTAAACACAAAACTATGTAGAAAAACTCTCAAAATATTTTATTTTTATTTTAAATTTGCTTTAAAAAATAAACCTTCAATTATTGTAAACTAATAGAGAATTCTATTCTATTCTTTTTCTTTTCTTTGTTTTTTAAATTTTATTGCAAAAACTTTATTTTTTTGCTTGAAAATTTTGCTTCCGCTGTTCTCCAATTGTTCTATTTCACTTAAACACTTGTTTTGTTTTATCTTGTTCTTGTTTTCTTGTTTATTTATTTACATTTACACTGCACTTGTATGCTTCTTCTTTTTTCTAGTTGTTACAGCTTTTTTTTGTTGTTGCTCTTCTTTATTAAATGCACTATTTCCGTTTTATCTCTCATTCTCTTCTTAATGGTACCTTGCAGAGCGAGAACCGTTAATAACAACAAAAATATACCATCAATCAATCACTCACACTCTTACATTTATCAATCACACCGTCACGAATTATAAATTATTTCTTTCTTCTGTTTTATTTATATTTTTTTATAATTAAAATTTGTTTTTATTGCGTTTAGTTAGATTAAAGCAAAGTTGTCAGAGCGAACGTTCGTTTAAGACTGAATGGCTAAAACATAAAGTTACCAAGTCAACCGTCATTTGTTGGTTGTTTTGTTTTTTCCACATTTTTTGTCTAACCACTACATTCATACAATAATATTGTTGTTACTAATAACAACAACAATATTACAATGTTATTGAACATGTGGATGAGGGGTCTGGTGGAGCCAGGCCGGCCTTTAAATGTTGAGTTACCAATATTTGTTATAATTTTTATTGAAACAGTTAAAAGCTAAAAAGAGCATAAAAGTGAGAGAGCGAGAGTGTAAGGAAAAGAGTTAAAGTATTGTAAAAATTAGTGTAAAAAAACCCAGCAAATAATTTGGAATTAATAGAGTTTAAAGAGGCCAATATATTGGGATTAATTTAAAGAATTTATTGCAAAATTTTATTTATTAATGGCAGCTGGAGAACTAGACTCAATTTTAAATCGTTCTTAACTAAATATAAAACTCAGTTATTCTGAATTTTCAATAGACAACTAAATGAGAATTTTGAGCAAAAATACATAAAATATTCAGCTCAATCATGAATAAAAAATTCCCAGGGAGTTTGTTCCCCGGGAGATTTTTCCTATTGAATTTACATAGGAAAAATGGGAAAAGGGATAAAACTCCCGGAGAATTTTTATTCATAATTGGGTTGATTAACTTTCAGTTCGAAAATGTAAAAAAATGCCAAAGTTATTACCTCAAAATAGTTTAATTTTTTATAAAGTTTATACTAACAAGTCTGTGCCGAATCTTAAATAGCCAATAAAATATTTTTCTGATATAGCGGTTATATGGGGGGTAGGTTCAATTATGGACCGATCCTCACAAAAGTTGTTAGAAAGATTTAGGTTAATATAAAATTTGTTTATATCCAATTTCATCACTATATTAATTAATATAAGATTATGAATGTTTAAGTAATTTTCTGAGGGGGGCCTTGTCTGGGGACTAGGGAAAATGTTACCCGATTTTCGCCATACTTTACAGTATAATTTTAGAGTACTAATTTGAGAAATTTTTTATTAAGATTGCCTCATAATCAACATATTTATGACGGCTCATACAATATTCCGAGGGGGGACATTTGCATGGGGGCTAGGTAAAAGCATGGACTTACTAACAGAGAGTATTTGTGGCAAATTTAAGCCAGCTATCTCCATTTCGTTTGGGCCCTATCGTGTTTTCAACCGACAGACAGACGGAGGGTCCCGAATACACTACTAATGTGGGTCAGAGACAAATACTTTGATGTGTTACAAACGGAATGACAAAATCAATATCAGCCCAATTATGAATAAAAATTCCGCGGGAGTTTTTTCCCTTTTCTCATTTTTCCTATTCAATTTCAATGAGAAAAAACTCCCGGGGAACAAACTCCCGCGGAATTTTTTATTCATAATTGGGCTGTATATCTTCCTTTCTTTTTTGATGGTTTGTATAAAATATATCGGCACCCCAAAATTCTTGGAAGATATCAATTTGACACTATTCGGGCAAAAAATGTGTTGCCAAACAAAAAAACTATATAGTTTGACAGCTGACAGTTTAAGGTTAGTAAAAATGGAGCAAGATACAACAAAACAATCAGCCCAATTATGAATAAAAAATTCCGCGGGAGTTTGTTCCCCGGGAGTTTTTTCCCATTGAATTTGAATAGCAAAAATGAGAAAAGGCGAAAAACTCCCGGGGAATTTTTATTCATAATTGGGCTGAATATTTCCAAAAAATTTAAAGTTATCGTAAAATCGACTGAATAAGACTTAATTGAATCGCAACATTATTAATCAAAGTTAAACATTTGATTTTTACATTAATAAGTTTACTGGGTTGCACACAGTGCTGCCACACGATTTCCTTAAAGAAATCATTAAATTCATTATTTATTCTAGGATCTGCACGAGCATCAATTGCTGCTTCTAAGGCAGATCAATTAATTCCAAAATCATTAACAATTTCATTCATTCGCTTCCACCACTTAAAAGTACAGCTTTAATCCCACCTTATCGAAAGTAACTGTTACCGATTCAGAGATAGCGAGAATTTGATTTGTGTTGCTGTCACTGTGTTCTGCCAGAAACACGAATGGAAAACAATTTTGAAAAGCACTCAAAAATTATTTGAAAACTGAGTGATTTTCATAGCATTTTCGATGGCTATTAAGGATCTTGAAAATTCCAGAAAACATTAAAATTTAAGTGGTTACTCGCTTTAGCTATAAAAGTAACCGGTTACTTTTAAAATAAATTTTTTTGTGAGTTTTTTTTTTCTTAATAATTCATTCTTCACACAAAAATAACCATGTTAAATTGAACAAAAACAAAAAATAGACAAAGAATATGTAAAAAGTAACCGCATTAAAAATTTCAAAATTTTTAAAAAAAAATTTCACAATAAAATCTTGGAACACTCGTAAAGAATTAAACTATATTGAAAATTAAAAAAGCATTAAAATTTATGTGGGTACTTGTCTCAAACACAAAAGTAACCACCTTAAATATTACCAAATATACACATTTTTTCTCTTAACGTATTTTAAAATAATCATTATAAAATAAAACTATGATGACAACATCAAAAACATGATATATTAAATGGTTACTCGTGTCAACTACAAAAGTAACCACTTAATATATTTCCTAATGTGTCCATTTTTCAGAATAATCATAAAGCAATAAAATCTCTTTTGCTAAATACAAAAACCTAAAAATTTTAAGTGGTTACTCATCTTAATTTCAAAAGTAACCACTTTAAATATATCCAATTATTAAACATTTTTCTCCTAAAATATTTTAAAATAATCATCATACAGTAAAACTATCATGGAAACTAAAAAAATATGAAATATTAAATGGTTACTCGTGTCAACTACAAAAGTAACCACTTAATATATTTCCTAAAGTGTCAATTTTTACACAAAAAAAAATCAGAATTATTATAAAGCAATAAAATCTTGGAAAATACAAAAACCTACAAAATTTAAGTGGTTACTCATCTTAATTACAAAAGTAACCATTTAAAATATTTCCAAATATATAAAATTTTTCTCATAACTATTTTAAAATAATCATTATAAAATAAAACTATCATGGTAACTACAAAAATATGAAATATTAAATGGTTACTTGTCTCAAATATAAAAGTAACCACTTAATATATTTCCAAATGTGTCCAGATTTTTTCAAAAAACAAATCAGAGTATTTAAAAAGCAATAAAATCTTGGAAAATACACAAGCCTACAAAATTTAAGTGGTTACTCATCTTAATTACAAAAGTAACCATTTAAATATATAAAAATTTGTCTCTAACAATGTTTTAAAATAATCATTATAAAGTAAAACTATCTTGGAAACTACAAAAACATGATATATTAAATGGTTACTCGTGTCTACTACAAAAGTAACCACTTAATATATTTCCAAATGTGTCTATTTTTCTCAAAAAAAAAAAACATAAAGGAATAAAATCACAGTGAAATATACCAAACAAATTAAAAAATTAAGTGGTTACTTATCTCTATTACAAAAGTAACCATTTAAAACAAAATTCAAAATTTTTATATTTTTCTAAAAGTAATTATAATAGAATGAAATCACCTTGAATATACCAAAGAACTTGCAATTTTTAGCGGTTACTTGTATCCAATATAAAAATAACCGGTTATATTTTTTATTATCAAAAATAACCACTTAAAATATTTCCAAATGTGTCAATATTACTCAAAAAAAAAAAACATAATAATCATAAAGGAATGAAATACAAAAACCTACAAAATTTAAGTGGTTCTCATCTCAATTACAAAAGTAACCATTTAAAAAAATTTTAAATTGTTTCTATTTTTCTAAAACTAATTATAATATAATGAAATCATCTTGAATATAACAAAGAACTTTACATTTTCAGCGGTTACTTGTCTCCAATATAAAAATAACCGGTTTCTTTTTTTATTATGAATTTTTTATACAAAATATGTAAAATTAAACAATAATAAAACAATTTTTTAAGTAACCATTTTATAAAAAAAAGTAACCACCTTAGAAAATGTCAAAATAGATGAAATTTTCATCATTTTTTCTGAAAAATTTCCAAACAAACAAATTTATTATAATAAAACTACCTTGCTTTTTATATCAAATTGTTTAATCCTTTTTCTGGGTTTTCCTAAGCTTAACCTATTGGCAGCACTAAAATATACGGTGATTCTAAGAGAGAGAGAGAAAGAGCTATTTTAAACCACAGTAAATTTGTATAAAAGAGAGCAAAAGTTGTTCGAGTAAATAAAACTCTAGTAATGTGCAAAATTGCAAAAGTATTTATTTTGTTTTGCTTATTGTAAATTGTAAGTACAACTTTAAAATGAACTTTATTTCTGGTTGTTCTTCCGTTTCTTAGCAATATCTAGTTTTGACCTTATTCTGGCCTTTGTATTCCTTGTTTCTTTAGGAGTCCCAAAAATAACTAAAGAAAAACACGAAATACCAGCAACTACAACAATGAGGTGGCGATAATAATGATGATGGTGGTAACAACAATATAAGTATTTCTTTTTAAATTTGTTTTATTTAGTACAAATTTTCTGGGTCTAACAACCAGCAAGTAAATGATCTATCTAAACAGCAACTTGGTTACAAAACTTTATACTACTAATGACAACAATAACAATAGAAATTAGTTTATTCTAGTCTTCCGATTGGAGGGTCGTTCGTTTGTTGTCGTGTTTTTTTATTTTCATGTTTATACAAGACAAGACATGCTTATGACCGTTCAATTTAAATGCTATTGTTTCTAATTTAAAACAATACAACGGGTGTCTTGTAATTGAGTTTTTTTTTTATTATTCATGTTGACCACGTTTTAAAATAAAAATATTTTAATGTTATAAATAGTTAAATTTAAGCTGCTCAGTTCTTGTTCTGCTTTGCTTTTGTATGCTTTGCGTAACTTTTCATTTCAATTTAAACAATTTAAATGTATGTAAATAGAGTGTTAATCAAGTTTTACTTAGAAATTGTTTTAAAATTCTAAGATTTCAAATGCAACCATAACAATTATTTTAATAAAACCATAAAGCGTACCGGTTTTTCAAAAAAACAAAGAAACAAATTCAGTTTAGAATTTCTTAATTTTGAGTTTGAGTGTGGATTTTGGTTTGAGCTCTCTTATACAGCCAACATATGGAGGTTTAATGTCCGTAAATGGGCGTGAGAATTGTTTTTAATAATTTTAACCTTTTACGGTTGTTGTCCATGAACAAATAATGTTTTTTTTTTCTAGTTAGTATGTTTAAAACAATTAATTTATTTTGTTTGTTTTATATATTATTGTTGTTGCAAGATCTTTGTAATCTACACAAGCAAATTTGAAAGCTCACACACACCACAGCATGTTTAACTTCCTTTCTAAATGCAAGACAGATCATGAGAGATCTTAAGTAAAAGAGAATTTTTAACATGGATTTTGTTTCTTAAATATTTTGCATGCAAAAGGGTTTGACTGTATGACTGACAGCCAGTCTGACTGACTGTCTGCTATTGACACCAATATCGAATATCAAAAATATGTTAAACATTATAATGCTGTGGCAAATGTAAACAGGGTGCAATAAAAATTGAAACAAAATTCTAAAAAGATAATTTAAATATTTTAAAAGAACTTCTAAATTAATTTGTCATAGTCTAGTCATAGTCTAGTCATAGTCTAGTCATAGTCTAGTCATAGTCTAGTCATAGTCTAGTCATAGTCTAGTCATAGTCTAGTCATAGTCTAGTCATAGTCTAGTCATAGTCTAGTCATAGTCTAGTCATAGTCTAGTCATAGTCTAGTCATAGTCTAGTCATAGTCTAGTCATAGTCTAGTCATAGTCTAGTCATAGTCTAGTCATAGTCTAGTCATAGTCTAGTCATAGTCTAGTCATAGTCTAGTCATAGTCTAGTCATAGTCTAGTCATAGTCTAGTCATAGTCTAGTCATAGTCTAGTCATAGTCTAGTCATAGTCTAGTCATAGTCTAGTCATAGTCTAGTCATAGTCTAGTCATAGTCTAGTCATAGTCTAGTCATAGTCTAGTAATAGTCTAGTCATAGTCTAGTCATAGTCTAGTCATAGTCTAGTCATAGTCTAGTCATAGTCTAGTCATAGTCTAGTCATAGTCTAGTCATAGTCTAGTCATAGTCTAGTCATAGTCTAGTCATAGTCTAGTCATAGTCTAGTCATAGTCTAGTCATAGTCTAGTCATAGTCTAGTCATAGTCTAGTCATAGTCTAGTCATAGTCTAGTCATAGTCTAGTCATAGTCTAGTCATAGTCTAGTCATAGTCTAGTCATAGTCTAGTCATAGTCTAGTCATAGTCTAGTCATAGTCTAGTCATAGTCTAGTCATAGTCTAGTCATAGTCTAGTCATAGTCTAGTCATAGTCTAGTCATAGTCTAGTCATAGTCTAGTCATAGTCTAGTCATAGTCTAGTCATAGTCTAGTCATAGTCTAGTCATAGTCTAGTCATAGTCTAGTCATAGTCTAGTCATAGTCTAGTCATAGTCTAGTCATAGTCTAGTCATAGTCTAGTCATAGTCTAGTCATAGTCTAGTCATAGTCTAGTCATAGTCTAGTCATAGTCTAGTCATAGTCTAGTCATAGTCTAGTCATAGTCTAGTCATAGTCTAGTCATAGTCTAGTCATAGTCTAGTCATAGTCTAGTCATAGTCTAGTCATAGTCTAGTCATAGTCTAGTCATAGTCTAGTCATAGTCTAGTCATAGTCTAGTCATAGTCTAGTCATAGTCATAGTCTAGTCATAGTCTAGTCATAGTCTAGTCATAGTCTAGTCATAGTCTAGTCATAGTCTAGTCATAGTCTAGTCATAGTCTAGTCATAGTCTAGTCATAGTCTAGTCATAGTCTAGTCATAGTCTAGTCATAGTCTAGTCATAGTCTAGTCATAGTCTAGTCATAGTCTAGTCATAGTCTAGTCATAGTCTAGTCATAGTCTAGTCATAGTCTAGTCATAGTCTAGTCATAGTCTAGTCATAGTCTAGTCATAGTCTAGTCATAGTCTAGTCATAGTCTAGTCATAGTCTAGTCATAGTCTAGTCATAGTCTAGTCATAGTCTAGTCATAGTCTAGTCATAGTCTAGTCATAGTCTAGTCATAGTCTAGTCATAGTCTAGTCATAGTCTAGTCATAGTCTAGTCATAGTCTAGTCATAGTCTAGTCATAGTCTAGTCATAGTCTAGTCATAGTCTAGTCATAGTCTAGTCATAGTCTAGTCATAGTCTAGTCATAGTCTAGTCATAGTCTAGTCATAGTCTAGTCATAGTCTAGTCATAGTCTAGTCATAGTCTAGTCATAGTCTAGTCATAGTCTAGTCATAGTCTAGTCATAGTCTAGTCATAGTCTAGTCATAGTCTAGTCATAGTCTAGTCATAGTCTAGTCATAGTCTAGTCATAGTCTAGTCATAGTCTAGTCATAGTCTAGTCATAGTCTAGTCATAGTCTAGTCATAGTCTAGTCATAGTCTAGTCATAGTCTAGTCATAGTCTAGTCTAGTCATAGTCTAGTCATAGTCTAGTCATAGTCTAGTCATAGTCTAGTCATAGTCTAGTCTAGTCATAGTCTAGTCATAGTCTAGTCATAGTCTAGTCATAGTCTAGTCATAGTCTAGTCATAGTCTAGTCATATCTTTGACACTTCCTTTTTGCTACACCCTGTTTAAAATTTAGGTATGTATTCAAAATTGTGAATATTAAAATGCTTCGTTGATTTTTGTACATTTTTTATGACCACACACCAGCAGCCGAATGCACAACTACTTGCTGTCATCTGTAGCAACCAACTTTGAAGATCTTAATGTCATTGCTTTGGGAGCTTAAATGACACAACATGGTAACAAAAAAAACCCAAAAATATGACAAATATGTGTAAAAGGAAGCAACATTGTTGGCTAAGAAGGCGTTTGACAAAGACGAATTAAATATGAGCTTTAGTAGAAGATATGGTCGAAAATGTTGGTGGTAGCTTCTTCAAAGACTTCCCGTTACCCTCTATCATATACAAAGCTTAGAGAAAGTTACACAAAACTGTCACCACATCAGCTGTTCACATTATTTCTTCTAGTCGATTATCCGTAGAGCGACCACACTTCCTAGAGGAAGGAAGACGATCGTGATGATATTCCAAATACAAACCTTGACGAAATAAGGATCTCACAGCTGGGCCGTGATATCGTTAACTCGTAAATGAGGACAAACTCAAGAAATACTATAGTTTTATTACTTGAAGAACTGCAACTTGGGCTCAGGAGTTAGCAAGTTTAGGTCTACAGACCGTTCTCTAAACAATCCGACTATGTTTGAGAATATTTCTATGCCAGCCTCTAAAGCACTCCTTGAGAGACAAACTACTAGCCAGCTGCGCTTGATGGCCACAGATAAAGAAACCTTACAAAACTATTTAACGGTCAGTGGTTAACTAAGCTGATCCAGTATGATCGTATTCTTTGAGTGATACCCAGTGAAGAAAAATGTAAAGCGGTCAAAATGCAGGCATAAAGATCGTCAGAGGCTGTCTTCATAAGGAAACATAGGTTCTACCGGTCAGGTAACATAACGTCCAGTTGACGCATGACGGATGTCATCGGAGAAGTCATCCTAACTTCGACATCACACAGTGGAGGCTTCCCAGAGGCGTGTCAGACCGGCCCTATGTATATACTAGGAGAGGATACATAAGAATGTATAGGATCCATTTGAACGCAGTTCGTGCTTGACAGATTTTATCGACATTCATAGATATGTAATCAATTCTATGGTCGCAAGATGCCGTATGAATATCGTACTTAGGTCGTCCACTGTTTATAGCAAACGCGTGGAAGTTTCTGCAAAACGCCTGGAATATTCATGAGTAACAAAGGTTCTACCGATCAGTGAATATAACGTCATGTTAAAGCAACAGTTCCCACTGCGATGTCATTGGGTAATTCAGCCAAACTTCGACATCAAACATATGAAGGCTTCCCGGAGGAGTTCTTGACAGGACTTACGTTTGTATGTACAAGAGCATGTAGAGTTATGTGCTGGATCCATTTGAAAGCAGCTCGTAATTGACAGTTTCCAAGTTCTTAAATCAAATGTCTTCAACTTTAGCAGGATTCTAAGTATAAAATGTTAATTATTCTCGATTATACACCATTTCTTAGATTCTTCTTAAACAATTAACATGTTCCTTATATTTTTTTAATAAAGAATATAAGGAAAATTGCATGTTTTAGCAAACATTTGAATGACAGACATGTAAAACAGCAGATTGAAGGGTACCAATAAAAGACAAACAAAGAAGTAGTAAGAAAAATAAGAAACGTTGACTCATATAAAGTTCAACAGAAGAGCCTCATGATGATGATGATAATGATGTTGATCATACAACATTTAAGCCAAGTTTATAGGCATACACAGCAAGTACAACAGCAACAATAATAAAAAAAATATATATTTTAAAAAGAAAAAAACAAGTAACAATAAAGAGTATCTAACTATACAATGTGCGGATGTACTTCATGTCATAAATCTTTTAAACCTTGTTACTGTTACGAGCAGAATCTTAAAAACTCTTATTTGTGCGATTTATTGTTTAGTACAACTTCTTTGGAATGGATCTGACAAACTTGTAATATATTTTGTTGTTGTTGTTGTTTATTAGATTTTATGGACAATACAATACAACTACAGTACAATTAGAAAAATAAGAAGAAGTTTAACTATCACACACTACATTTGTTAAGTAACTCAAGAACGTTCCAAGCAAATAACTTTTAAATGTCCGTCCGTTCGTCCGTCCGTCCATCCACCCAGAGTAAGAGTATGTACAAGATCAGTTCATTATTATGGTTGTTCTTGTTGTAATGATCTTAAAGAACATGACTTTACATCATGTTAATTACAAATATGGTTGTGGTTTCTTTGTTCTTGATTTCGTATAGATATTCTTTCAACTCCCGGTATTTAGTCCTCATACTCGTATCACACATGAGATGAGAAAACATTTTTACTTTCATGGATGAAAAATAAAAAAAAAACAGAATTTTTCACAGCAATTTATAGGGGAAGCATTAGCCATGAAAAAGAATTTAAGATCAAGTAAGAAAAGTAATTTGATTTGCTAAGAAAAAACTAACAAAAGAAATGAAAACTTATTAAATTTTCATTAACGGCGAAAGAAACACTAGCAAAATGGAGAGTAAATGGGTTGATGACTGGGAAGAAATGTGAAATTAAAATGGCTTCAAGTTAAAGTTCTTGTTGCAACTGAACCGCTATTGTCGAGAGTTATTTCCTGAGGTAGAAACAGCTGTTGCTGGATAGACAATATTTGGCCGAGTGAGACTCGGATCGATCCAGAACGTAGATCTAATCGTCGTGGGAACGCTTGAAGATAATCATTGGCAGAGTGAGACTGGGGTCATTTCAGGCCAAAGATCCAAATTGTCGTGGGAAAGCTTGATGACAATCTTTAGCCGAATGAGACTAGGGTCATTCCAGAACGAAGATCCAATAACCGTTAGAACGCTTGATAACCATCTATAGCGGAGTGAGAATGGGGTTATTCCAGATCAAGATACAATTGTCGTGGGAACGCTTGAAGACAATCATTGGCAGAGTGAGACTGGGGTCATTCCAGAACGAAGATCCAAATTGTCGTGGGAACGCTTGTTGACAATCTTTGGCCTAGTGAGACTGGAATCGTTCCAGAACGAAAATACAATTGTCGTGATAAGGCTTGATGACAGTCTTTAGCCGAATGAGATTGGAATCGATCCAGAAGTGAGACTAGTGTCATTTCAGAACGAAGATCCAAATTGTCGTGGAAACGCTTGTTGACAATCTTTGGCATAGTGAGACTGGGATCTTTCCAGAACGAAAATACAATTGTCGTGGGAAGGCTTGATGACAGTCTTTAGCCGAGTGAGATTGGAATCGATCCAGAACGGAGATACAATTGTCGTGGGAACGCTTGAAGATAATCTTTAGTCGAGTGAGACTGGAGTCGTACCAGAACGTAAATCCAATTGTCGTGGGAAAGCTTGAAGACAATCATTGGCAGAGTGAGACTGGGGTCATTCCAGAACGAAGATCCAAATTGTCGTGGGAACGCTTGATGACAATCTTTAGCCGAGTGAGATTGGGATCGATCCTGAACGAAGATACAATTGTCGTGGGAACGCTTGAAGACAATCATTGGCGGAGTGTCACTGGGGTCATTCCAGAACGATGATCCAAATTGTCATAGGAACGCCGAGTGAGACTAGGGAGTGAGATTAAGGACTTTCCATAACCAAGATACAAATTGTCGTGGAAAAGCTTGAAGACAATCTTTGGCCGAGTGAGACTCGGGTCATTCCAGAATGAAGATCCAAATTGTCATGGGAACTCTTGATGCAAATATTTAGCAGAGTGAGACTAGGAACTTTCAATAACGAAGATACAAATTGTCGTGGGAAGGCTTGAAGACAATCATTGTCTGAGTGTCACTGGGGTCATTCCAGAATGAAGATCCAAATTGTCATGGGAAGGCTTGATGACAATCTTTAAAAGAGTGAGATTGGGATCAATCCAGAACGAAGATACAATTTTCATGGGAAGGCTTGAAGACAATCATTGTCGGAGTGTCACTGGGGTCCTTCCAGAATGAAGATCCAAATTGTCATGGGAACGCTTGATGCAAATATTTAGCCGAGTGAGACTAGGGACTTTCCATAACGAAGATACAAATTGTCGTGGAAAAGCTTGACGACAATCTTTAGCTCAGGGAGACTGGGGTCGTTCCAGAACGATGATCCAATTGTCGTGGAAACGCTTGACGTCAATCTATAGCCCAGTGAGACTCGGTTTGTTCCAGAACCAATATCCAAACTTAAAACTCGTGAAAACGCTTGATGGCAATCTTTAGTCGTGTGAGACTCGGGTCGTTCCAGAATGAAGATCCAATTGCTGTGGGAACGCTTGATGACAATCTTCAGGCAAATGAGACTGGGGTCATTCCTGAAAGGAGATCCAACTGTCGTGGAAACACTTGATGACAATCTTTGACCAAGTGAGACTGGGATCGTTCCAGAACGATGATACAATTGTCGTGGAAACTCTTGATGACAATCCAATCCCAATTGTCGTGGATACGCTTGATGACAAACTTTGGCCAAGTGTGACTGGGGTCGTTCAAGAACGAGGCTCGAGTCGTTCCAGAACCAATTATCGTGGAAACGCTTGAAGACAATATTTAGCCGAAGGAAGATCGGACTGTCGTGGAAATTCTTGATGGCAATCTTTAGTCGTTTGAGACTCGGGTCGTTCCAGAACGAAAATACAATTGTCGTGGAAACGCTTGATGACAAACTTTGGCCAAGTAAGACTGGGATCGTTCAATAATGAAGAACATCTTTAGCCGATTGAGACTCGAGACATTCCAGAAGGTGATCCAACTGTCGTGGAAACGCTTGATGACAATCTTTAGCCGATTGAGACTCGAGTCGTTCCAGAAGGAAGATCCGACTGTCGTGGGACAATCTTTAGACGAGTGAAACTGGGATTGTTACAGAACGAAGATTCATACCAGTAACACTTGTACATCTACTCTAATAGGGGCGCATCATTCAAAATTTTAATTTTTTAAAAAATTTCCAAAAAAAAATCTAAAAACTATTCGTATTTATGTTAACTAACAAACAAAACTTAATACAAATTTCTAAAATTTATTCTATTCTTATAAATTTTTAAATCTTACTTAAACAAAAAACAACCAGCCAGTTCCACTTGAGTAAATAACTCGGTAAATAGTTTCAAACAAAAAACCAGCCCTTTTCCACACATTTACGTAAAGAATCTTATAATAAAAACCATAAAAGATTTTGAAGTTTAAAAAGAAAAACATTTAAACAATAACAATATTTTACTTTGAATTGAATGATACTTTAGGTTAATAATTTAACAAACAGAAACCAAAAACAACTGTAAAGAAACAACAACTAATATTTCATAAAGGGTACGAGAAAAACTAAACCTTCAAACGCACTATAAAAATAAAACCAAAACAAAATCTATAAAAAAAATACCTACAACAATAAAAACTAGACAATCATATTAACAATTGTTGTTGAGGAATAAAAAAAAGAATTGCTATAATTATTATTAACATTAAGAGGTTTTTTTATGTGCATAAAAAAAGAAGCAGAGAGCATAAATAATTTAAGCCAGGGTAATAATTAAAAAACAACAATAACAGAACTAAAAAAAAGCTTTGAAAATTATAATGAAAAGTAAACAAAAAGAATACAGGAAAAACCAAAACAACTGTGTTTTTGTTTGTTTGTTTTGATAATAATTACGTTAGAGCGAGAGAGCAAGAATTTTGTTTACATTAAAGAAGAGAGTTTTTTAATCATTTTATACTCTTTAACTATTAATGATCTTTAAGAGTTTCTGTAAATATCTTAAGATTATTTGTTATTTATGTAGATTTGTTTTGTTAATTATCTTGGTTTATTAATGTATGAATAACAAATTATTTATGTATATGAGATCTAGAAAGAGAATGAATGTTTATTATAATAAAATGCTAAGCTACTGTATACATTAGCTATTTTACAATGTTTCAACGATTTTTTATATGAAAAATCACTTTTTCGTCAAAAATGTGAGTGATCACAGATCGAGCTCCTTTCCACGATTAAACGCTTATTTACAAAGTTATTAAGGATTTTAGATTTTTGTTTTTTTCATATGAAAAATCGATTTTTGGTAAAAAATATGAGTGATCACAGATCGAGCTCCTTTTCTCGATTAAACGCTTATTGGCCAAGTTATTAAAGAATTTAGATATTTTGAGTTTTTATATAAAAAATCGATTTTTGGCCAGAAATATGAGTGATCACAGATCGAGTTCCTTTTCTTGATTAAACGCTTATTGGCCAAGTTATTAGCGAATTTAGATATTTTGAGTTTTATGTAAAAAAATCGATTTTTGGTCAGAAATATGGGTGATCACAAATCGAGCTCTTTTTCTTGATTAAACGCTTAATGGCCAAGTTATTAGCGAATTTAGATATTTTGAGTTTTTATATAAAAAATCGATTTTTGGCCAGAAATATGAGTGATCACAGATCGAGCTCATTTTTACGATTAAAAGCTTATTTACAAAGTTATTAAGGATTTTAGATATTTTGGTGTTTTCATATGAAAAATCGATTTTTGGTTAGAAATATGAGTGATCACAGATCGAGGTCCATTTCTTGATTAAACGCTTATTGGCCAAGTAATTTGCGAATTTAGATATTTTGAGTTTTTATGTAAAAAAATCGATTTTTGGTCAGAAATATGAGTGATCACAGATCGAGCTCCTTTTCTTGATTAAACGCTAATTGGCCAAGTTATTAAAGAATTTAGATATTTTGAGTTTTTATATAAAAAAAATCGATTTTTGGCCAGAAATATGAGTGATCACAGATCGATCTCCTTTTCTTGATTAAACGCTTATTGGCCAAGTTATTAAAGAATTTAGATATTTTGAGTTTTTATATAAAAAAAAATCGATTTTTGGCCAGAAATGAGATATTTTGAGTTTTTATATAAAAAATCGATTTTTGGCCAGAAATATGAGTGATCACAGATCGAGCTCCTTTTCTCGATTAAACGCTTATTGGCCAAGTTATTAAAGAATTTAGATATTTTGAGTTTTTATATAAAAAATCGATTTTTGGCCAGAAATATGAGTGATCACAGATCGATCTCCTTTTCTTGATTAAACGCTTATTGGCCAAGTTATTAGCGAATTTAGATATTTTGAGTTTTTATATAAAAAAATCGGTTTTTGGCCAGAAATATGAGTGATCACAGATCGAGCTCCTTTTCTTGATTAAACGCTTATTGGCCAAGTTATTAAAGAATTTAGATATTTTGAGTTTTTATATAAAAAAAATCGATTTTTGGCCAGAAATATGAGTGATCACAGATCGATCTCCTTTTCTCGATTAAACGCTTATTGGCCAAGTTATTAGCGAATTTAGATATTTTGAGTTTTTATATAAAAAATCGATTTTTGGCCAGAAATATGAGTGATCACAGATCGAGCTCCTTTTCTTGAATAAACGCTTATTGGCCAAGTTATTAGCGAATTTAGATATTTTGAATTTTTTCATATGAAAAATCGATTTTTGGTCAGAAATATGAGTGACCACAGATCGAGCTCCTTTTCTTGATTAAACGCTTATTGGCCAAGTTATTAGCGAATTTAGATATTTTGAGTTTTTATGTAAAAAAATCGATTTTTGGTCAGAAATATGAGTGATCACAGATCGAGCTCCTTTTCTTGATTAAACGCTAATTGGCCAAGTTATTAGCGAATTTAGATATTTTGAGTTTTTATGTAAAAAAATCGATTTTTGGTCAGAAATATGAGTGATCACAGATCGAGCTCCTTTTCTTGATTAAACGCTAATTGGCCAAGTTATTAAAGAATTTAGATATTTTGAGTTTTTATATAAAAAAAATCGATTTTTGGCCAGAAATATGAGTGATCACAGATCGATCTCCTTTGCTTGATTAAACGCTTATTGGCCAAGTTATTAGCGAATTTAGATATTTTGAGTTTTTATGTAAAAAAATCGATTTTTGGTCAGAAATATGAGTGATCACAGATCGAGCTCCTTTTCTTGATTAAACGCTTATTGGCCAAGTTATTAAAGAATTTATATATTTTATTCATTAGAAATATGAGTGATCACAGATCGAGCTCCTTTTCTTGATTAAACGCTTATTGGCCAAGTTATTAAAGAATTTAGATATTTTGAGTTTTTATATAAAAAAAATCGATTTTTGGTCAGAAATATGAGTGATCACAGATCGAGCGCCTTTTCTCGATTAAACGCTTATTGGCCAAGTTATTAGCGAATTTAGATATTTTGAGTTTTTATATAAAAAATCGATTTTTGGCCAGAAATATGAGTGATCACAGATCGAGCTCCTTTTCTTGATTAAACGCTTATTGGCCAAGTTATTAGCGAATTTAGATATTTTGAGTTTTTATATAAAAAAATCGATTTTTGGTCAGAAATATGAGTGATCACAGATCGAGCTCCTTTTCTTGAATAAACGCTTATTGGCCAAGTTATTAGCGAATTTAGATATTTTGAATTTTTTCATATGAAAAATCGATTTTTGGTCAGAAATATGAGTGATCACAGATCGAGCTCCTTTTCTTGATTAAACTCTTATTGGCCAAGTTATTAGCGAATTTAGATACTTTGAGTTTTTATATAAAAAATCGATTTTTGGCCAGAAATATGAGTATCACAGATCGAGCTCCTTTTCTTGATTAAACGCTAATTGGCCAAGTTATTAAAGAATTTAGATATTTTGAGTTTTTATATAAAAAATCGATTTTTGGCCAGAAATATGAGTGATCACAGATCGAGCTCCTTTTCTTGATTAAACGCTTGTTGGCCAAGTTATTAGTAAATTTAGATATTTTGAGTTTTTATATAAAAAAAATCGATTTTTGGTCAGAAATATGAGTGATCACAGATGGAGCTCCTTTTCTCGATTATACGCTTATTTACAAAGTTATTAAGGACTTTAGATTTTTGGGTTTTTTCCATATGAAAAATTAATTTTTGTCACAGATCGATCTCCTTTTCTGGATTGAACGCTTGTAAAGGATTTTAGATTTTTATGTTTTTCATATGAAAAATCGATTGACCCTGATTAATAGCCCTTGAAAGGCAATTAAACACATTTTCATGGATTTCTTGAGACACATCAACACAAACCAGCTAACTTTTTTTTTGGCTTTCCTTTAAGCATTAATTTATTAAGAACAAAAATGAATTGACCACGTGAAAAATGGCAGCTGACACTCTAAGCACTGGGGTATAAATAATTTATTAGTTTTAAAAAAAATTAAATTAAATATTTTATATTATTTTTGTTAAACAAATTAAAGTATAAAAAAAATGTCTTTTTTCGAGTTAAATATTTTGCTTTTTTTTGCATACATATTTACTTTTTTTATTAATAACAAGATGAAACACATTTAAAGCAAAATTAATACCAATAATAGAAAAAATATGAAAACAAATATAATTTAATTATTAATTGTTTTCATTACTAAGAGTTTTTCAAAAGAAATCGAGTATATAAAGAAATGATTATTTAAGAAGAACAAAAAATAAGGAAAGTTGTTTATTAACCACCAAAAACTAAACCTTAAATATTTTTCCCTCAAAGAAAAAAACTCTTAAAAAAGATAATTTGTTAGGGGAAAATAATTTTAAACAGTTTATTTAAAATGAACGTAAATTTTTTCTAGAAAATTTTTAAATTTTCTTTAAAAATTTTACGTTTTTTTTAAAAAAACTAATTTTAGTTTATAAGTATTTTAACATTGAATATATTTTTGTTTCCTTTAGATTATATTCAAGAAAAATCTTGATGAGGTTTATAGTTTTTGTTAAGTTGTTTATTACATTTTGTGGTAATTTGGTTTTGAGACCCGAAATTATAATAAGAATTTTGCTGTTTTCATAAAAAATTTGTGCTTTTCCTTTTTCTTTTAAATTTTCACTAAGATTTCATATCATTCTTATTTTCTTGTTTGTTTGTATTATTATATATTTTAAGTAAAATTAAAAAATGAAAATTGAATACCTTTTACAACGTTTGTGAATTTTGTTGCTTTCGTCTACAACAATTTACAATTGCAACACCCTTTTAACTTCTACAGTGGGAAAAGCTCCAAACTCACTGATGGCAGCTCTATGAGGATTACGTTGCAGATATTCCTTAAGGATTTCAGCAGCCAAATGATTGGCCTTATTGGATATTTCCGATTTTTCCGGTACGGGCAAATGTTTACGTTGGAAAGCCACTATATGCTGATTATCTTTGCCGGCTTTGGGCTGGGTTTGTAGCAAAGACAAAGCCCAGGCATGTTTCATTTTAGTTAATTCCGTTTCCAATTCTGTGATGCGTTTATCTTTAGGTTGTGGCACAAATATGGGATCGAATTTCTTTAGCTTATTCTTTATTTGTTCGGCCTGCAGGCGTAATCTTTCCGCACGTTCAGTGTTAAAGACATGCTTGAGTAATTGCAGCTCCTCGGCTATCAAAGGTGTGGCCCCAGTTGTGTGGGTACTGAAGGAAGTGTTGGTCGAATGACCCGCCGGAGCTGTGGTGTTTATAAATGAACTGTCTCCAGTTCGTTTAATGCCGGTATGCTTGATTTTCTCTTTCAAGGTTAATTTTTCACTTTCCAAAGCTTCTATGTCCGATTGCAGATGATCAAAGGTTTCTTCATATTCCTTTTCCTTCTTCTGCAATAGCTCTAAAGTGTCATCGTATTGTTTCTTCCATTTAAGGGCATTATCATATTCCGCCTGCAACACCGACAATTTCTTTTCGGCCCGATCTTTGCGTATTTGCATTTCGGACAATTCATGCTGTTTCATTTTGGCAGCTAATTTCAATTGTTTGATATCAGCCTCACGGTTCTCCAAAGTGGCGGCCAGCACATTCTTTTGCTCCAATTGTTTCTTGATCAATTGTGCTCTCAAGATGATGGGGGAAGTGGGTTTCTCTTGTTTCTGATTGGCCAAAGACATGATTTCGTATTCCTTGTCCAACAAATATTGAGCCACTTGCTGCAGATCATTGTTGGCGGCCCCCAAAACCCCCTTGAAGTTTTGTGATGGTCCACGATCATCCTGTTCGTAGATTCTTTCACAGGCCTGGGACAAGGACTCCCAGAATTTGGCTGGATCTATGCAGTGATCATTATCATTGTCACCCTCTATGGAGGCCACTATTATAGCCACCGCCTGTTTGTTGGCCTGATACAAGGCCGACATAATGCGTGACAATTGCTGGGTTAAGCTACGCATGGCCTCCAGTTTCAGGGGAGAAATGCCACACTTGATCACATGTAAATCTTGTGGCAAACGCCTTCTAATCAATTTAACCTGTTGCTTAATGGACTCTACATTATCGGCCAAGAATTGCATGAGTAAAGCAGCATCACTGGTGGAACCCTCTTGCCTTAAAATGGCTCTGGCTATGGCCGTATCATTGAGTACACTTTCACAGGCCGATTGTATGGCTGCCACACAATCCCTTATCATCTGGGTTTCATTCAACAGATCCTCACCTGCCAACAACACCGAATTCATGGCATTAAAGAAGGCCACACATTTCTCTATATTATCGGTAGTGGAGTTTTCATCCAATTGATTAGATTTCAACAGCTCTATAATGCCATCTATGGTCTTTTCCTGGGCTATCATTTCGGGCAAAGAAGAGCCGGCCCTAAGTAGAGTATCGGGCTGGCAACTATTCAAACCATATAAGATCTGATGCAAAGCACATTGTAGATTGTGTATGTAGTGCATTAAACGGCATTTGAAGGCATACTGTTGCACAGAATGACCCTGAATAATCGACTCCTTGGTAACATTTTCCACTGCGGGGAATCTTTCTCTGGTCTGGCTAATAACAATGCCGCACTTGAACACCAGCCGGGATATTAGCAATATAACCAAAATAGAATCATGGTCACCGCCACGCGACATAAACGATTCCGGCATAAAGGCTGACAGCATGTGGGTGTGCTCATTAGCCTGGGTCAATTCAATTTGTCTTAGTTGCACATCAATGGCCTTGGTGTAGGCCTTAGATTCGGCAAACATTTGCTTATAGTCCACCGTTTCATTGGTAATCAAGTGGGTGTCCTGCAAAGACTTGGGATCATTAGAGGCGGTGGCCTTGTCTCTCAAATCAATCATTTGTTCGTTGAGTTTTTGCACCAATTCTCGGAATTTCGTTATAGTTTGATCTCTATCGTAGATAGTTTCAATGGCAGCATCTCTTTCTCTTAAGACCTCCTTTTTGGCGGCCTGGGCCAAATCCAATTCCTCTCTCAAATCCATTTCCAAATCATGATTGCTTTCGATCAATTGTTCGTGGACCTCTTCCAAAGCCTCCAGTTGAGCCACCTCTTCTTCCAGCAGCTTAACACGATCCTCTAGTTCGAATTTCTTTTCAGTTAACGTCTCTACCATGGCCTCTGCACCCAAGGCAGCATCAACTTGTTCCTAAAACGTAAAGGGAAATTAGAAAATATTTTTTGTTTTGACACTGAGTGAGACAAATTAAAATTAGTTTTTAAAGACAGAAATTTACAACAAAAATTTTGCATTACCTCCTTTATTTAGCCCAATTGTTGGCCCAAAATAAAAGAAATAAATAGATTTTTAGGTGAGTTTATGGATCAATGGTTTATATACACAAAACAAGCAACAAAATTTTGAAAAAAAAGCCAGATTAAAACAAAATTAAATTAAATTTGGAAAATAAAACTAAATTTCAAATTATAGCTTTCAACTCTAAAAACTGCAAGTAGAAACTATTTGAAATCATTTAAATCTGTAAATTTGTCTTGAATATTTTATTAATAATTCCTGCAGATGTTCAGGTTTTAATAAGAACTTAAAGGAAAGCTTTTAATTTCTTTATACTTTTTAGTAATTGTGATTAAATTCTGTAAATCGTTCAGATAATTTTGGAGAAATTAAACAAAGTTTGGTGGATATATTCAAAATTGTACAGTGTCTCAAAACTATTTCTAAAATAATAAAGCTGTGCTCCTATACTTATGATATCTACATACTTAAACCAGGGGATTACATTGTAATTCTAAAGTGTTTTCTTTAGAATCGTATTACACAGTAAATCCCCAAAATTTCATACTGTTAAAAGATATCAGACTAAAGTTTACATCTCTGGCTAGTTCACTGACATCTCCTGAGCAGCTTTATTGATAACAAAAATTAATTGCTGCTATTTTTTATGGTAAATAGCTGTAACCTTAATAAATTATTCACACATATACACAAAATAAAATTAAACCAAAAACTCATATTGCAAACATATCAAAAATCTATCACATTCTGCCAAACTCACCTGCAAGTCAGCTACAATAGCCTCCAATTCTTCCACTTTAGATGAAAGTTTCTCCTTGGTTCTTTCTAATTCGGCCACCTCGGATTTTTTGGTTTCCAATTCCTTGGTCAACTTTTGTATGTCATGCTTGTCATGGGCCGATAAATCGCGCAAACGCACTAGGGTTTCCTTCAAACGTATATTCTGTTGTTCCATTTGTTTGAACTCATACACCGAGGGACCTCCATCACCAATATGACCCACCGAAGTTTCAGCCTTATCTTGAATCTCCGAAGATAACAGCTCATAGTCCACCTGCAACTCATCGATACGTTCTTTGGCCGCATCTAATTCCAATTGCAAAGATTCAGCTTTTTCTTCAGCCATTTCTTTGTCTAGGGTGATGAGTTCTACATTGTCAGACAATTCGGCCATTTCCTGGGCATGCCTTTCCTTAGCCTCAATGGCATCTTTGGCCTCTTGTTTGGCTCTTTGCAGCTCCTTTTGCAATGAAGCCTGGGAAGCCATAATTTGCGTGCGAAATTCTTGCAATTGTTCGAATTGTATTTTCATTTTATCAAAATCTCTAAGACGTTCTTTATCCTCATTACGTCTTTGCTTGAGAGTTTGTAATTTTTCATTAAGATCGTTGATTTGTGCCTGCAGCTCTTCATTTTGTTTCTTTTGTTCGGCCATCTCTTGGGAAGACAACTGATTGGGTGGCGAAGAAAATGAAGGAGATCTAAGAGGCTGTGAAGGAGTAAATTGAGGCTTTAAAATTTCCATAAAACCAGTCTCAACAAATGAATTCTTCTTGGACATATTAGCATTAGCAGGTATGTCGATTTGGGCATTTGCCACCAACGAAGTATTGGAGGCACTATTATTATCCTTAGACAAAGCCGAAGTGTTGTTCGAAGCTTGCATACTTTTACGACTTACCATGGAGTTGGTACTACCACTGCGATCATTTAACGAAGAGGTAAGTTGGGAACGTGAACCGGACAAAGATATACGACTGGACGACAAAGAATTTCGAGGCCCACTTAGCCGGGTTTTAGTCGGTTGGGGTGCGGTATGTTTAAGACCATCTCCACCACCAGCGGCTATATCCTCAGTGGATTTACGACCATCCGGTGCCGGTTGTATAACCTTTAACTGAGTTGGCCTTACAAACATGCCATAATTGTCGGAACACTCAAAGTACGATTGTCCTTTGATGGAACCATTATTTTTACCTTTAGGTTCATCCAAGACCACACCCACCCACTTGCCCACAGCAAAGCTGGTCATGCCCACATAGGCAATGGTGCCCTGTAAATCTTTGCCCGTCAGCTCAATGCGAGCCCCCACTTTTATGTTTTTCTCCGACATGGTTTTGCCCCCCTTGCTGCAAAAGCTGATATCACTTTCTTATGCACTCTTTAGCTATAAAAGGGAGAGAAAAATATTTATTAAGGATAAAACTCTCTCTTTTAATATAACGGTATGGGGGAAAAATAAAAATTTACTTACTTTTTTATTAGTCCAAAATAAATTTAGGGATTTGTTTAGTTAATTTATTTACCAGCCAGCTGGTTTTGTTTAATTTTAGCGTTTTAACAATAAACTGTAAAAATAGAAATGAAAAGAAATGCTAATTAGCCAAGTATTTTTTTCGAAACATTGACATCATATTAGTCACTGCCCTGTTTTGGCCTGACTACCTGCCACCACTTTTGGTTAAAGCGAAGTTTTAGATTTTCTTGTAGTTGCTTTAAGTTTTTCTTGGCTAAACTTACTTTTTTTATATAAATTATTGTGTGGATTTTTAGATTTTCACAAATTTATGTTTAAACAATTGCAATTTACGCGTTATTTTTGTAAAAAACTTAAACAATTTACGGATGAAAATGAATGCAGCTGAGAAAAAAACTTGTAATTGCAATTTTTGACAAATTGTCAAAGTACAGTTTGAGAGTCATTGGTAAGAGAACAGTGTGGTCATAATGTGAATAGACTGAAAAGAGAAAAACGCCAAAATGAAAAAACCGTATAAAAGGGGTTAGGTAGGCGATTTTAGAAATATTTATATCTCATATAAAAACTATTTTATAAAGCTATACAATGACCTATATATTCTAATAAAAAAAAACAAATTCTGTTTATTCAATATTTGAACTTTGGAGGCCCATATCATGGGAACTAAGAACTGGCGATAAAAACAAACTACACCATCATCATCAGCATAAAACTATAAATCTCAGGTAATTTGTTAATAATTCGGAATGGCTTTTTTATTTTATAATTCTATTAGTTTTGTGTTTTTAAAACTCTCCCTAAACTTTTAGTTTGAGGATCATTGCTTTTAACTAATTTTTGTAGTTTGAGAAGCTTTGCTAAATTTGAACATATGTGTTTGACATTTAGCTTGGAAAATGTAAACAAACGTTTGATTTGTTGAATTATTTTATTTTTTGCGAATTTTCTTTAAAATAATCATGTTTTCTGAGCAAAATCTACACAAATTCGGCACATCGTTGCCCTTATTGGAATTGGGTAAGTATAAACACATAATTAAAGAAGTTTAATTAAAAAAAATTAACAAAATTTCTAATTTTCTTAGACCAAGTTCCCTCCAAGAAGCCTTTGTATGTTCAAGATCAAATTGCTACCGATGAGCAGGGGCGTCGACGCTTTCATGGTGCCTTTACGGGAGGTTTTAGTGCCGGCTATTGGAATACTGTGGGTTCCAAGGAGGGCTGGACTCCACAGGCTTTTAAAAGTTCTCGATCAGAAAAAGCCACCGAAAAACTGTCGCAAAGGCCGGAAGATTTTATGGATGAGGAGGATCGTGGTGAATTTGGCATAGCCCCTAAAACCATAAAAATCAATGAAGATTTTAGCAGTGGCCCTGAGCAGGCGGAAAAAAGAAAACGCAAGTTTTTACAAAATGATTTGCAGCCCATACCCGGAGAACCGGTATTGCAGCAGCTGATTAAGCCCATTAAAGATAAGGCTGCAGTGCGTATTTTGAAAACCTGGGGTTGGCGTCCTGGCCAGGGTATAGGACCCAGGCAAACTAGGAAGGAAAAGAAAAAAGCTAGAGAAAGAAATAAAAAAGAATTGTATTTAATGGAGAAGTATGGCTGTGAAATGCCCAGCACTAGTAGCAAAGCAGCCTTAAACACAGATGAGGAGGATGAAGAGGAAGACGATGAAACGGAAGAAGAAGAGGATGAGATAACTTTTGCTCCCGAGGACTGTGAATTGCCGCCTTGTTATGACAAACAAAATAGCTATGGCATAGGTTATGAACCCTTAAGCAGAAAAACGGTTTTGGGTGGTAATTTAATGGTTAAACCTACAGAGCACATTAACTTATTTCAAGCTTTGGAAGCAGTGGGTAAGAATAATCAAAAAATTTCTTTCACGGGCCAGGCATTTGGTGTGGGAGCTTTAGAGGAAGATGATGATGAAGATGTTTATGCCTTGGATGATATGACACGTTATGATTACACTTTGGAGGATAAAAAAACCAAGAAAATTAAGAAAAAAGTCTCTGAACAAGACGATTTGGTGTTTGGTGAATTCATATTGGATTTAAATGCCAGCAAATTGCCGGCTTATAAAGTGGAAATACCATTTGGTTGGCATCCACGTAATTGGTATGAAAAACGTTCAAGATTTGAGCCTTTAGATCCAAGAAAACAAAGACATTTGGATAAAGTATTTTCCAATACATCAGCAGAACAAGAAATGACTAGAGAAAAAAGGGCAGAACTTTTGGGGGAGGAATTGAGGAAGACACAACAAAGCCTAGCTAAACCAGAACCACCTAAGGAATTAAAATCAAAATCAGTGGAAGAATTACAGCAAGAATATAAAGACAGGAAAGAAAAAACTAAAACATTAATAGAAAAAATTACAGCCAAATCATCAAGTTTTACCAAAGGTGGTATAATATCAATAGAGGGTGAGGAGAAGGCCTTTACCGAGGAGGATATAACTACAGCTTTTAAGCCGTTTGCTGCCAATGAACCCAAACAAAAGCGCTATGAACAGTTTTTGGCCAAAGAATTTAAGAATGAGCAAGAAATACAGGACTTTTTAAAGACCATACAGCCGGTGGAGTTGTCTTTGTGGGACAGGCAAATGGAGCTTAAGGAATTTCAACAAGCTAAAAAGTTATATCGCCCTCTAAAGGGCATAATGTCGGACAGGTGAGTTTTACAATTGAAAATAAAAACCTTTTTTTGAGATATTTTTTCTTTCCTTTAGATTTATAACAGAATCCGAAATCAAGTTTGTCGAAAAGGAAACCAAGAAAGTTGAAAACAAACAAATTGTGGTGGAACGTTCAAAACAAATGTGGAAACCTCATAGTTTGCTGTGCAAACGTTTTAATATAGCTGAACCTTTTAAGGGCCTGTTGGAGGATGATAAAAAGTCTAAAACCAAACACAAAAAGCTGTCGGTATTTGATTATCTAGAGACCTCGGTTAATAAGAAAGAAGATTTCCAAACCCCGGTTATAATACCCAAACATATAGAAAAACCTCAAGAAATGGTTAAGCAAACTAATGAAGGCAATACCGAAACCATTGTAGAGATTCAACAGGAAGCAACTCCCTTAGAATGGCAGGAAGTTTTAAATCCCCCCGAAAAATCTTTAAAAGAAAAACAAACTTTTACTTTCAAACCTAAAACGGATTTAGAAAAGCAAGTTTTGGAAAGTATAAACAAGCCAGTGGCTGAGAAAAAGGAATTATTCAAATCAATATTCTCGGATAGTGAAAGTGAGGAGGATGAGCAGGAGGAAGAAGACAAACAAAATAAAGCTATTGAAGAATTAAAAGCAGCTATTAGTAAACCTTTAAATGCAGCAGCGGCTAATTTGTTAAGAAATAATTCTCCTCCCAGAGGTATATTTAAGGCCTTATTCAGCACCACTACAGCTAGCCAGCAGGAAACTGAAAAGGAGCCAGAAAAGGAAACTACTAACTCTCCAGCTAAAAATAATCCCAATTTATCCCCAGAGAATTTAAAAGTTTTATTCAAACCAAAGTCTGCACGAGAACCTAAAGAACAACAAAACGATTTGCAATCTTCTACTGATATCTATGGTCCAGCATTACCCTGCAAAACTCTAACATCCAGCCAGACCTTAGAAGCATCTACACTAAAATCCTCTATAGATGAAAAACTTTTACAATTATTCAACAAACACAAACCCAAACTTCAAGTCACAGAGAAATGGATAGAAAAGGATTCAAAGAATGATACTGAGGATGAATCTGAAGATTCAGATTCATCTAGCTCTTCTGAAGACACCGTTCAACATAAAAAGAAAACCAAGAAATCAAAAAAGAAAAAATCTTCAGATCATAAACATAAAAAGCACAAGGATAATAAGTCGAGTAAAAAGTCTAGAAAGTTGGATAAAAAGAAAAAGAAACATAAAAAGAAATAAAGCAAGATGTTGCAAAGTAAGTTTTTAAAGTATAAAGTGTTTTAATTATTGTAGATTCAGTAATTCGTAGCAATAGATTTATTTTATTAAACAACTAGTTGATCGCCCCGGCTTCGCCCGGTAGCATTTACTAATGTTAGTTCTTCAAGTTTCTCCAACCCACGCACACCAGCCTGTTCTTATTTATTTGCAAATAAAATATCTAAATTTGTACTGCATACTTTAGGGAGCTTTTTTTATTAAAGTTGACTGGACTCAAAAAAAAATGCCGAGTTTTACCCGGAACTTTTTAACGGCGTATTTAAGTGGGTCCTGCAACGGCGTATTTAAGTGGGTCCTACAATTGGTAAAAATCGGAAAAAATATTTTTTACCCCGAATTTTTTTTTAACCAAAAAAAAATTTTCTTTATAAAATTTTTTTCACAAATAATATTTTTTAAATTAAAAAAAATTTCGATATTTTTTTTCAAATTTTGTTTACCTAGAAATATTTAAAATTTTTATTTTGAAGTATAATTTGGTGAAGGCAAGTGTGGGATAGACATTCCAGAGAGCTTTCTAACAACTTATATAACGTCATAGCAATTGAGACCTACAATGGGTTAAAATCGGGAAGCAATATTTTTTGACCTGAGTTATTTTCACCAAAAATTTTTTTTATCAAAAAATTAAAAAAGTTTTTTTTAAAAAAAATTGAAAACTAATTTTTAAAACATAAATTTTAAAAAATAAAAAAAATAAAATTTCACAAAAAAATATTTTCAATCTTTGTCTTAAAGTATAATTTGGCGAAAGGTATATGAGATTCGGCACAGCCGATTATTGCTCTATTACTGGTTACAGGATATTTTTGTTATTATAGTATTTTCAATAATGTTTGTTACAAAAATTTGTCGATAGATAAAGTTTAGCGAAAATTTGTTTGTGAAAAACAAATTTTGGTGCAAACTAATTTTTTTTCTGAAAAAAAAACATTTTTTTTAAGCCAAGATTATAATAATTTATTCCCTCTTATTTCTATAATTTGTTCATATAACATTCTACCTTAGTGTGTTTTTTGCTTTGTTAAAAGTTATTCTATTATTTCTTTTAATTTTCATTAAGTTTTTAACAAATATTTAATTTTACGGTAGTTTTCTACTGTTCAATGCTGTCTGACTATTATTCCTTAACAGTTGGCATCATTGTTTACATTTTGTTTATGAGAGAGAGAGAGAGCAAGAATGAGAAAAATCTTACCAAACAGGGATGGAAAATTGTTGATTAAAAATGGCCTAAATAAGACAGTAGTTTTTAAATAAAGGAATGTAAATGTAATTTTTTTTGCTATAATAAATTATAAATTAAGTTTAAATGTTAAAAAATCTATATATCGAAATCTATAATATTTGAGTATTACCTATTGCTATTTTAGCTAATCAAGGGTATTTTTTTAAGCTAGATAGAACTTGAAATTGCAAAAAATAACACAAACATGAAAATTGAATCAAAAAAATTTGTTTATTCGAAATTTTAATACAGGCATTAAAATTTGAACATGATTTCGGGATCTTCTTGACGAAGCGCATATTGGAGCGCAATTTGGGTCACTTTTTAGAGCATTGCTGGTCGCCTCCTAGGCGTTAATTGTTGCTGGTTTATCAGCATAAACCAGTGACTTATGTGGCCGGCCCCTCAGGAAATGACTAAATGAAAGGTGGATTTCTCGAAATCAAGTTATCGCCAAATTTTGATTTCAACAAGTAAGAGAGTTGTGTTCGGCTGTGCCGAATCTTATATACCCTTCACCAAATTATACTTCAAAATACAAATTTTATATATTTTTAGGTAAACAAAATTTATTTTTCTTTCCAAATTGGTTTTGTTCATTTTTTGGAAAATTTTTTTTTTCGAATTGTTAATTTAAAATTTTTTTTTTTTAATTTTAAAAAATTTTTTTTTTTTGTTTTTTAATTTTTTTTTTATTTAAAATTTTTTTTTTTTAATTTTAAAAATTTTTTTTCCGATTTTGACCCATTGTAGGTCCAACTTATTATGTTTTTATATCGTTGCAAAGGTCTTTGAAATATCTATCATTAGATATCCATATTGTCCATATTAATGACTTAGTAATCCAGATATAGGTCAAAAATCGAGGTTGTCCTGGTTTTTGCTCATATCTCAGCCATTTGTGGACCGATTTTGCTGATTTTAAATAGTAAACTTCTTGAAAGCATGTCTGACAGTGTTATTGAAGATTTGGATCCCGAAGATATCTGGGGTTTCAAGAGACAGACGGACAGACAGACAGACAGACAGACAGACAGACAGACAGACAGACAGACAGACAGACAGACAGACAGACAGACAGACAGACAGACAGACAGACAGACAGACAGACAGACAGACAGACAGATTGCGGACATGTCTTAATCGACACCGCTATCTATAAGGATCCAAAATATATATACTTTATAGGGTCGGAAAATTATATTGTGGAAATTACAAACGGAACTTATTTATACCCTTCTCACAAAGGTGAAGGTTATAATAAATCGATGGTTGCGGTTCTGTTGAAACCATTTCTCGCCTGGATCAATGTCATTCATATTTTCAAACCAAAAAATCATTGATCATGGTGCGGTAACGATCACCAATGACAGTAAAGCCAGCGGCGGATTCTTTTTTGAGGAAATTAGTTTTGATGATGCCAACAGCGTGTAAAGCGCACCAAACGCTGCATTTTTCTGGATGATTGTAGGGTCTGTTGTGGATTGGAGTCTTTCCATTTAGTAATCCAAAAATGAGCTGAACACAATTTTGTGACAAAATCGTCATCTATAAGTTTCGCTAATCAATGACTGATTTTCAAAGTAAATTTGAATAATTTGAAAGCATTGTTCAAGCTTAAATCTATTCATGATGATTTGCCAGATTATACTGATCATAAATGTCAAAAAGTGAGCACAGTATGACAGTTCGTTTGACAGTTAACACTTTCTTAAGTTCTATCGGGTTTAAAAAACACTTTTCAGATTATAAATGAAGTTTAAATGTTAAAAAGTCTATATATCGAGATCTGTATTATTTGAGAATAGATTTCAGGGCTCAATTTGTTTAAATAAATACTTCTTTGGGAGAGCAATTATTGGGGCTGCTGTGAAAAAGTACCATATTTCTTAACATTCCATCCCTGTTACCAAATGCCATCTTTTAAGCCAACTTCAGCTTATTTGAAATATCGTAAATACAGATAGACAAAAAAAAATACTGAAAAACAACAAAAACAGATGCCAACTACAACAACACAAATAAAAACAAGTAACGAAAGATCTTAATATAAAAATTTTGCCTGCCAATGGTTTTGTATCTATTACTCTGACGTTTGTTAGTATCTTTCTTTTGTGTTGTTGTTGTAGTTAGTTACTGTTGTCATTACTCTGACGTATGTACTTGTCTGAAGCTGGGCTAGTTGTGTTTGGTAGTAGTTTTCTTTGTTTTCTGTAGTTTAAACCTAAAAAAAAAATAAAAACACTACAGAAAACGACAAACCAAAATCCAGAAATTAAAGAAATAACGTACGAGAGTTTCGTTTCCACACTAACAAACAGTCAGTCGCAAATTACGTGTTCCAACGAAAAGATCGAAATGCTGACGAAGCGTAACGAAACGCGTTAGTGTAACTTGCAGAGAAAAAAACCCCCAATAAAATACAAAATAAAAAAAAAATATCTATAAATTTAACAAAATGTTAAATTAGAAAAGAAAAATATTTATGATTGATTTTCTAATTAAAGTTAATTGAAAATAACAACAAAATTTGCAAAGAAAAAATTAAATCAAATTGATCAATCATCAAAAAGTTCAAAGAAATGAAAGTATGAAAATCATAAAAATCATGGAATAAAATGAAAATTAAGCAGCTTTATATAAAAGATAAAAAAGAAAAACAACCAGGAAATATAAAATTTTTTCTTATTTAAAGTTTTTGTTTTTCTTTTAACTACAAAACAAAAAAATATATAAAAAAAATCATTAAAAGAAAAAAAAAAAAAAAGTGAAAACCAATTATTTAACTAACCAGTTGGCAGTTTTATAAAAATGTTTATTTGTTGTTTTAGTAATTGTTGCTGGTCAAGTTTTTTTGTTTTTCTGCTAAAGCAAAATATATTGTTAATACTTCTTCAATAAAAATAAAAACAAATTAAGGTACCTACAGAATTTTAAAACATTATTTCAATTTTAAATAAAAATCTATACAAATTAGTTAAAAATATTTCATAGCTGCTCTAAAACTCAAATAATTTATCGTAAAATTATGAAAAAATACGTGAATATTTTTAAAATACAAAAAAAAAAAAAATATTAACACACAAGAAAATAAAACTCTGAACAAAAAGAAGAAGAGGAATTAAAACAGCAGCAACAAACTGTCAAACTTCACCTGAGCAACACTTGTTTTTAAACCAGGTTTAAACAGAGAGCGAAAAAATACACAGATAGAGAGAGAGAAAAACATAGCAAACAAACTGTAAATTAGTGTAAACAATGTAACGATTCAATGAAACAGGTTATTTTTGGTTAGGAAATTTAAACAAACCAGGAAATATTTAGAACAAATGAAGAATTTTATTTAAAAAAAATTAAGGAAAAATATATAAAAAATGGCTAACATTAGGGAAACAAAACAAAATGTTTAAATAAAAAATATTAGAAATCATAAACTTTTTAATGAAATTATTTTGAATTAAAAAAAATTATTTAAACAAAAATTAGTTTTTTAAATTACAAAAAGTAACCAGAGAAAATTGTGTAATTTTATAGTCCTTTTATGGATTTTTTAACAACATAAAACAGATTTTAAATGAAATTTGGTTTTATTTTATGTTAGTTTTATATAAATTAATTGAATTTATCTGAAATTTTGTTGATTCAAAGCTAAGTAACCGGTTACTTTTTGTTATAAATGCAAGTAACCATATAAAAAAAAAATCAAATTTCAAACTTTTAAGTCCTCTAACTCTTATAGACAAATATAAATGTAAGATTTTGTTATAAAGCAAAATGAGTAATCGGTTACTTTTTAAAATAATATTGAGTAACCATATAAAAAATTCAAATTTCAAACTTTTAAGTCCTCTAACTCTTATAGACAAATAAAAAATCAAGATTTTTTTATAAAGCAACATGAGTAATCGGTTACTTTTTCAAATAATATTGAGTAACCATATAAAAAATTCAAATTTCAAACTTTTAAGTCCTCTAACTCCTATAGACAAATAAAAAATCAAGATTTTTTTATAAAGCAACATGAGTAATCGGTTACTTTTTAAAATAATATTGAGTAACCATACCGATTTTTTTTTAAATTAAAATTAAATTTCCAAAATTTGTTTGTCTTCTTATTCTCTTAGACAAACAAAGATGTAAGATTTTTTTATAAAGCAACATGAGTAATCGGTTACTTTTTAAAATAAAATTGAGTAACCATATAAAAAATTTAAATTTAAAACTTGTAAGTCTTCTAACTCATATAGACAAATAAAAATGTAAGATTTTGTTATAAATCAACATGAGTAATCGGTTACTTTTTAAAATAATATAGAGTAACCATATAAAAAATTAACTTTTGAAAATTTTAAGTCTTCAATTCTTTTAGACAAACAAAAATGTAAGATTTTGTTATAAAGCAACATGAGTAATCGGTTACTTTTTAAAATAAAATTGAGTAACCTAAAAAAATTTAAATTTAAAACTTGTAAGTCTTCTAACTCATATAGACAAATAAAAATGTAAGATTTTGTTATAAATCAACATGAGTAATCGGTTACTTTTTAAAATAATATTGAGTAACCATACCGAATTTTGTGTATTTGTATTGTTAATAAATATATTTAAAATTTTCAATTAGTATTAAACCTAAATATATATATTTGAAAGCTAAGTAACCGGTTACTTTATGTTAAAAATATGAGTAACCATATACAAAATTAAATTATCAAAATTTTAAGTCTTCTTATTCTCTTAGACAAACAAAGATGTAAGATTTTGTTATAAAGCATTATGAGTAATCGGTTACTTTTTAAAATAACATTGAGTAACCATACCAAATTTTGTATATTTGTATTTTAAATGAATAAATTTAATTTTTACATTTAGTTTTATCGCTAAATATATTTATTTGAATGTTAAGTAACCGGTTACTTTTTGTTATAAAGTTGAGTAACCATATAAAAAATTACATTTTCAATATTTTAAATCTTCTAATTCCTTTAAACAACAAAGAATATAAGATTTAGTTATAAAGAAACATGAGTAACCGGTTACTTTTTAAAATAATATTAAGTAACCATACCAAATTTTGTATATTTCTATTTTAAATGAATAAATTTAATTTTTACAATTAGCTTTATCGCTAAATATATTTATTTGAATGTTAAGTAACCGGTTACTTTTTGTTATAAAGTTGAGTAACCGTATAAAAAAATTACATTTTCAATATTTTAAATCTTCTAATTCCTTTAAACAACAAAAAATGTAAGATTTAGTTATAAAGAAACTTGAGTAACCGGTTACTTTTTAAAATAATATTAAGTAACCATACAGAATTTTATATATTTACATTTTAAATTAATAGATTTAAACTATCCAATTAATATTATGCCTAAATATATATATTTGAAAGCTAAGTAACCGGTTACTTGTTGTTATAAAATTGAGTAACCATATAAAAAATTATATTTTCAACATTTTAAACCTTCTTATTTTAGGGGGTAAGGAAAACTTTTAAATTTAGTTATATAATGAAATGAGTAACCGTTTATTTTTTAAAATAATATTGAGTAACCATACAAAAATTAGTAATTTTTTAAGTTAAAATAATACAATTGTTTTAACAGAAAAATATTATGCCTAAATATGAATATTTAAAACCTAAGTAATCGGTTACTTCTTATGATAGCAACAAGTAAACATATAAAATATAAAGTTTTTCATATTTTAAATATTTCAAATGGTATTAGATAAGTTAATATTAAATATATCGTTTTAAAACAATAGGAGTAACCGGTTAATTTTAAAATTTTTGTTGAGTAACCATTGAAAAATGTTATATTTATTAAAACTTTCATTAGTTTGAAATTGAATAAATAAAAAAACAGCTCATAATTTAAAATAAATTTATTTTTTTTGAACCATTACTCATTTTCTTTAGACCATTAAACCGCAAGACCAAAATTATCTTGTAAATTAAAATTATTTCAAATTTAAAAACAAAAAAAAAAAAAGAACGCAATAATCAACCACCAACAAAAAAGTGGTCACAAGTTTATAAAGGTTTATATATTATTTTCGTTTCGAAACCTATTTTCAATTTAATGCTCTATTTCTTTCATATTGAAAGATTTTATCATTTTAAAAATGTTCGCTTTTTTTTCTTTTCGAATAAAATGAATAAAATACAGACTTACTCTGAGATTTCCGCATCTTTTTTTTGTATTAAGAAATTATCATTATAAATAACAATTAACTATAACATTAATAAAACATTAAAACATGGTAATTACACCAGACATTCTCTTGTACTCGTTCGTACATTGTTTCAAACCAACCACCACGCTCTGTATTCTGTCTTTGATGGCCTGCTTCCTTCCCCTCGATCGCCCGCTCTTTTATGTGTGTTTTGTGTTCAAAAACTCTTTTGCAAACATTAAAAAATTAGTACCTGTCTTTTGTGTTTGTGTTGTTTTCTTTAAATTTCGTTCGTATTCAATCAAAAAAATGTAAGAAGAAAAAAACTAAATAAATATTTCTGCATTTTATCATGTCTTCGACAGGTAAACAAGTAAATATAGAAACAACAACAGCAACGCATAACAAATACAAGAGGTGTAAGATTGGTAGTCATGGTATTTAAAAGGAGACCCTACTCAAAATATAAAAGAATCTAATGTTGGCAGCTATTATTAGTTTTGAGGGAACTTCCAAAAAAAAAGAGCTACTTCTAATGAGACTAGGCTAAATTGCAAATCATTTTTCAATTGTTTACTATGTAGTTTACCAAGGTACTGTAAAGTATCATTTGAAGTTGTACCATAATTTTTAACTATTAACTTTAAAGAATTCTCAAGCTGAGTTTTATAGTTAGTATTTTTATGACCTAGTTTTGGTACTTTGGGAAACGGTTACTCGAGTAGCCTTAAACCAAATTATATTTAACTGTTTTATAATTAACTCTTAAGTAATCACTTACTTTTGTTGAATTTAACAAGTAACCATATTAAAAATAATAATTTTTCATATTTTTAAAGTTATATTATTCTTTAAGAGAAAATTTTTAAATTTCGTCCTTAAATAGCCTAAGTAACCGATTACTTTTCAAATTTCTTTGAGTAACCATATAAAATTTATTTTTTTTTTTAATTTTAATACATTCATTTTAACATTAATTGTATAATTATATTAATTGAAACGTTTTGATCTTTTAATCTAAATTTGGAAAACCTAAGTAATCGGTTACTTTTTGTTATAGTAAAAAAAATTATTATGAAAATTATTTTAACTGCATTTAATTTAAAATTTCCTTATTTAACAACCAAAGTAATCGGTTACTTTTTTAACTATATTAAGTAACCATAAAAAAATTCATATTTTTATATTTTAATGGAATAATAACAGCAATTGCTTAATTATATTAATTGTAAAGATTTTTTCTAAAATATAATGAATACAAATTGTAAGTAACCGATTACTTTTTTCTATAATGTTAAGTAACCAAGTAAAAAATAATTTCTTTTAATAATTTAAAGATTTTTTATTGTTTTAGAGAAGAACTAAATGTTGAATATAATTATTAACAACTGGAGTAACCGATTACTTCATCAATTATATTGAGTAACCGTAAAAAAAATTCATATATTATTATATTTTAATGTAATAATATTAACAATCATTGCTTTTTTCTTTAATATAATGAATACAAATTGTAAGTAACCGGTTACTTTTTTTGTAATAATGTTAAGTAACCAAGAAAAAAATCATTTATTTTAAGTATCTAATGATTTGTTTTAGAGAAGAAATAAAAGTTGAATTTTGGTATAAAACAAACTGAGTAACCGATTACTTTTCAAATTATATGGATTTTTTTTAAAAGTAACCGTAAAAAATTAAATATTTTTTGTAATTTTGGAACATTAGCTGCATAATTGTAAAAATTTTAACGTTTGTTTCCTTAATATAATTAATAAAAATTATAAGTAACCGGTTACTTTTTTTTTATAATGTTAAGTAACCACGTAAAAAATATTTCCTTTTTTGTATTTGAAGATTTTTTGTTCTTTTAGAAAAGAAATATATGTTGAATTTTGATTTAAAACAAACTGAGTAACCGATTACTTGTAAAATTATAATGAGTAACCGTAAGGAATTAACATTTTTATAATTTAGTACAGTAATAATAACATTAGTTGCATAATTGTAAAGCTTTTTCCTTTAATTTAATTAAAATGAAATATAAGTAACCGGTTACTTTTTATTTTAGTATAAAGTAACCGTCTAGAAAATGTTTCCTTTTTCGTATTTGAAGATTTATTGCTCTTATAGTAAAGAAATAAATGTTGAATTTCGTTTTTAAACAAATTGAGTAACCGATTACTTTTAAAATTATATGGAGTAACCGTAGACAAATTCTGAATTTTTATGTTTTATTTAGCTAATTAGCCATATAAAATTGTTTACTGGCATTTAGTTTCTTTTTATTCGTTAAATAAACCAAAAATGTAAGATATAAGTTGAAAAATTCAAGAGTAACCGATTACTTTTTAAATTATATTTAGTAACCTTATAAAAATTTTGCATTTTTGAAACAAGTAACACCTAATTTGTATAAGTTGAGGAAATTTTTACAAAATTTCATTATTTAACTTATAAGTAACCGGTTACTTTTAGTTATAGTGTTAGGTAGCCGAATAAAAAACAAAATTTTCTCAATATTTACAATTTTGTTATTGTCTTTTACTGGCATTATTTGCTTTTTATTCGTTTGATAAAATGTAAGATTTTAGTAAAAAACAACAAGAGTAACCGATTACTTTTTAAATAAAATTGAGTAACCTTAGAAAAATATACAATTTATATGCTTCTTTATGACTAGTAATACTATAATTGTATTAGTTAAGGTAGTTTAGCAAAATTTCGTTATTAAACTTTTAAGTAACCGGTTACTTTTTGTAATAGTGTTAGGTAACCGAATAAAAAACTAAATTTTCTCAATATTAAAAAAATTGTTATTGCCTTTTACTGGCATTTAGTTTATTTATTCGTTTAATAAAGCAAACATGTAAGATTTCAGCAAAAAACATCAGAGTAACCGATTACTTTTTAAAAAATATTGAGTAACAATAGAAAAATTTAGAATTTTCCAGCTTTTTATGACTAGTAATACTATAATTGTATTAGTTGAGGTAGTTTACCAAAATTTCGTTATTAAACTTTTAAGTAACCGATTACTTTTTGTTATAGTGTTAGGTAACCGAATAAAAAACAAAATTTTCTCAATATTAAAAAATTTGTTATTGCCTTTTACTGGCATTTAGTTTATTTATTCGTTTAATAAATATTTCAGCAAAAAAACATCAAGAGTAACCGATTACTTTTTAAAAAATATTGAGTAACCATAGAAAAATTTAGAATTTGTATGCTTATTTTACGACTAGTAGTACTATAATTGTATTAGTTGAGGTAGTTTATCAAAATTTCGATATTAATGTTATAAGTAATCGGTTACTGTTTGTTATAGTGTTAGGTAACCGAATAAAAACTAATTTTTCTCAATATTTAAATATTTGTTATTGTTGTACAAAAGTAAAACTGTAAGATTTCCTTATAAATCATCAAAAGTAACCGGTTACTTTTTCATATATGTTGAATAACCGTATAAAAATCAATTAGTAATAATATAATTGTATTAATTTATGTATATTATACTAAAATTTAGATATCGCTGTAGTTTCTTTTTATTCGTTGAATTAAGCAAAAACTTTCAGTAGAAAACTTCAAGAGTAACCGATTACTTTTTAATTAAAATTGACTAAACTTAGAAAAAATTAAAATTGTTATGCTTTTTTATAACTACTAATACTATAATTGTATTAATTGAGGAAGTTTACCAAAATTTCGATAATAATGTTATAAGTAACCGGTTACTTTTTGTTATAGTGTTAGGTAACCGAATAAAAACCAAAATTTCTCAATATTTAAATATTTGTTATTGTTGTACGAAGGCAAAATTGCTAGATTTCTTAAAAAAAATTTCAAAGTAACCGGTTACTTTTAATTATAGTGTTGGGTAACCGAATGAAATACAATTTTTTCTTGTTATTTAAATAGTTTTTATTGTTTTACAAAAGCCAATTTGTAAGATTGCCTTATAAAACTTCATAAGTAACCGGTTACTTTTTTAAATATGTTGAGTAACTGTAAAAAAAATCAACTAGTAATCATATAATTATTGTATATTATGCTAATTAATGTATATTATAATAAAATTTAGATATTCATATTACAAATAACCGGTTACTTTTCGCTGGTATCATAAGTAACCATATTAAAATTACTTTTTTTTAAAGAATTTTAAGTTGGCATAGAATGTAGGTAAGAGTTTGTTATTAAACTATTTAAGAAACCTAAGTTAATGGTTACTTTATGTTAAAATATCAAGTAATCATAAGATAAATACCCTTTTTCCCTGCACTTTAACAAATAAATTAAAACTATTTAGATTGTTTTTGATGAGGACTGCTTTTGACTTGATATTTTCAATTAAAATTCATTTGTAACAAACCTCTTGATGCATTTATTATGCCACTTAATTTGTTTTCTGTTTTTTGTTATATAAATTAATAAAAAAAAAACTGAAGTAAAATTAACAACAGCAATTGTAAGACATAGTTACTTACAGAATACGTAAAGAAACAACCAACCATTCAAGCGTACCGTAATTTTATTTTTTCAAAATTATTTTCGCATTTGACGGTCACTGAGTTTCTCTATGTCAGTTTGTAAGACAAACCGACATTTATACTGTCATTAATATATTAAAACAACAAAACAGCAAGCAGCAGCAATAACAATAAAATTCACTTCACTATAATTTACTTTTTAGTTGTAGTATTTGTTGTTGTTGTTCTTTTTTTTTTTTTGTTATGACAACTACGAGTACTCGTAAACGTAGTCAGTCGTTTTCATACAAGTACCCAACATTCAGCATTCAACATTTTTAGTCAAATTGCACATACCAAACCAACCATCATTCATTTGTTTTTTATTTATTTTTTTTTTTCAAACTACAAAAGTTTGAATTTGTAATTGGAATTTATAGGTTTTTTTTCTATTTTTTATTTTAACATAAATATAGGTATTCCTCCATAATGAAATGAATTGCCAAACATACATAAATATATAAATAAAATTACCGCATGAAATTTTATTTTTTTAGTTTGTAAATATTAGTTGGTGCTTTTAATTTCGGAATTTGTTATGTTTGCTCTTTTATAATTTTTGTATGTTCATTTCATTTGTTGCTGCTGTTTGTTTTATTTTCTACATTTCATTGTTTAAATATAAATATTTATGAATACGAATTTCAAATGCTACCACAAACAGTTCAGGAATTTATGCTTTTTTTTACAAAACCAAAAATAAACTGGTTTTATTTTTAAAGTTTAATAGTTAAAGCATAAGTTTATCTTCTACAAAAAGAATATGATAAAGATCTAACATCTTTGTTAATGGCCATGAGAGTAAAAAATGTTTTGTTCTTTAAGAAATATCAAAAAGTAACCATTTATATTGAAATTTAAAAAATGGTTACTCGAGTAACCATTTGTTTTAAACTTAAAATTACACTGGAACAAAGGCAAACAATTTATATAATGATCATAATGAAGTTTTTTTAATATACTTTATAAAAACTCTAAGTAACCGGTTACTTTTTACTAAAAAGTTAAGTAACCGTATAAAAAATATTTTATATTTACAATTTGAAGATTTGTGGTTCCGTTAGAAAATAAATAAATGTTGAATTTCGATTTTAAACAAACTGAGTAATCGATTACTTTAAAAATTATATCGAGTAACCACACAAAAAATAATATTTTTATAATTTTGTACAATATGAATAACACTAATTGCATAATTCAATAATAATATTGTTTTTCATTTAATATAATTATTATAAAACTAAGTAACCGGTTACTTTTTTCATAAAAAGTTAAGTAACCGTATAAAAAATATTTTATATTTACAATTTGAAGATAAGTGGTTATTTTAGAAAATAAATGCTGAATTTCGTTTTAAAACAAAATGAGTAATCGATTACTTTAAAAATTATATTGAGTAACCATACAAAAAATGCATTATATTATAATTTTGTTAAAAAATAACACTAACTACAAAATTTTATTGATTTTTAAATTTATTTTCCTTTAATAAAATATATTAAAACTAAATAACCGGTTACTTTTTAATAAAAAGTTTAGTAACCGTATAAAAAATATTTTCTCTTTGCAATTTTTAGATAAATGGTTGTTTTAGAAAACAAATAAATGAGAAATTTTGATATTAAACAAACTAAGTAATCGATTACTTTAAAAATGATATCGAGTAACCACACTAAAAATTAATATTTTTATAATTTTGTACAATATGAATAACACTAATTGCATAATTTAATAATAATATTGTTTTTCATTTAATATAATTATTATAAAAACTAAGTAACCGGTTACTTTTTCATAAAAAGTTAAGTAACCGTATAAAAAATATTTTTTCTTTACAATTTGAAGATAAATGGTTGTTTTAGAAAATAAATAAATGCTGAATTTCGTTTTAAAACATGAGTAATCGATTACTTTAAAAATTATATTGAGTAACCATACAAAAAATTCATATTTTTATAATTTTGTACAATATGAATAACACTAATTGCATAATTCAATAATAATATTGTTTTTCATTTAATATAATTATTATAAAAACTAAGTAACCGGTTACTTTTTAATAAAAAGTTAAGTAATCGTATAAAAAATATTTTTTCTTTACAATTTAAAGATAAATGGTTGTTTTAGAAAACAAATAAATGAGAAATTTTTATATTAAACAAACTAAGTAATCGATACTTTATGAATTATATTGAGTAACCATACAAAAAATTCATTATTTTATAATTTTGTTAAAAAATAATAACACTAACTGCAAAATTTTATGGATTTTTAAATTTGTTATCCTTTAATATAATTATAAAAACTAAGTAACCGGTTACTTTTTACTAAAAAGTTAAGTAACCGCATAAAAATATTTTCTCTTTACAATTTTAAGATAAATGGTTGTTTTAGAAAACAAATAAATGAGAAATTTTGATATTAAACAAATTAAGTAATCGATTACTTTCAAAATGATATCGAGTAACCACCCAAAAAATTCATATTTTTATAATTTTGTACAATATGAATAACAATGATTGCATAATTTAATAATAATATTGTTTTTCATTTAATATAATTATTATAAAACTAAGTAACCGGTTACTTTTTTCATAAAAAGTTAAGTAACCATATACAAATATTTTTTCTTTACAATTTTAAGATAAGTGGTTGTTTTAGAAAATAAATAAATGCTCAATTTCGTTTTTAAACAAACTTAGTAATCGATTACTTAAAAAATTATATTGAGTAACCATACAAAAAATTCATTATTTTATAATTTTGTTAAAAAAATAATAACACTAAATGCAAAATTTTATTGATTTTTAAATTTATTTTCCTTATAATATAATTATAAAAACTAAGTAACCGGTTACTTTTTACTAAAAAGTTAAGTAACCGTATACAAATAATTTTTCTTTAGTATTTTGTAGATATTGAGTAACCATAAAAACAATATTTTTTGTTATATTTCTAGAATAATATGAATACGAATTGCATAATTTTAAAGTTTTTTTCCTTTAAAATAATTAATAAAAACCAAAGTAACCGGTTACTTTCATCGTTAATGTTAAGTAATCGTTTAAAAAGTATTTAGATTTTAGCATTTAAAGATTTGTGGTTCTTTTAGAAAACAAAATGTTGAATTTCATTATTGAGTAACCGATTACTTTTAAAATTTTATTGAGTAACCAGAAAAAATCCATAAAAAAAATAATTTTATAAGCATTTTTTATACATTTTGATATATTTGAAGTGGTTACTTTTATATTTAAGACGAGTAACCACTTAAAATTAAATTTTTTTCTATTGTTTAAGATAGTCGTAGTTTATTATGAGTATACTGAAATTTTTTAAACGAAAAATTTACAAATTTTGATATATTTGTAGTGGTTACTTTTGTATTTGAGACGAGTAACCACTTTAATTTTTAACAAATTTCTGTTTTTTAACTTAGTTTTGTTTTATTGTGATTATTTTTGAGAAAAAATTTACATATTTTGAAATAATTGAAGTGGTTACTTTTATATTTGAGACGAGTAACCAATTAAAATTTCAGATTTTTGTATGTTTTAAGATAGTTTTATTTTAAATAAATCGTATTATATACAATATGTATACATACATATATGCAGATTTGATTTATGTGAAGTGGTTACTTTTGTGGTTGAGTCAAGTAACCACTTTAATTTTTAACAAATTTCTATTTTTTAAAGTTGTTTTCTATTATTGTGATTTTTTTGAGAAAAATTTTCTTATTTTGAAATAATTGAAGTGGTTACTTTTTTAAATGAGACGAGTAACCACTTAAAATTCAATGTTTTTGTATTCAATATAGTTTTAGTTTATTATGAATATATTGAAATTCTTTGAAGTAACAAATTTACAGATTATGTATGTTATATCTGAAGTGGTTACTTTTCTTTTTGAGTTAAGTAACCACTTTAATTTTTAACAATTTTCTGTTTTTTAAAGTAGCTTTATGTTATAGTGATTGTTGTGATTATTCTTTAGAGAAAAATTTACTTATTTTGAAATAATTGAAGTGGTTACTTTTTTATATGAGACAAGTAACCACTTAAAATATCATGTTTTCATATATTTTAAGATAGTTATATTTGATTTTAAACAAATTTTATTATATATATACAGATTTTGATTTATTTGAAGTGGTTACTTTTATATTTGAGACGAGTAACCACTTTAATTTTTAATGATATTGTATTTTTTAAAGTGAATTTATTTTATAATCACAACAATGATTGTTTTAGATAAATTTACGTATGTATTTTGAAATAATTGATATGGTTACTTTAGTATTTGCCACGAGTAACCACTTAAAATTTTATATTTTTGTGGTTTTCATAATATTATTGATTGTTGAAAACAATTTTTAGCGAAAAATTTAATATATTTTGAAATTTTTAAAGTGGTTACTTTTTTAGAAATGGTTACTTTTTTTACATATTTATTATTATTGTTTAATTTAACATATTTTTTGGTTAAATTGTGTTGTGGATAGTTTTTAATAGTGGTTACTTTTGCATTTGAGATGAGTAACCACTTAAAATTTCATGTTTTTTGTGTGTTTCATAATAGTTTTATTTTATTATGATTTTTCAAAACAATTTTTAGTGAAAAATTTAATATATTTTGAAATTTATAAACTGGTTACTTTTTTATAAATGGTTACTTTTTTGAATTTAACATATTTTTTTGCTTTTAAAAGTGTTTTTTTAAAGTTTTTAAAAGTGGTTACTTTTTCATTTAGTTTTTATACCTATTAATGTTTAATTTTATTTTTCTTTAGAATTTAAAATTATTTATTTTGGCCTAAAAATCACGTAGCCTGTTATCATAGATCTTGGAAACGTTCATTTTGTTTTGTTTCTAGGAATAATTTTGCTTCTTTTGTGTGTATAATTATTAATTTTATATAATTTTTTTTTCTCTCATTTCAGTTCAAAAATTACTTTTGTTTTACATATCAATTTTGTGGATTTTTTTTTTCAAGCAGCCCGAAAATGTTTGGTTTTATATATTTTAATTGTATTATTTATCAGGATTTGAAATTAAATTTTAATTTGAAATCAAGGAAATAATGTCGCAAAATGCTGCCGATAGTTTGGTAAGTTTTGAAAAATCATGTTATTAATAGCCTAACATTTTTAATTTTGATAATCAAGGAAAATTTGTTAAATTGGCTTAAATTTTTAATACGTTTATTAACACTAACGTGTGAGTTTTTTGTGTGTGTTCAACAGCTATTTATTTGGTTTTTTACTTATTTGCTTTGAATTGGCTGCTTTGTTATTTTATATAAAAAATATTTTTAATGGCCATTATAACCTTTTTTAAATGAAACGAAACGTAACGAATAAATAATAATAAAAATAAAAATAACAACCAACAACTCACACACAAGTCTTAAAATGATTTCCAGTCTAGTTTTTTGTTAGAAAACTAAAAAAGACCACAAAACATAACAAAATAAAATTTATTTTCTCTTTAAAGATGTTAAAACGTGAGAATTTTATTAAATTTATTTCATATTAATGGAGTTTTGTATGCGATTTTTTTCAACAACTTTATTTATTTTGGGAAAAAATTCGTTTCATACAAAATTCACTAACAAAAAAATTTGCTTAAAACATTTCCCCTTTTTTGTATTAGGATTTATGGTTTAAATTTAATTTTTACTTAATTTTGCATTTGGCAACTTAATATGTACAGGAAATTTTTAATTAATATTGTATAAATCATTTCATATTATGACTATGACTAATTTGCTTATTTCCCTAATAATAATCTGTAATTATTATTTGAACAAAAAAACAACAAGCAACAACACAACAAATGTAATTGTAATTACTTACAAAAACTGCATAATAATCGAGTTCTTATTGTTGTTGTTGTTATTGTTCGTTAAATTGTACTAGATTATTTTATTTTAAAAGCGTGGGAGATTTACAAAACAAAACACTCAAACACACTCACCTATACATTTTCCCTTACATATTAATTACTCTCCCTCTCACTCTCGCTCTTCGTAAAGTTGTTTGATTTATTTGTAATAGATTGTAAACAACTTTTACAGCAACAACAAACATTCTTGTAGAGCAGCGATGTTCACGCCATACAACAATTGTTTGAAAAATTTAAACACATTTGTTACGCTCTTTTAAAGAGCGTAATAAATGTCTCATTTTTTCAGAAATTCAATAAGCATTGTTGTTGGTTGGTTTTTGGATGAAGCATAGCAAACACACGCGTTTCAATTACAATTGAACACAAAAAAACAAAGTTAAAAATAAATAAAAAATTTGCGAGTATTTCGGCCGTATAATGTATATTCTTTCATTTCCTTAAAATTTAAATTATATTCATTTAATAAATTGGTTTTATTTGACAAAAATTCTAAATTTAAACTTTCTTCATTTTGTTATTATTTTAAGTGTTTGACATTATGTTTGCTGGGTAGCTCTCTCACCAAATATCTTCATTTTTATTTTTGAACATCACTGTTGTAGAGAATAATGAGAGACAACAATGTTGATGAAATAAAAATACGAATACAGCGAAGAGAGTATGGAAAATGTTACTAAAAACGTGATCGTTAACGTTAAAGCGATTTTTTAACGACAATAATATTTTTAATTTAGCTTTTTTTGAAGTTATACTGTTTTTAATACAGTTTACACAAAATAAAAAAGATGTAAAAAGAATTTTAAGCAAAAATTGCATTAAAATTAATAAAAATGTATTTTCAAATTTGTGTTTTATCACGGTTTTACACAATTTTGATACAAAGTGACCATCAAATTAAAGAAGACAATCTCTAGAAATAAAATTTTTTTTGGATTCATCATAATGAAAAATTGTAAAAAAAAACCCTTAGAAAAATGTCGATAAAATTCTTAAATTTAGGAAATCTTAAATAAATTCCTAAATTGATTTCCAGAATTCCCAAAATATCCATCTCGGGAAATTTTCTTTTCTGGGAGAATTTTCTATTTTAAATGGCTTTAAAGTAAATTCATAAATTTAAACCTCTTTTTAACACTTTCAAATAAATTCCTAAAACAATTTAAAAAAATTTTCAAAATAAACCATTTTTAAAAAATTCCCAAAATATCCAATCGGAAAATTTGGTTTTTGTAACATTACTAACAAGTTTTGAAAATACTCTTAAATTTTGAATATTATTATTAAATTTTTAAAACAATTTACAAAATTTGCAAAAAATCCAACTTAGGAAATTTTCTTTTTAACAAGATTTTCCATTTTAAATTGGATTTAATATAAAAATTAAGAAAATTATTAAATTTCATCTATTTTTTTTTAAATTCCTAAAATAATTTTCAAAATTTCCATAATAGCCAACTGGGGAAATTATATTTTTGGCTAAATAACCTAATTAAAATGCTAGTATGCAGTGTCACATTATTTTAACAAATTCCTAAAACAATTATTAGAATCCCCAAAATATCCAACTCGGAAAATTTTCATTTTGGTAAATATTCCTATTTTGCATTGGATTTAAGGAAAGTTTTTAGATAATTTTTTAATTTTCACGTTTTTTCTATCCAATTCCTAGAGCAATTTCTGGAATTCTCAAAATATTCATCTGGGGAAATTTGTTTTTTTGGGAAAAGTTTGACTCGTTTTGTACATCTTCAAAATTAGTACACGATTAGGATTCTATTCACTGAGGAGATTATAAGGCTGATAAACGTAATTAGAGTTATCTTAACTAAGGAAATTAAAAGGCTGACAAACGTGATACCAACTACATTTGATATTGTGATATTGAGTTGATAGTCCTTGTTCACAATTCTAAAGGCTACAAGGTCTTCCGAAATGAGGAATATATTAAGTGGGAATGTGTTCAAGTTGTAATGAAGAGTGGGATGACGTCCTGGATTTCATTAGGGATGTGAGGTAACATGCAGATAATAATCCATTAGAAACTGTCTGTTCGAAAACACACACACGAAGTATTATAATCTTTCCTTGAAGATGATCCACACACGTCCGATTACGATTGAGAATGATGTCGCTGAGGAATGAGGTCCATACTAGGGCATATAATTAAGAGAGAGCTATCAATTGCACTATATATCGCTACTATCATCTCCTTGTTCATGCTGTTTCCTCAACTTTTATGACCAGAATCTGACCAATCGTTTTGTACATCTTCAAAATTAGTACACGATTAGAGTTCTATTCACTGAGGAGATTAAAAGGCTGACAAACGTGATACCCACTACATTAAGAAGATTTGCAATTCTAAAGTTACGAAGTCTTCCGAAACGAAGAATACTATATTAAATAGGAATGTGTTGAAGAGCGGTATGACGTCCTGGATTTCATTACGGAAGCGTCGAAAGTCCATCCGGTTATGATGGGGATCTTACATTAGAATCAAACGCAGGATAACGCACCATTAGAAACTGTCTGTTCAACAACAACACACGGAGTATTGTAATCTCTCCTTGAAGATGATGCACACACATCCGATTACGATTCAGAGTGATGTCGCTGAGGAATGAGTTAATACTAGGGCATAATAATTGAGAAGAGAGCGATCAATGCACTATATATCACTACTATCATCTCCTTGTTCATGCTACAAAAGATGCTGTCTGTTCAACAACTCACGGAACATTCTAATCCTTCCTTGAAGATGATCCACACACGTCCGTTTACGATGATGTCGCTGAGGAATGAGCTCCATACTAGGACATACTAGTTGAAAAAAGAGCGATCAATTGCACTATATATAGCTGCTATCATCTCCTTGTTCATGCTACAAAACTATTACGAAGAGCTTTTAGGATTTTGTTTCGGTTTTCTCACCTTTTGGTTTCCAAAATGAGGAATATATTAAGTGGAAATGTGTTCAATTTGTAAAGAAGAAGAAGCTTCGGAAGTCCATCTGGATCTGAAGGGAATCCTGCATCAAAATCAAATGGTTTGGGTAACTACGCAGATAAGCCAATAGCTGTCTGTTCAACAACACACGGAGTATTCTCATCTTGAAGATGGTCCACTCCGATTGCTATTCAGAGCGATGTCGCCGAGGAATGAGTTCCATACTAGGCAGGCGCGGATTCAGGTCAACCATTTGGGGGGGGGGGTTTATTAAAATTTATATTAAAATTTATTCTACATTTTTCTTTTTATTCCTTTTTTTATATGAAAACTTTTCGGTTTTAGGGGGGGATTTCCTATTTCACCTTTCCTATTTCACCTACATTTTCTTTTTATTCCTTTTTCTTTTTATTCCTTTTTTTATATGAAAACTTTTCGGTTTTTGGGATTTCCTATTTCACCCCCTCTGGATCCGCGCCTTATACTAGGGCATAATAATTGAGAAGAGAGCGATCAATTGCACTATATATCGCTACTATCATCTCCTTGTTCATGTTCCAAAAGCAGCTATCAAGAGCTTTTAGGATGTTGTTTCGTTTTTCACGCCTTTTGGTTTATGTGGGTAGCGTGCGAGGAAAAATTAAGGAAGACTGCAGAAGACTACTCCTAAAGTTTTCGAATTTTACAGTGTACCTTCGATTTTAAAGTTGATAATCTTAATTAACGTTGCTGTAAAGACTCTGTAATGGTGGCCAGATATTGGGAAATGTTGTTGATTACACCAGTGCAATTTTCTGCATACAACAGCAATGGAACATCTTGGGGGACTACTGGATGTCTAGCTAGATATATTGAGTTCTAACAGCGAACATATCTTAAGTGTAGGAGTATAATAACAATCTTTACATGAGAATTATGCTTGTGATTGACTGCATGTTTTAATTGTGCACTTAAACTAAAATAGTTTTTGGTATAAAATTACAACGGTACTCAGTAAACCTAAGAATTTTCAACAGATCGTATTTTTGTTTCTCCATTACCCTCTTGGAAGCATATGACTTCCACAAATCATCTCCATCTTAGACGATTTTTTGCAGTTGTTTTCCCGTCTTTCCATGTAAGATTGCACTGTTCTAGTTCTTGGAGTATCCTATGAAGATTCAACAGATCGTATTTTTGTTTCTCCTTTACCCTCTTGGGAGCATATGACTTCCAAAAAGCATCTCCATCTTAAACGTTTTTTTGTAGTTGTTTTCTCATCTTCCAATGTAAGATTGCACTGTCCTAGCATATGGCTTCCACAAGGCTTCACCATCTACACGATTTTTTGCAGTTGTTTTTCCCGTCTTCCCATGTAAGATTGCACTATCCTAGTTCTTGGAGTATCGTTGTTATTTCGCCTTGTATCAGTTTCGTTAAACGGTTGTGGTTCCAGCTAAGTAGATGATTGGTCTGCTGTAGCAGATCCTAGGACCTAGGATAGGATGGGGTAACCATCAATCGTTGCCTAGAAACCTTACTTATCTTTAATCCCTACCTTTTTCAATACATTGTATTAACGATCCTAAATTATTGATTTGCTTTAAGCTGGTTTTGGATTAAGCTATTTTCACTGTTATAGGTTGTTATATTTATGAGCATTGTTGAAAGTATTCCTGCTTGTGGGAACCATTTTAATCATGCAATGGAAATTAAACGTTTGACGATCACTCGTCTATCAGCATGGAGTGATGGATCGTGCAAAAATCTAGGCATCATTCAATTTTTTATTGATGTCCTCTGATGATCTATAAAATTATCAAACTGAGAGCTTTTAAAGACAGGCTGATGTGTGGCTAGCGGGAAATGCTTTTTCGATGATGGTAATAGTATGGATTCTGAAACTGATTTGCCTGATTTCAGGCTGAGAAATGAATCGTACAGGCATTCCAAAACAATTGTACCAAGTGTTTTGCAGCATTAACATAGATATATCGGCCGGACCAAAAGCGTTCAAGGATTAACAGATATCGGAAATCACTAATTGAGGAATTGGTAGACCTAGAAGTAGTTCAAGGTATTCCAAAGCTGTTTTTTCAGCATTAACAAAGAGCTGATATTCGGACCAAGAGTTTCCAGTTGTAGATAATATTCTCAGCTTCACTGGAAGAGAAGGAGTTGTGCTCAGAATCTCGAGTGAAAGTCATAATTATCCATACTACAGCTACACGATTTTGAATGTCCGAAATGATGCTTGAACATTATAAAAGAAAATCATTTTTGCATTGAATCATTACTTGCGATGAAAAATGGATCCATTACGATAACCCGAAGCGTAAGAGATCGTATCGTAAAGCCCCGCCAACCAGCCGAATCGCCAACAGATCGAAATATCCATGGCTCTATGTTAATGCTCTGTATTTGGTGGGAGCAAATGGGCCCTATCTATTATGAGCTGCTGAATTCCCGGGACAGATGATCCCGCAAAATTTTCAATTCCCAAATCCCGGGAAATTGTGCGAAAATTCCCGGAATTTCGGGAGGAATGAAATTTTCTGTTACTAAGTTTTAATTTATTTTTTAACAATTTGCGTGAGTGGAATTTAGAGATTAATAACCTCATCTCAAAACTTTTCTTCGAAATAGCCACAAAATTGCATTGAAATCTTACAAATTATAAAAAAAAAAACGTTGCAATATTCCAAACCAGTTTTTTTTTAGCATTAACTTAGAACTGATATTCGGAGCAAGAGTTGAGAGTTGTAGATAATATTCTAAACATCACTGGTATGGAAGGAGTAGTGCTCAGAACCTCAAGTGAAAGTCATAATTATCCGTACTACAGCTACACTTTAGTGAATAATGAAATTTTCTGTTACTAAGTTTTAATTAAAGAAGAATTCGCGAGATTTTTAAACTCAAACTCCTGAAACTTTTCTACGAAGTAGCCCCACAATTGCACTGAAATGTTCCTAATTAAAAATAACGTTTGTGATTTCACTTAACGTTTACGTTTTTGCCTCACTTGAACTAGAGCAAAACAAAAATAAAGAAAATCAAAAAAAAACACCACCAGCGCAAAACATAAACAAAGTAATACAAACAGCCAACACAAACAAAATAAATAAACCTGAAAAAGGGGGCGATTTCAAGAGAACAGAGAACAACAACAACTACAAATGAGGAGAAACAAGAACAAGAAGAAAAAAACAACCCCAATGAAGAAGAACAAGATGTAGCTAACGGCACACTCTAATGAAGAGAAGGCAGGCACACGTACGCACACACTTAGAATTAATGAACAACAACAATGAAATAAACATAGAACAAAACTCAATTTAAATGAGAATAATGAATTTCAAGTAGAGGGTAATTGAAGAAACTGTGTTGGTGTTGTTGTAGTTGTTGTTTTCATTAAATGAGTATGTATTTTTAAAGCAGAGGAAATAATCGTATTGGATTTTTTGCTTCTACATATTTTTTGGGGGAATTTTTTTGTTGAAACATCAACTCTGGCAGTTTGTTGGCAGCGGTGAGCGTGTGAAATACCTACAATTTTTAGTTTCGAATATAAAATAGAATTTTGTTTAGTTTAATATTGCGGTGGTGAATAAAAAAATAAAGCTGAAATTATTAAAATTAAAAGAAAATTAAGCAAAAAAAAAAAAATAGAAAAATAAATGAAATTAAATTAAAAAGAATTTAAAAAAAGGAATAAAGCAATTTTTATGCAATTGGATTAGTTTTGTAATTCAAATCCAATTTGAAATATTTAATACTCATACATAATTTAAAGAAAATATCTAGCAAAAGTGCAACGAACCCTTAAGTAGAAAAAAAGGCAAAAAAAAAACACACATAGTCGCTAACTATTATAACAAAACAGTGACGAATTTATTAAACATTGCTAACATTTTTCTATTTGATAATAAAGACTGTGACTCTGGTGAGTGGCTCGCCTTGCTACTTTAACAAAAAAAAAGAAAGAAAAAACCTAGCAGACAACCAACCACTCCTTTACACAAATCGTACAAAAAAAAAATAAAAAAAAGTAGCAACTAATTGGCCAACAGGGTTGTTGCATGCCACACACAAAACTTGCAACAAAATTTAAACAAATATTGTTCACTGAATTTACTACAACCAGGATATTACGTTTTATTTACCACAAAGTGCAGTTAAACCAACCAACCAACAACAACAAATTGTTTTTAAAATCGATAAATAAATTCTTGGAATTTTTTTTTTGAAACATCAACCCAGCAACTCCTTTAAAGGAATACATTTACCAAAACGGCTAATTTTACTTTTCACTTCTGCTACTTCTTCATCATCATCTTTAGCCATCTCCTTCTCCTCTTCACCTTGTTTATTTACTTCTACAACCTCTAACATTAAAACGAAATTTGTGGATTTTCTTAATAAAACCAAAAATGATTTAGAAACAAAAATCTCCAATTATCAGCAGCAACAGCAGCAACAACAATCTCATCACAATCTTCATCAGCAAACGTCATCGTTTTTACAGACCCAACAACAAAGATCTCAAATGGTAATAAAATGTTAATTTTTTTTTCTCAATTTCAAAGTGTGTGACCAACCGTTTAAATTACGTCTATTCAAAATAATTCTTTAAATAACTTGTATGTTTTGTAAATAACAAAAACTACAACAACAACATCAACGTTGAATTTAACAATAATAATGTTTAATAATAATAATAATGTTCATTCAATTTAGTCACAATCACAAATAAGAAGTTGCGTGTCTCTTTATTATTTATTTATTTATTTTCATAAAAAAATGACATGAGGGCTGCCGTTTTATTTTTCCATTTTCCTCTCTTTCTTTCTCTCCCCCTATGTTTTGTGTTTATTGTTTTTGTTGTGCAAAAAAAATATTTTTAACTTTTCGCTATTAATTACCTAGTGTTGCCAGATTAATTTAAATATTTAAACGGAAAAACAAGGGGAAAGTCGCCCAAAAATTTTATTAGTGAGAAAAAATAGTTTTCCCGATTTTGACTCATTCTAGGTCTGAATTACTATGGCGTTATATACGTTGTTGCAAAGTTGTTTGAAATATCTATCATTAGATTTCCATATTGTCTATATTAATGACTTAGTAATCCAGATATAAACAAGTATATACCCTTCACCAAATTATACTTTAAAATAAATTTTTTTAAATATTTTTTTTTCAAATTTTCTTTTTTCAATATTGTTTTTTAATTTTTTTTAAAAAAGTTTTTTTCAAATTTTTTAAAAATTTTTTTTTTCAAATTTTTAAAAAAAATTTTTTTCAAATTTTTTAAAAAAAATTTTTTTTTGGAAAAAAAATTTATAACAAAAAAAATTTTTTGATGAAAAAAAAAATTCGGGTCAAAAAATATTTTTCCCGATTTTGACCCATTGTAGGTCCAACTTACTATAGCCTTATCTACATAGTTGCAATGGACTTTGAAATATCTATCATTAGATATCCATATTGTCTATATTAATGACTTAGTAATCCAGATATAGATCAAAAATAGGTCAAAAATCGAGGTTGTCCCGGTTTTTTGCTCATATCTCCGTTATTTATGGACCGATTTTGCTGATTTTAAATAGCAAACTTCTCTGTCTGACAAAATTATTGAAGATTTGGAACCCGAAGATATCTGGGGTCTTCAGAAAATTGATTTCAACAGACAGACGGACAGACGGACAGACAGACAGACAGACAGACAGACAGACAGACAGACAGACAGACAGACAGACAGACAGACAGACAGACAGACAGACAGACAGACAGACAGACAGACAGACAGACAGACAGACAGACAGACAGACAGACAGACAGACAGACAGACAGACAGACAGACAGACAGACAGACAGACAGACAGACAGACAGACAGACAGACAGACAGACAGACAGACAGACAGACAGACAGACAGACAGACAGACAGACAGACAGACAGACAGACAGACAGACACAGACAGACACAGACAGACAGACAGACAGACAGACAGACAGACAGACAGACAGACAGACAGACAGACAGACAGACAGACAGACAGACAGACAGACAGACAGACAGACAGACAGACAGACAGACAGACAGACAGACAGACAGACAGACAGACACAGACAGACAGACAGACAGACAGACAGACAGACAGACAGACAGACAGACAGACAGACAGACAGACAGACAGACAGACAGACAGACAGACAGACAGACAGACAGACAGACAGACAGACAGACAGACAGACAGACAGACAGACAGACAGACAGACACAGACAGACAGACAGACAGACAGACAGACAGACAGACAGACAGACAGGCAGACAGACAGACAGACAGACAGACAGACAGACAGACAGACAGACAGACAGACAGACAGACAGACAGACAGACAGACAGACAGACAGACAGACAGACAGACAGACAGACAGACAGACAGACAGACAGACAGACAGACAGACAGACAGACAGACAGACAGACAGACAGACAGACAGACAGACAGACAGACAGACAGACAGACAGACAGACAGACAGACAGACAGACAGACAGACAGACAGACAGACAGACAGACAGACAGACAGACAGACAGACAGACATACATACAGACAGACAGACAGACAGACATACAGACAGACAGACAGACAGACAGACAGACAGACAGACAGACAGACAGACAGACAGACAGACAGACAGACAGACAGACAGACAGACAGACAGACAGACAGACAGACAGACAGACAGACAGACAGACAGACAGACAGACAGACAGACAGACAGACAGACAGACAGACAGACAGACAGACAGACAGACAGACAGACAGACAGACAGACAGACAGACAGACAGACAGACAGACAGACAGACAGACAGACAGACAGACAGACAGACAGACAGACAGACAGACAGACAGACAGACAGACAGACAGACAGACAGACAGACAGACAGACAGACAGACAGACAGACAGACAGACAGACAGACAGACAGACAGACAGACAGACAGACAGACAGACAGACAGACAGGCGGACAGACAGGCGGACATGGCTTAATCGACTCCGCTATCTATTTCATTTATATATAAATGAAAAATGTAGACATTACAAACGGAATGACAAACTTATATATACCCTTCTCACGAAGGTGAAGGGTATAACAAAGGCCTCAATCAGCTAAGTCATTGACAATGTACAATAATTTCTTATAATTCTCCAACTTTAAACCCTTGAAAGATCTTGGTCCACACGGCATCCCTATGTTAATGCTCAACAAAATGGAACAATCAATTTAAATTATCCTACATCATGTCTATATCTTTCGATTGGCCAACTATTAGTAAACGATAATTGTAAAATTCCTCGTGTAATTACAAAAATGAAACCATACAAAACCCACTACTTTTGGGGAATCAAACTATCGCCAAAAGCAAATGTTTTAGAAGCATATACTAGGAGTATGGGTTAATAAGTCCGCGACTTTTTGAATTTTCCAGCTCCTAACTGAAAGAGCAACACTGCTCCTGTCAAAATTTGAATAAGCTGCATCATTTAGTTTGTATTTGACAGCCATTGATAGCAGACTACCTTGTGACTCGAGGAGAAATTGGAAAGAAGTGAATTTCGTTTGCTCATTAATCATCACTCAAACCAAGGCTAAGCTTGATAAACACTACGGGAATTATGCACCATCAATTTCAAAGGTTGAAAAGTGGTTTACTGAATTTCATTGTGGCCGTACAATTACGGAAGATGCCAAATATTCTGGACGCCTAGTTAAGGTCTCTAAACCTGAAACAATTGAAAAAATTCTCCATATGTTGTTGGCCGATTGAAATTGCGAGAGATTGTGGAAGCCATAGGCATCTCACATGGCTCAGTGGTTTCAATTTGGAATGATAACTTGTGTATGAGAAAGCTTTCCGCAAGCTTTAAAGCTTTAACCTATCCAAAGCTTTTGAAACGATTCATCATTACTCCATGCATGTCAAACGCTGGATTTCGAGCGAAAGAGACAAATATATTTTTTTGTCGTGTCGCCTCTGTATACTTTGTGATTTTGTGCTTATTTATATAGTTGTTTGTTTTAACGCACTGTCTGTATTAAAACGCAAATTTGTTTTCTATTTCTATCGAAACAATTTCTAAAAAAGCTGATTTTAGTGTTTTTGAACTGTCAAATTTGACGCCTCTGTATACTTTGTGAAGCAGACTTAGTGGAAATTAGTTGAATTTTACTAACTTCTTATGGACTCATTTGAAGTTTAATACGATGAAATTCCGGATTAAAATAAATCGATTTCGATTTTGGGGAATTTGTTTTTTAGACAATAATATTTTTATAAGGAAATTCTAATAAACTTTTGTTTTTTACATTGAAAGTACATCTTTTTTAATTAATATATGATATTTTGTACAGATTTTTGAGATTTTTTATTACAAATCTTCAAAATTTATTAAAATTAGTAGATTTTTTGTTAACATCTTATAAGAGGGAATCACTTTTCGTTGCAAAACTATCCCTGCAAACTTTGCATAATTGCATTATTTTGCAAGACCACAACAAAAAAATCTAGCATTTATTATAGATTTGCAGGATAGTTTACAACGAAGATTCCTATTTATTCCGAAAGTCCTTGTAAATATTGGGGAATTTTGTTTGTCCCCTCTTGGATTCATTCTACTGGCAACTTTATGACATTATTTAGAGAGGTGTGTTGTTTGTTATGTGTGTGTACTCCCCCTACAATTTGGTTCACATGTGATTCATTTTTATATATTTTTTTTTGCTTATTTGCATTTAAAAATACATATAATTGTTGTATGAAAAAATACCCACATTTATAATACACAAATTCTAAATAAGAACATGCATAAAATGTTGTAGTTCTTTTTTAAATGGTCAGTCGTCGTCGTCAGTCAATAATAATATTATTTTGCATTTAGTCACTCATGCTCACGACACAGTTCATCACAACAACAGCTACATACATACATACAAATGTACCTACATTTGTTTACAATTTTATAGAGAAATTGTTTTCATTTTGTTGTTGTTGGGATGTGATGCTCCATTTTTATACAACACAAAAAAAGAGCCCCAAAGATGCTGCATATGTTTGGGTGGTTTTGTGTGTTTTCTTGATGCTCTTGTTTTTGCACTCTCTTTAATTCATGTCACAAATAACGGATGTGTATGATAAAAAACAAGTAATAATAATTTGTTGTGTGCGAGATAATGGGGGAGGGGGACAAAAATAGAGTGTTTAATTTATGATGTGTTATTTAACACAAGCTCTCTTATCATTCTTGTTATTTTTGTATGTAAAAGGGGCTTCTGTTTTTTAATTGTTAAAATTGTAGCATAATCATCAACAATTAATGTTGTTTGTTTTTTGAGCCCTCACTTCCTTACACATTGAAGAGGAATGACATTCATTAACTTGAAATTTTAGAGTTTATTTTTAAAACCATTTGTTTGTTTGTATTGCTTTGTTGAGTTATGTTAATTTATTTCAAGTCGTTTATAAACAATTTATAGGTACATAGTTGTTATTTAGTTACATGCATAGTTTTCGGGTTAATTATTTTTACAATAATTTAGCTTGTCATTGTTTTGTCATGATTTTTTTGTTGTTTTTTTACATGTTGGGAATTTCTAGTACAACGTACCCCTGTTAAATTGAAAGAAGAAGTGTTTTGTTGCTAAAGTTTTGTAAAATCGTTTTGTTGATAATTCATTGCCTCTCTGTAACCCTCAATTTTCAAGCTCTTCACTCTGTCATTGTTTGACATGTACTTGATGATGATCATCATCATCATTATGATGATGATGGTTATAAATACTTGTATGTACTTTTACATAAAATCATTTTTGTTATTTAGTTTTGTACTTTTTTTTGTTGTAATTGTTATGATTCTGTACATTTATTTACATACCTAGATTTCTGTGTTGTTGTTTTCATTTTCGTCTTTGTTTTTTTTTGTATTTATGTATGTTTATTATTATTGTTGTACTTGTGTATAATAATCAAATGCTTAAAATATGCCTTGATTTCAATTTGGGTCAATGCATTTCAATTGGACTTTGTTTGTAAGTAGAATTTGACATAGAATTACTACAAAAACAATGCAATTGCTTACATTATTCCATTTTTATGTTAAAATTAACCAAGATTTTTTTCTTCAAAATTTTGAAAATGTGTGTTAGGACTCAAAAAAAAAATCGTATTATAAATGTTTAGTTTCTAACTGAGTTGTATTGTATAAAATCCAAAAAAATAAAATACCGGACACACTTATTTTTGTGATAAGAAAACAAAAGCTGCTCTTTTGTTTTATAATACTAGAATTGTATTAGATTTTTTTTTGTATATTTAGATTTAGAGATTATTTTAATGGAACACAGCATTTTTTTTTCTTCATTTAATAGATAATTTGTTGCAAATTTTTATTTTTTTCTTATACATTTTATAGAATTTTTTTAAATAATAATAAAACTATCAGGAAAACTTTGAATTTTGTATAAAAAAAAAAAAAATTTCAGTAAATTTTTATTTTTTTAAAAAGTACTTTTTTTTAAAAAAAAAAAAAATAATAATTTTCTAAAATGATAATATGTATTATGGTTTACGTGGTAGTTCACTACGTGCGAACAATCAAGTAGAGTCGAAGGGACCCCGTTTTGATGTATACTTCTTCAGAAACTTCATAAAATTTAAAAAAAATACTTTCATCAAAATAGTACTTTTTTTTAAAAAAGTACCTTTTCAAAAAGTACTTTTTCATTTCCAAAAAAAATTTTAAAATATTTTTTTTTAAAAAAAACTACTTTTCCAGAAAATTTATAAATCTATATTAAATATGTACGTACTAAAATATACTCAAAAAGTACTTTTTCGAAAAAGTACTTTTCTATAAATATTCAAAATGTACCATTTAATACAAGTAATTTTCCCCAGCAGTTAAAAACGTTTTTTTTCAAAAAGTACCTTTTCCAAAAAAAGTACTTTTCCCAAAATAATTAGAAAGTTTCTTTTCGAAAAAGTACTTTTTTAGGGTATGTAAAATTTAACATTTAAAAAAAGATGTTTTTCAAAATATTTAAAAACAAGTCTCAGAAAGTACTTTTCTATAAATGTACCATTCAATAAAATTAATTTTCTGGAGCATTTAAAATTTGTATTTAAAAAAGTACCTTTTCCCAAAATAAAACAAGTCTCAAAAAGAACTTTCTATAAATGTTCAAAATGTATACCATTTAATAAAAGTAATTTTTTTATTCAAAAAAGTACCTTTTCTAAAAAAAGTACTTTTCCATAGTTATTTTTCAAAATATATATAAAAAAATGTCTCAAAAAGTACTTTTTCTATAAATGTTCAAAATGTACAATAAAATGAATTTAATTTTTTTTTTTTTCAAAAAGTACCTTTTCTAAAAAAGTACTTTTCCAGAAATTTTTAGAAAATCCCTCTTCGAAAAAGTACTTTTTCAAAAAGAACTTTCTATAAATGTTCAAAATGTATACCATTTAATAAAAGTAATTTTTCCGAGCATCAATATTTTTTTTATTCAAAAAAGTACTTTTCCATAGTTATTTTTCAAAATATATATAAAAAAATGTCACAAAAAGTACTTTTTCTATAAATGTTCAAAATGTATAATAAAATTAATTTAAATTTTTTTTTTTCAAAAAGTACCTTTTCTAAAAAAGTACTTTTCCAGAAATTTTTAGAAAATCCCTCTTCGAAAAGTACTTTTTCAAAATATTTTTAAAAAAAATCTCAAAAAGTATTTTTCTATAAATGTAAATTAATTTATAAATGTACTAATAATAATAAAACTAATTTTCTCGAGCATTTCAAATATTTTTTCAAAAAGTAATTTTCCAGAAATTTTTAGAAAGTCCCTATTCAAAAAAGTACTTCTTAGTAAATGTACAAAAAATGTAACATTTTCAAAAATAGTTTAAAAAAAGTCTAAAAAAGTACTTTTCCTGTAAAAAATTAAAATCTAGAAATGTTGTAAACAATTCATAAAATGTTAAAATGTAGCAGAAAAGTTTAAAAACTACCATTTCAAAAAAAATACTAAAAATATTTTTTGGTACTTTTTAAAATAGTATTTTTCTAGAAATAACAAAAAAGAACTTTTTAAGTTCAGAAAAAAATTTTAAAAAAGTATTTTTTCAGATAATTTCAGAAAAGTAAAATTTTTAAAAAAAAAAATACGTTTCCAGAAAAGTTAAAAAATATCAAAAAGTACTTTTCTAAAGTTATTTAAAAAAAAATTTCGAAAAAAAAAATAATTTTTTCAAAAAGAGCTTTTTATTAAAATTTATAAAGATTTCAAAATGAAAAAAAACTCCTTTTTGTAAAAAAAGTACTTTTCTAGAAAAGTTCAAATTGCACAATTTCAAAAAAGTACTTTTCCACAATAGTTGAAAAGTCTTATGGAAATCAACTTTTCCTGAAAAGTGCATAAGTATGTTTGTTAAAAAAAGTACTTTTCCTGAAAAATTAAAAAAGTACCTTTTTCAAAAAAGCACATTTAAAAAATTGAATATGAGAACATTAAAAAAAGTACTTTTCCAAAAAAAAAAAATATTAATAATATTCAAAAAAAGTACATTTTCAGAATTGTTAAAAAGTTAAAAGTTCACAAAAAAGTACTATTCCAGACAATTTATAAAATTTTCAAAAAGAAAAATTTACAAAAATTGCTTTTCCACAAATGTTATGAAACTTTCAAAAAAAATACTTTCCCCAGAAATTTTCAAAAAGTTCAAAACTGTTTTTTTATTAAATGTATAATTTCAATAAAAATTTAAAAATTACATTTTCAAAAACAAATTTTACAAAGTATTCCCTAAAAATTAAAAAGTACTTTTTTAGAAATTTTCAATCAGATACGTTTTAAAAAAGTACCTTTTCTGAAAAGTTCAAATAGTACTTTTTTTTTTCCAAAAAAACTTAATTTTTAATAATACTTTTACAAAAAAGCATTATCAAAAATAGTAATTATGGAAATTAAAAAAATTTTAAAATCCTAAAATAGTTCTAAAAAGTACTTTTATAGAAAATTAAAAAGTACCTTTTTGCAAAAAGTACTTTTTCCCAAAAAAAAATTATAAATGTTTAAAAAATGTACATTTTCAAGAAAATTTCTTTTCTAGCCTAGTTAAAAATGTCAGAAAAGTATTAAACCAAAAAATTTAAAAAAATATATTTTTAAAAAAAAAAAAAAAAAAAAATATTTTAAATATTTCAATTATTTAAAAAAAAACTATAAAAATTCCTTAGAAATTTTATTATCTCAGAATTTGTTTAAAAAAATTGCCACATTTCTATTAAATTTAAAACAAATTTCCCTTTTATTAGTAACACAACAATTTAATCAGTTTTATATGGTTTAAACCAGATTTATTTTAAACTAGAATTTCCATTTTTGCTTAATCTCCAAGGGAATTTTGAAAGCACACTTTTCACACAATCTCTCACAGACATCAAAAATAGACATATAGAAATTGCAACATTTTACATTTCATAAAATTTAATCGAAGCAATTCATTACTTTAATAAAATTGTATGAATGTCATGCCTCACTCACTCACTCGTCATCATCGCGCCTAATTAGTAGAAAATAAATTAATGAATTTCCTCTAAAGCCAAATAAAGTAAAGAAAACTTTAGTTTGTTTTTTGCAAAAGCAATAAGCCGCCAAGTTTAGTTTTAAAATAAGAAAAAAAATAAAATAAAATTCATTGAGAAAAACACATGTACTCGTACACATGATTAAACAAACTATTAAAAACAATTTAATTTCATGCCATAAAAAAATCTCTCCAGGCCTTACGCCACCAGCAAGTCAAACAAACAGTCAGTTTTCAATGAGTCAGTTTGAATATATGAAACCCAAGTAATAATAACAAACAAATAGAAATATTTCAAGTACAGACTCATACATAATTACATTTTAAAATAAGTGACAATTTCAAGTAGAGTTTAAAAATTATGAAAATTATATTCAATATCTTTCAAAACATTTCAAGTATTTTTAGCCAGCAAACAACATTTATTGTTGGTGCGTTCAGTTCAGCCTTTTGGTAGCCATTTATTGTATAAAAATATAACAAAAAGTACGTCATTCCTCATGATTTTTTGTAGTTGGGGAGTAAGAAAATAAAAAAAAGAAGAAAAACGATAGTCAAGGTCAGGGTTAAGTATGTATTTTATATTATTTTTTTTATTTATTATTGAGTAAAGTTGTTAGAAATCAATAAATTGTTAAGTAGCGTTGTGCCTTCGGGACATAAAACATAAATAAACTGAAAAGTTAATGACCTAAAGGATAAAAATGAATTATAAAAGTGTTAAAGTGTTGGATTTCATGATTTTATTGTTAAGGCCATTTTTAGGGGCCAATGACTGACTGTTGACAATTATAGGAAAACAAGGGTCTGAGTAAAATGGAGTACAAGGCAATGACATTTTAGGATATATGATATTTAAATGACATTTTCAGGGACGTTTAAGAAAGCCATTAATTCAAAGAAATTTTGGAATCAAAAAAATGTGGACAAAAATCTGTTAAATAAAAATTATTTGCCAAAAAGTACTTTTGGAAAAATTTCTATTTTGAAAAAGTACTTAAACAAAGAAAATTACATATTGCAAAATATTTGCACTTCGAAAATATTCATGTTTTGAAAATAGTACCTTTTTGAAAAAAGTACTTTTTTAAAAGTTTGAAAAAAGTACTTTTTTAAAAGTTTGAAAAAAGTACTTTTTTAAAAGTTTGAAAAAAGTACTTTTTTAAAAGTTTGAAAAAAGTACTTTTTTAAAAGTTTGAAAAAAGTACTTTTTTAAAAGTTTGAAAAAAGTACTTTTTTAAAAGTTTGAAAAAAGTACTTTTTTAAAAGTTTGAAAAAAGTACTTTTTTAAAAGTTTGAAAAAAGTACTATATACAAAAAGTACTTTTTTTTCTTTTATGGAAAGAAATAAAATTTTAAACAAATTTTAAATTAGAAAAAAGTACTTTGTGAAAAATTTATTCCAACAAAATAGCAACATCTTAACATTTATAGTTAAAATCTAGATTTTCAAAACAGTACTATTTTGAAAAAAATATTTTTTTAGAAAAAGTACTTTCTAGAAGAATTGCACTTTGAAAATATTCATATTTTGAAAATATTGCCTTTTTGGAAAAAGTACTTTTTATAAGTATAGAAAAAAGTACTTTTTTCGAAGAAGTACTTTTCTGAAAACATTACAACAATTTCAAATTAAAAGTACTTTTCCAAAAAAAAAATATTTCAATTTTCAATTTTTCTTTTTGGCAAAATCCCCAACAAATCAGTTGTAGAGTACTCTTATTTGAAAAGGTACTTCTTAATTTGAACTTTTCTAAAAAAAGTACTTTATCGATTTAAAAAAAAACAAAAAAAAAACGTTGCTGGAAAAGTAGTTTTTAATTTTGAAATCTTTATAAATTTAAAAAAAAAAATTGTTTGGAAATTTCTCAGAAAAGTTATTTTTTGAGATATTTTGAAGTAAATATTCTGGAAAAGTACTTTTTCAATATTTCTAGAAAAGTACTTTTGAGAAAAAGTAGTTAGGAACTTAAAGCTTCTATTTTAATATTTCTAGAAAAATGCTGGTTTAAAAAGTGCCTGTTGAATATTCCTGGAAACGGACTTTTTTCCAAAAAAGTACTTTTTTAAAAAATAATTTTTTTCCAAATTTTTTTTCAATAACTTTGAAAAAGTATTGTACTTTTTGAAATTTTTTTTACTAATCTGGAAAAATACTTTTTTTCAAAAAAGGTACTTTTCTGAAATATCTGAAAAAATACTTTTTTTAAGTTATTTTTTAATATTTCTAGTAAAATACTGTTTTAAAAAGTACCAAAAAAGCACTTTTTTGGAAAATTTTATGAAAATGAAAAAAATTTTGTTAATTTTCAGAATTTTGAAACATTTTATGTGTAAAATATTTTATATGGAAAAATATGTTGAAAATTTTCTAAATAAAAAGATATATATTTTTCTTTTTGAAAATCGAAAAATTTTGAAAATTTTCATTTGGAAAAAATTTGGAAATTTTCTGTATTACAAAATTTTTTAAAATTTTTTGTAAAAAAAAAGTAATTTTAAAAAATTTTCTGAATTAAAAATTGAAGATTCATTCTTTTTTTTTAAAATCAAAATATTTTGAACCTTTATAGAATTTTGAAAAGTACTTTTTTAAAGTACTTTCTTAAAGTACTTTTTTAAAGTACTTTCTTAAAGTACTTTTTTTTAAGTACTTTCTTAAAGTACTGTTTTAAAGTACTTTTTTAAAAAACTTTTTAAAGTACTTTTTTAAAGTACTTTTTTAAAGTACTTTAAAAAGTACTTTAAAAAGTACTTTTCTTAAGTACTTTCTTAAAGTACTTTTTAAAGTACTTTTTTAAAGTACTTTTTTAAAGTACTTTTTTAAAGTACTTTTTAAAATACTTTTTAAAGTACGTTTTTAAAGTACTTTTTAAATATAGTACTGTTTTTGTTTTAAAGTACTTTTTAAAAAGTACTTTAAAAAGTACTTCAAAAAGTACTTTACAAAAGTAATTTAAAAAGTACTTTACAAAAGTAATTTAAAAAGTACTTTAAAAAAGTACTTTAAAAATGTACTTTAAAAAGTACTTTAAAAAGTTCTTTAAAAAAGTACTTTAAAAAGTACTTTAATAAAGTACTTTAAATATGTACTTTAAAAAGTACTTTAAAAAGTACTTTAAAAAAGTACTTTAAGATAGTACTTTAAAAAAGTACTTAAAAAAGTACTTTAAAAACTTCTTTAAAAAAGTACTTTTTTAAAGTAGTTTTTAAATTACTTTTGTAAAGTACTTTTTTAAAGTACTTTTGAAAATACTTTTTAAAGTACGTTTTTAAAGTACTGTTTAAAAGTACTTATTAAAAAGTACTTTAAAAAAGTACTTTTTAAAAAGTACTTTACAAAAGTAATTTAAAAAGTACTTTAAAAAAGTACTTTTTTAAAGAAGTTTTTAAAGTACTTTTTTAAGTACTTTTTTAAAGTACTTTTTTAAGTACTTTTTTAAAGTACTTTTTTAAAGTACTTTTTTAAAGTACTTTTTTAAAGTACTTTTTTAAAGTACTTTTTAAAGTACTTTTTTAAAGTACTTTCTTAAAGTACTTTTTAAAGTACTTTTTTAAAGTACTTTTTTAAAGTACTTTTTAAAATACTTTTTAAAGTACTGCTTTAAAAAGTACTTTACAAAAGTAATTTAAAAAGTACCTTAAAAAAGTACTTTAAAAAAGTACTTTAAAAAGTACTTTAAGAAAGTACTTCAAAAAAACGTACTTTAAGAAGGTACTTTAAAAAAGTACTTTAAAAAAGTACTTTAAAAAAGTACTTTAAAAAGTACTTTAAAAAAGTACTTTAAAAAGTACTTTAAAAAAGTACTTTAAAAAAGTACTTTACAAAAGTACTTTAAGATAGTACTTTAAAAAAGTACTTTAAAAAGTACTTTTAAAACTTCTTTAAAAAAGTACTTTTTTAAAGTACTTTTTAAAGTACTTTTTTAAAGTACATATGTTCTTAAAAATATATTTTAAAAAGTACTTTAAACAATATTTAAAAGTACATACTTTAAAAAGTACCTTAAAAAAGTATGTACTTTCAATAGAACTTTAAAAAGTATTTTGAAAAGTACCTTTTTAAATAACGAATTTCTTTATTTAACTGTAAAACCATCTGTGGGGAACTTTTAGTCATTAAACAAATATTGAGATAAATGTTTTGGGAATAATCTAAAGAAAATAATCTAAAGAAAAAAAAACTTTTCACTATTAGTAGACATTTTATTGTTGCCAGCTTTTTATTAATTGTTATTTTATAAACTTTTATTTCCGTTTAATATTTAATTTAAGGTTAAAATACTGACAATTTTTTAGCTACACAAAATTTTAAAAAATTGAATATTCGTTTTGGAAGAAATTTGTTTTTGTTATTATTAAATAAACAAGGAACATAAATATTTAAATATTATTATTGTTAAAGAAGATCTACGTTTAATGAAACAGTTAAAGAAAATCAAACAATATGTTATTTTAAAGAATTATTAAAAAAAAAATTCACACCTGTTTTGCATTGTTTTGCAAAATTTAAAAAACAAATAATATAATACATATTTAATGATCTTATGAGTCATCCATCAACAAATAAATTTAAATAAATAATTGCAGAATTTCTCTAATAACTCATATACGTGTTCAAATAACAAGCCACAAAAAATAGCTGTCAAAGTCTTAAAATCTCCACAAAATCCCACATATCAAACGTCTCAGGAATTTAATAATGTCTATCAAACGGATCACCAGCAGCAGCATCAGCAGCATGACTATTATCAGCAGCATGATTATTATCAGCAGCAGGATCATTTGCAGCAGCAGTATCAACAAAAAGCTTTAATGCCACCCTTAGATCATGCCACCCACATTTTGGCTCATCAGCATCATTGTAAGCATCATCATAAACATCATAATCACCAGCATAAACATCATCGCCATCATCAACAAAATAGCCAACAGCAACAGCAACAACAAAACTCTCCTCTACAACAACAGCAATTCTTGCAACAACACTTGCAGCAGCAGCAACAGGATTTAGTGAAATCCTTGCAAACAGAATTACAGTTTCAATATTATGACAAGAAACCACCTACACCACAGAAAACCTCTTGCCACTCCTCACCCCACACGCCCAAACACCAGGGCCACGGCCAGGGCAAAAAGTCTGCAGCCTCGGAAACCAAAACACCCACCTCTACTTTAACGAAACCCAAGAAATGGCGACGACCCTTCAGTTCGTATCATTCGTGTGATGATCTGGATGCCACGAATAATGCCACCAATCTGAACAAGTCCCAGCAGCAACAGCAATCCAATGAGAAAATGGTGGTGGCCAGTTTGAAATATTTATGTGCCTGCACAGGAGCTACATTGAGGAATTTGTCCAAGAAAACCAAAGATTTGCATAAGAATAATTGTTATACATATAATAAGGTAATGTTTCTCGGAGAGAGGGAAATTGAAGCTTTTAAGAGTATCTTCAAACATAAAGCTTTATGCTTAAAAACACATAGACTACAGCAGGCTACACAGTTACAAATGCACGACTACAAATGCCGTTGGCAGCAGCATTCGTTGCCCAGTAGTTAGCTACTTAATTATAATGAAAACGACAGCAACATCGTAACCAGCTGATAGGGAAGTTTGATTTTTATTTTCGCCTACGAAAATAGTAATTAGCTTAGGTGGCTACAGCGGCAACGGTGGTCGTGTTATCATGTAGCCTGCTGTAGTCTGTGTGTTTAAAGCTTTAAATTTTAAGCTGAAATTTTGTATTTAAATTAGAATATTTGTAATACGACTACAAATGTAGTTGGCAGCATTCGTTGCCCAGTAGTTAGCTACTTAATTATAATGAAAACTACAGCAACATCATAACCAGCTGATAGGGAAGTTTGATTTTTATTTTCGCCTACGAAAATAGTAATTAGCTTAGGTTGGCTACAGCGACAACGGTGGTCGTGTTGTCATGTAGCTTGCTGTAGGCTGTGTGTTTACAGCTTTAAATTTTAAGCTGAAATTTTGTATTTAAATTAGAATATTTGTAATACGACTACAAATGTAGTTGGCAGCATTCGTCGCCTAGTAGTTAGCTACTTAATTATAATGAAAACTACAGAAACATCGTAACCAGCTGATAGGGAAGTTTGATTTTTATTTTTGCCTACGAAAATAGTAATTAGCTTAGGTTGGCTACAGCGGCAACGGTGGTCGTGTTCTCATGTTGCCTGCTCTGTGTGTTTAAAGCTTTAAATTTTAAGCTCAAATTTTTTATTTAAATTCGAATATTTGTAATACGACTACAAATGTAGTTGGCAGCATTCGTCGCCTAGTAGTTAGCTACTTAATTATAATGAAAACTACAGAAACATCGTAACCAGCTGATAGGGAAGTTTGATTTTTATTTTCGCCTACGAAAATAGTAATTAGCTTAGGTTGGCTACAGCGGCAACGGTGGTCGTGTTGTCATGTAGCCTGCTGTAGTCTGTGTGTTTAAAGCTTTAAATTTTAAGCTGAAATTTTGTATTTAAATTAGAATATTTGTAATACGACTACAAATGTAGTTGGCAGCATTCGTCGCCTAGTAGTTAGCTACTTAATTATAATGAAAACTACAGAAACATCGTAACCAGCTAATAGTCAAGTTTGATTTTTATTTTCGCCTACGAAAATAGTAATTAGCTTAGGTTGGCTACAGCGGCAACGGTGGTCGTGTTCTCATGTTGCCTGCTCTGTGTGTTTAAAGCTTTAAATTTTAAGCTCAAATTTTGTATTTAAATTCGAATATTTGTAATACGACTACAAATGTAGTTGGCAGCATTCGTCGCCTAGTAGTTAGCTACTTAATTATAATGAAAACGACAGCAACATCGTAACCAGTTGATAGGGAAGTTTGATTTTTATTTTCGCCTACGAAAATAGTAATTAGCTTAGGTTGGCTACAGCGGCAACGGTGGTCGTGTTGTCATGTAGCCTGCTGTGTATTTATATAAATTAAAATTTAACTGTTAAATCATTTCCATTTCATTCTAACCGTATTTTCTACAGTTTCTTTTATTAACATTTTACATCATAAACTAGCCCTTAGAATGATTTTTCTTTTACATTTCTAACTTCAAAAGCATAATAAAATATCTAACAACTACATTTATTAGCTACAAATATATCTACGACTGTGTAATTTTATTTATGCCTATTATTTTCTATTAAAATCTAAATCAAAGTCTATTTTTTTATTTATTTATTTGTACTCTTTGCTAGATTTCTTTTTTAGCTTGATAATGATAATGATTTAAAATAAACATTAAGAAACTAAAAAAGAATTTCAATGTAATGAAAATATTTGGCAAACAAAAAATACTTAAAACTTAATTTACTTTTAGTAAATAAATAGTAAATAGTTTTTGTTTACATTCTTCTTCCCCGCAACAAGTAAATAAATAAACTTAGGGGGAGGAAGGGGACTGACACAGAACTATGAGGCAGGCAACGGTTCTAGTTCTAACATTTTATATCAATTTAACATGTAATTGTTGTAGTTGAGAGTAAATTGACACCTTTTTGTCACTTTGTGACCAGTCACAGAACCAACCCAAAAGCAATTGTTCAGCTTTTTTGAATATTTAAGACACAAATGTTCAGTAGTTTTCTTTTAAGATAAAATTTCAATACAAAATGTTCATAATTTTTGTAAATAAAAGAGGAAACCTATTTTTTTGATTTTTTTCAATTTTGCGAAATTTCTCTCCTCTATAAACTCAAGACTTTTTTTTAATTAAACACGTGTATGAACCAGCTCTTACTGAAAATTTTAAAAGAAAAAAATTAAAAAAAAAATCTGAAATTTAAAAAAAAAAAATTTTTTTAAAAAAAATTTCAGAATTTTTTAATAAATCTTTAAACGTATACTATTTTTACGATATTCGTAAAGAAAATAATATTTTTTTTTATAAATCAGTTAAACGTTTCTTTTTCTTCCTCTCTCTTCTATAAACTCAAGACTTTTTTTAAGTAAACATGACGTGTGTGAACCAGCACTACTTATTGAAAATTTTAAAAGAAAAAATTAAAAAAAAATTTTAAAATTTTTCAAAATTTTTTAAAAAATTAAAAAAAAATTTCAAACTTTTTTTAATAAATCTGTTAAACGTACTATTTTTACGATATTCTTAAAGAAAATAATAATTTTTATTTATAAATCAGTTAAACGTTTACAATTTTTACGATATTGTTATAGAAAATATTTATATATTTTAAAATTTTTTGAAATCTAAAATTTTTTTTATATAAAATTTTTGATTTTTTAAAAAAAAAAATTATTGATAAAATTATATTTTTATCGAACATTTTTCTAAATTTTTTTTACTATAAACAATTTTACGAATTTTTTATTGAACATTCTGATTTCGAAACATTTAATTTCGAAATTATTGAAAATTTTTATTTTTAAACTTTTAATACAGAAAATATTTGAAACTTTTTGATTAATTTTCAATATTTTTTTGGAAACAGAAAATTTCACTTTTAAATTTCGAAAATTTTCAATATTCTAAATTTCCATAATTTTTGGTTATTGGAAATTTTTCAAAACTTTTCATACATATTAAAAATGTTCAATATTAAGAATTTCAGATGTTTGATATTGACAATTTTCGAATTTTTTCAAATCGTTTGATATTGAAATTTTTTTTTATTGATAAAATTTGATCTGAATATTTTTTCGAACATTTTCTAAATTTTTTTATAAAAAATTTTTGGAATTTTTTTTATTGAAAATTTTAATTGATGATTTCGAAACTTTAATTAAACATTTTTTAAAATTTTTAGATATTGAAAATATTTAAGACAAATAGAACATTTTCGAAATTATTGAAAATTTTTATTTTTAAACTTTTAATACAGAAAATATTTGAAACTTTTTGATTAAATGAATTTTCAATATTTTTTGGAAACAGAGAATTATAGTACATATAGTAACTTTCAATTTTAAATTTCGAAAATTTTCAATATTGCAAATTTTTCATAATTTTTTGTTATTGAATATTTTTCAAAACTTTTCATACATATTAAAAATGTTCAATATTAAGAATTTTGAAATGTTTGATATTGACAATTTTAGAAATTTTTCAAATCGTTTCATATTGGAAATCTTCGTTCGATATTTTTTATATTGAAAATTTTCGAATTTCGAATGGTTAGATATTGTTTGAAATCTTCAATATTAATAACTTTTAAAATTTCTGATGATTGGATTCTGATCTAGAAATTTTTGTATTGTTTAAAAATTTAAAAACTTTTGAATACAGCGAATTTACGATATATTTTATTGTTATAGAAAATTCTAAAAATTTTTCGATATTAAAATTAAAACAAATTTTAAACTGCATTTTTAAAAAATTCTTGTTATAGAAAATTGCAAAGACTTGTTTAAATTTTTCGTACGGAAGGTATTTAAAAATTTTCAATATTAATAATTTTCGATATTGAAAATGTTTGAAATTTTTTGATATAGAAATTTTTGCAAACCTTTATATTGAAAATTTTTAATTTTGTTTATAGAACAATTAAACTTAAAAAAAAATTTATAGAAAATATTTAAAATTTTTGGAAATTTTTAAAAAAAAATTTTATTGAAAATTTTTTGTCGAATATTTTTTTGATATTAAAATTGTTGAAATTTTTCAATATTTTTTTGATATTTGAATCTTTGGCATTGAAAATTTTCAAATACTTGATTTAGAAATTTTTCAAAATTTGCCATGATAAAAATTTTTGATAAGAATATTTTCCAAATTTTTCTATTAGAAATTTTCGAATATTTATAGAATTCATTTTTGTTATAGAAATTTTTTCAAACTTTTTATATATGAAATTTTTGGTATTGAAAATTTTCAAATACTTGATTTTCAATATTAAAAATATTCGATTCCTATAATGGAAACATTATAAAATTGAAAATATTGAACATTTTTATGTAGAAATTTTTAAGTTTGCCAAACTTTTTATTGAAAATTTTCATATTTGAAATCTTTGATATTGAACATTTTGAAATACTTGATAGATTTTTCTCTTAGAATACTTTTGATATTGAAAATAAATTTTCAAAACTTTTACATACAGAAAATTTTACTTTAAATATTTTTATTTTTTAAATTTTTACTTGAAATTAGATGCTTTATTTAAACTTTTTTTTCACAATTTAATGCCAATTTAATGATATTTCCTTGAACTACAATTGTTTTAATAATAATTTCCATTCTAAGCATCTGCTGTTTTAAAAGAATAAATGAAAAACTGTTGGTGGCTGGCCACAAGTGGCCACTAAGCATAAGTCTCAGTCGTCTACTTAGTTATTCTGGGAAACGAACAAGCAAACATTTGTAAGTGTGTAGATTTTGGCCAGCCATAATTAGCAGCCATAGGAGTTCAATTTTATGACCTTTTAGACTAAACAAATAAACATGAATGAGTGTGGTTGATATACAAATAAATAAATTCCAAATAAAAGCATTTAAAAATAAACAAATTGTTGGCTACTAGTTAGTTATACACAGAATTTTTAATATTAAGCCAAATTTAACAAGAAACCTAAAAGTATTAAAAACAACAATATTTAAATAAAAAGCTAATTTATTTCTTATTATTAAAGAAAGACAAAACAAAACCAATTAATTAAATTTCATTTGTTTTAATCTTTTAACAGCCCACGTGGCGCATATGGGGTGAGGAAAAGGATACCGATATTATTTATACGGTTTATTTGAAAAAGGTGTGCTATCACCGGCCCACACCCTCAGCTGCAACTGTGAGTATTTAATTTTGAGATTTAACTTATAAAAAAGAACAAAAATGATTTAAATTTATTAATTATTCTAGGCCGACTCCGAAGATGACATTTCCTATTTGGAATGGGAAATGGTGCGTGTTCGCTTTGTCAAAGCCGCCACTTTGGAACGTCTAGTCGAGGCCTTGGCCACCGATGATGGCGAACTGGAGTCCACCTTCATTAATGTTTTCCTCAACACCTATCGCACCTTCTCCACGCCCAAAGAGGTCCTAGGCCTCTTTGTCAAACGCTACAATACGCTGTGCGAAAAACAACGTATCGAGGATTTGAAAAACAAAGACAATGACGACTACGATCGCTCCAATTCCATACACGAACAACACAAGAAAACCCTGATGTCGGTGTGGAAAATGTGGCTGAACGGTTTTCCCGAGGATTGGAATGAAGAGAATCTGGAGGCTTTAATTAATTTCACCAGCAAATATCTGCCCAATACAGATCTGCATTCTAGGGCCTTAAATCAGCTGGAAATGATTTTACGCCAGCAGGTGTATAGTAAAAAACAATTACCCGCCTGGTTGGGTGATCAGTTTGCCGATCTGTATTTGGCTCCCGAGTTTCATGGGAGAGCTTGTTTTTTGGAAACCTATCGTTTTCCTCGCATTGATGTGCGTCACTTTGCCGAACAGTTGACGCGCATGGATTGTGAACTGTTTAAGAAGGTGATATCGCATCAGTGTTTGGGCGCCACTTGGTCGCGAAGATCACAGGGCTGCTGTGAAACGGTGGTGGCCACCGTGACGCAGTTCAATGAGGTCTTGTATCGCGTGATAACGAGTATTTTGATTGAGAGAGCTTTGGAACCTCTAGTGAGTATTTTTTTTGATGAGTTAAAAATCATCAATTTTGATATAAAAATAACAATTTTCGATAAATTTTTTATTGTGGACATTTGAAAATTTTTTATTTCTATTAAAAATTGGAAATTTTTTTAGAAAATTTTGTTTAGTTTCTAAAATAGAATTTTTTCGAAATTTTTTATAAAATATTTCTGATTTTTTTTTAAGAAAATTTTGAATATTTTTTTTAAATTTATTTTTCGATTTATTTTGTATTTTTTAATAGACGTTTCTTTATTGTGGACATTTTCAATAATTTTTATTAAAAATTAATGATTTTTTTAGAAAATTTTGTTTAGTTTCTAAAACAGAAAATTTTCGAAATTATTTTATAAAAAATTTTGGAAATTTTTTTAAGATAATTTTAAAAAATTTGTTCGAATATTCAAAATGGAAAATATTCAAATTATTCTATATTAAAAATATTCCAAATTATTATTTTAAATAATAATTGTTTCTAAACAAATTTGTTTTAGTTTCTAAAATAGAAAATTTTCGAAATTTTTTTATAAAAAATTTTTGAAATTTTTTTGAAATTTTTTTGAGAAAATTTTTGAAATTTTTTTTAAGAAAATTTTAAAATTTGTTATAATATTCAAAATAGAAAATATTCAAATTGTTCTACATTAAAAATATTCCAAATTATTATTGTTTCTAAAAATTTTCGAATTTTTTTTTAAAGAAAATTTTTGAATTTTTTTTAAGAAAATTTTTTATTAAAAATTTTTGAAATTTTTTTAAGAAAATTTTAAAAATATTTTTGGATATTCAAAATTATTCAATATAGAAGATATTCAAATTATTCTATATTAAAAATATTCCAAATTTTAATTTTAAATATTCAAAATTACTAGAAATTCAACAATTTTTTCATATAATTATTGGTAAAATAAAAAATATATGCAAAATTATGCGATATCGAAAATAATCAAAATTATTTGATATAGAAAATATTCGAATTGATCTATAGGGAAAAATTATTTGATATAGAAAATATTCAATATCAAAAAAAATACTTAAAAATATTATTATTAAAGAAATTATATTAGAGAAAATATTCGAAATATTCAAAATTAGTTGACTATAAAATATTTAAAAATATTCAAAATTTATTGATATCTTGTTGGAAATGGTTTCAATATACTTTAGTTGAAATGTACTTTAGTTTCAATATAAATTTTCTATCGAATTAGTTTTTGAGAAATATGTTTTATGTTGAACAAATGTTTTTCAGTTTGTCAGAAATTTACCTTTATTAAAGATTCTTTATAATAAATATTATTTTGTTGTCCGAAATAAAGTAAACACAAAATTATATTTTTGACAAGGAAATTTTCAAAAAATTTTGTATAATTTTTTGAATTCTGAAAATTTAAATAAAAATTTTATAATTTTTTGATTCTAATTTTTTTTTTCGATATTTCTGGATTATGAAAATTTTAAAATTTTTTTTTTTGAAATATTCGAAATTTTTTTTACAAAGAAATTTTCAAAATTTTGTATAATTTTTTGAATTCTGAAAATTTAAAAAAAAATTTTATAAATTTTTGATTCTAATTTTTTCGATATTTCTGGATTCTGAAAATTTTTAAATTTTTTTTTTAAATATTCAATATTTCTGGATTCTGAAAATTTTAAATTTTTTTTTTTAAATATTCGAAATTTTTTTTACAAGGAAATTTTCAAAATTTTGTACAATTTTTTGAATTCTGAAAATTTAAAAAAAATTTTATAATTTTTTTTCAATATTTCTGGATTCTGAAAATTTTAAAATTTTTTTTTAAAATATTCGAAATTTTTTTATATTGAAATTTAGAATATTTTGAAACATTTTTTTTAGGAAATTCTTTAAAAAAACTATTGATTTTGAAAATTTTTTGATTCTGAAAATTTTTAAAAATTTTTAATTAACAGAAATATTCAAAATAGGGAAAATATTCAAAATTGTTTGAAATATTCAAATTTACTTGAAATATCCAAAACTATTTGATTCGAAAATATTAAACATTATTCGATATAGAAAATATTCGAATTTATATAAAAAATTTTAAAATTTTTTAAAATTTTGATTTTGAAAATTTTTAAAAAATTTGTTTGATTCTGAAAATTTTTAAAATTCATAATTAATAGAAATATTCAAAATTATTTGATTTAGGAAATATTCTAACAATTCTAGGGAAAATATTCAAAATTGTTTGAAATATTCAAAATTATTCGAAGTATTCTAAATTATTTGATTCACAATATTCAAAATTATTCGATATAGAAAATATTCAAAATTGTATAAAAGATTTTAAAATAGTTTCCTTAATTTTTAACATGTTTTCATCACGTCTTTCTTATTTTCTTGCTTCCAGGATCGTGCTGTATATATTTCTGTTTGGATTGATATAGCTCAAGAATTGAGATTGCTAAAAAACTTCTCCTCGCTTAAAGCCATCATAACGGGTTTAAATTCTTCGGCTATTTATAGATTAAGTAAAATCTGGTCGGTTTTGCCCAAAGAAAAGGTTGGTGTCCATTAAATTTTATAAAAATTCTATTTAAAGTTAATAATATTTTCTTATTGTTTTAGTTGGAAGTGTTTCATGAACTGGCTCGCATCTGTTCCGAGGACAATAATGCTTCAGTACAAAGAGAACTTTTAATAAGAGAAGGTACAGCGAAATTTGCCGAAACGGTGGGAGAAAATGATCGTCATATGCAAAAGATTATACAAAAACAAGTAAATTTTTTAATTCTTTTTTTTGGAAATGTTAAGGAAATATTAATGTTTTTTTTTTTTGTTTTTGCAGAGTACTCAAACCTCCCATGGCACTATACCTTATTTGGGTACTTTCCTAACGGACTTGACCATGATTCATCAGGCCAATCCCGATAATGTGTGCGAAGACAAACTAATAAATTTCGAAAAGAAACGTAAGGAATTTGAGGTGTTGGCCAAAATAAAACTTTTACAAGGAGCAGCTAATACCTATAATTTAGATGAGGATCCTTTGTTTAATAGATGGTTTTATTCCATGCCGGTTTTAACCGAAGAAGATGCTCATACTTTGTCGTATCAATTGGAGCCACCACCACCCACGGCTGCACGCAAAAGCACTACATCCTCCAATATGTCTTCGGCCAATTCTTCTATATTAGGACATCGAAAAACCGATTCCATAGCCTCTAACTCTAGCAGTGGGGCGGGCTCACAATTCTATTGTGAGATTAGTTCACACAACAGTTCCAGGCACAATTCTCTGGACCGAGAAGCCCACAATAATCACATGTCAGCTACCAGCAGTGTTTCGAATTTATCGCTGGACTCCAGTAATTCAGGAGGCGGCATAAACAAATCGAAAATGATACACTCACACAGTTCAAATGGTTTGCTGCGCAGCACACATGGTTCCAGCACCAGCGGTTCACATACACCCACCCACATTGGCTCACCCCTCATTAATGCCCAAGTGGTTAATTCACCGGGGGCCAATGCTGATTTTTATATAGTCAAAATCACCTTGGAAACGGAAACCATGCCCCAGGATGGCATTGTGGTGTACAAGAGTATGATGGTGAAGAACAATGAACGCACACCCCAGGTGATACGTAATGCCTTAATGAAACTGGGCATAGAAGATGATCCGGACAATTATATATTGGCTCAAAGGCTGCCCGACAAAGATGTAGATTTGCCGCGCAATGCCAATGTGTTTTATGCGGTGGTGGTGAATAAGAATTTCGAATTGCGTTTCATATTGAAACCCAATGCAGAGCGTATGAATGGCATTAATGGCACCGGCAGTCGCAGCAGTCGTGGCAGCAATAGCTAATGGTTAACAAAGACCCTGTAAATAATAAGGGGTCCGACTACGATTGGTAAATTTTTTTTTAAATTTGTTAAGAAGTTTAACAAACGCAGCGCGTACAAACACAAACGAGGGTGCTTCTGAGGATGAAACTATTGGAAATGAAAGGGAACACACAAAATTTGGAAATTTTCAAAAAGAGAAAAAACAGAGATATTAAAAAGAATTAACGAATCTTTAGTTAAGTAGTGAAGGCTTTAAAAGGAAAAGAGAAACAGCTAGCAAATGGAGAACATTAAAGGATTTATTAAAGAGACATCATTTTGGGAAAGAAATTTGGGAAATTAATGAATAGAGAGGCTTAACAAATTGAAAATTCCAAGTCCATTTTGCAAATTAAACTAAATTTTATTAAATCCATTAGAAAATAGCTCATAATAATGTATTGAATGATTCTATTTTGCTTCAATTCTAAAATTTCAATTCATTCAGGAAATATCAGTAGGGAAACTGTACTTACTATTGACCCAGTCACCACTACTAGTGACTTATTATAACCCAGACAATGCTATTTACTATAGACATTTATCAATTATTTAACATTGGAAGTCTACCACTTACTGACGATAGTACTATTGACTAGGTACTTCTTTTGGCACCATATGTAGACATTGGAACCATACATACACTAGTAAGTTTTAGTAATTCTAGTCTATACTTTTCTGAAGTAGATGTCAATAATAAAACTCTACATTTTGTTAATATTTGATGTTGTTTTGAAAAAATTAAAGAAAACAAAAAGGTACGAATTCGTAATAGTTGGAAGATTCGTCTTCAAATTCATATTTTTCGTTTTTTGCTCATCAAAGACAAAGTAGTCGACAAAAACTGGTGACTTGAAGGCGCTTGTACCCATTTTTACTTTAAACAAGGTTAGTTCTTTATAAAAAGTAAGAAAAATTAAATCAAAACATAAAAGAACCACCCCCTTTCCAAGGTTTCTTTGTGGAGTGGAGTGGTTAGTATACTAACCACCGTGGCGGTGGGCATTAAAAATAATTATGAAACATATTTTCGTATTGTATTCATTTACAACTGCGGTTTATGAAATGTTGTTCCCATGAAAAAATATCCATTTCCCTCGTAGGAAAAATTGCTATCGTGATATTCCCATGAACTTTTCATTCACAATAGTTAATTCTGTTCGTAACAGCTGTTTATTGTTTACAAAATTCCATCTAAAAATTTCACAACAATGGGAATTTTTTTCACGTGAACAAAATTGATGAACGAAAAATGGGAGAAGGGAAAATATTTCATGTGAAATATTGATTCGCGATAGGGGAGAATATATTTATCTAACTAGAGCAACCTGACGGCAAAGTTTTGCAAAAAAAAATTATTTGTTTAGCAAAATGCCAATAGATGTCAAGAAACTATGTTTTAATAACTAAAGAAAAGGTGGTTAGAAAAGTGACCACTAAACTGCAAAGAGTTATTTAAACCATAAATTAATTCTATTTAAATAAAAAGCCTTTGAATAAAATAAACCTTAGAATGAAGCTAAAGAATTAGATGTTGGGCAGGGATTTATGGCATGATTGACTATTTTTTACTACCGAATTAGGATTTTCATGCACTAAGCTCATAATTAATTATGTATTTAATTCGAAGCTGTGTTTTAAGCTATTTTTATAAAAAAAATTAAAAATATTTTTAAAATTTTTAGAAATTTTCAATAGAAAATTTTGACAATCTTCTTTAATTCTAAAATATTTAAGCAATCTTTACAAAACATTGTGTATTAATAGATCAGATTTTTAGCTTTTAGAATATTGTTAACAGAGTCATACAATTCCAGCACAAAATGAGCCACAGTGTCTCCAACCTCATCATCTTTACAAGAAGACAAATTGAAATATTTAATTTTACAAGACTTGTTTAATTCCAAAGGATTGAGCCGATTTTGACAAAACTTTGGTTATTAATAGAGCAGGACATTAGCTTTTCAAATCTTGTTAACAGAGTTATTAAATTTCAACACAAAAATTTAAACTGACCATTACGGTTAAGTAAGAAAATTTTAAATATTAATTTCAAATTAATTTCAAACTATTGAGCCGATCCTGACAAAACTTTGCCTATTAATAGCGAAGGAGTTTAGCTTTTCAAATCTTGTTAAAAGAATTATCAAATTTCAACACAAATTTCAAACTACTTTGGCTGCCGAAGACAATTTTAAATATGAAATATTCAAAATTTTTCATTAATTCTAAAAATCTTTACCGATCTTTACAAAACTTTGCCTATTAAGAGAGCAGGACTTTGTTTACAGAGATATCAAAATGAGAAACAGTGTCCTTAACGTAAATGGTTAAGCATGACAATTTGAAATATTAAATTTTTGCAAGTCTTCTTTAATTCCAAAGGATTGAGCCGATTTTGACAAAACTTTGGTTATTAATAGAGCAGGACATTAGCTTTAAAAGTATTGCTAACAAAAATATCAAATTTAAACATAAAATGAGCCATATTGTCTCCAAAACTAACCCTTTAGGGTAAGAAAGTCAATTTGAATTAATAGATTTTAGAAGTCTTCTTTAATTCCAAAGGATTGAGCCGATCTTGACAAAACTTTGGATATTAATAGCGAAGGAGTTTAGCTTTTCAAATCTTGTTAACATAGTTATTAAATTTCAATTCAAAATGAGCCACAGTAACCCCAAACTAACATTTAGATTAAGAAAGACAATTTGAAATATTAAACTTTTCCAAGTCTTCTTTAATTCCAAAGGATTGAGCCGATCTTTGCAAAACTTTGCCTATTAATAGAGCAGGACATTAGCTTTAAAAGTATTGCTAACAAAAATATCAAATATAAACACAAAATGAGCCACATTGTCTCCAAAACTAACCCTTTAGGGTAAGAAAGTCAATTTGAATTAATAGATTTTAGAAGCCTTCTTTAATTCCAAAGGATTGAGCCGATCTTCACAAAACTTTGCCTATTCATAGATCAGGAGTTTAGCTTTTAAAATATTGATAACAAAGTTAATAAATTTAAACATAGAATGAGTCATAGTGTCCTAAATTTGACCATATCGTTTAAGGAAACAATTTCAAATAAAAAACTTTAACAATTCTTGATAACATCTAAACTACTGAAGCGATCTTTACAAAATTGTCCATATTGATTGAGAAGCAGTTTAGCTTTTGAAATATTGTTAACAAAGTTATCAAATTTCATTACCAATTGAGCCTTAGTGTCCTCAATCTGACCACCTCGGTTAAGGAATACAATTTGTAAAAAGAAAATTTAAAAATTTGTCTTTAATTCTAAAAAGCAGAACCGATCTTTACAAATCTTTGCCTATAAATAGGGCAGGAATTTAGCTTTTAAAAATGAACACAGAGTCCTTAATAGGACCACTTCGGTTAAAGAAAACAATTTGAAATATGAAACTTTTACAAATTTTCTTTAATTCTAAAGTATTGAAGCGATATTTACAAAACATAGACTATTAATAGCGAAGCAGTTTAGCTGTTGGAAAATTTTCAACACAAATCGGGCCATAGTTTCCTAAATCTAATCAACTCCGTTAAGGAAAACAATTTGAATTATGAAACTTTTACAATTCTTTATTAATACTAAACTTTTGAAGCGACCTTTACAAAATTTTGGCCTATGAATAGAGGAGTGTTAACTCACATTGAGAAATTTGTAAATTTTTTAAAAAAATTTCTTAAATTTCCAAGAATTTTAAAGATGTTTTAGTTTTAAATTTGTTTAACATTTTCCAAATGCCTAAATTTTTAAAAAAAATTTTAAAACATAGATAAATACACATAAATTGGAAACTCTGCTAACACAGACCTAACTCAGTTGTCAAAAACATAAGTGGTGAGAATGTATTTGTAAAAAAAAACTATGGGCCGGATTCAGAAACACGAAAGTAAAACAATTTTAAAATTTTTGTATGGAAATCACTCAGTTTTTAAATAATTTTTTAGTGATTTTAATACAAAAAAATTGAAAATTGTATTTCTTTCAAGTTTCAGAATCAGGCCCTGTCTGAACAAAAAAACATTACTCGTATTAGTTTCCGCTCTATGGTTTAAAATTTTATAAATTTTTTTCTTAAATTTTTTTTAGAAAATGATGTTGAGTTTAATATTTTCAATTTCTATTTTTAATGCTGTTTAAAATTTTCCTAAAGCTTTTAAATTTCTAATTGTATATAACTAATTTATGAATGAAATAATCTCGAAACTAATTTATTTTTAAATAACAAACCTAAAACATGACACAATTTCTACAAATAATAATAATTTTGTAAAAAAAAAATGTATAAACTAAACGACGAGTTAGTTTTAAAGATTTTTTTTTAATTTATTTTTAATTTAAATTATTTTGATAAATATTTATTTAAAAAATATTAATGAATAGAGAAATATAAAGAGAAGACACAAATAAAAGAATTTCTAAATGAATTAATAAAATAATGTCAACAAACTAAACTATAGCCCTTATTTGTAAAGAAATTTGTACTTTAAACAAAGTTTTTATAAAAGAAATTTTGCTAAAACAATAATAAACCCCTAAACCTCTTAATCATAAACTATTTTGAAACTGTTTTTGATTAAATGTTTGATATTTTCTATTTATGATATTTTATATGAATTTATAAAACAAAAACCCAATTTTGCATAACTTAAATGCATTAAGTCTTATATAAAATAAACAAACAATAACTTTTTGAATATTTATATACATATTTTTTTTAAAAAGACCAAACCCCGCTATTTTCTACTGTATTTTTGTCAGTGTATATGATATAAACAAACAAGAACAAACATGCTTTAAATGTTACTTTCAAATTTATGTTATATAAAATGTAAGAAGACAAAATAACAAACAAATGTATTATATATGTATGAATTAAAATTATAAAATATTAATTAAATATATAATTATAATAATATTAATAATAATTTAAACCACAAACTTTAATAATTTATAATAAATTTTGAAAGAGAAATTAATGTATTATATATAAAATAAAACATGAAATAAATATAATTTATTGGAATTAAATTAAAATATTAATAAACAAATTGTTTCAGTTTCAGTTAAAAGACAAAGTAGAAGGTATAGAGAAATATACATAGAATGGAAACTAGAGAAATACTGAAACAAAAAAATCACATTTGTTTTTATTTTCTCATAATTTTTTACTGATATATTCTCATTTCTTAGGTTTTTGACAACTGAGTTAGGTCTGAGTTAGGCAGAGTTTGCCATCTATGTGTATTTTTCTATGGTTACTGGTACTTAAAGACTTTGTTGAACATTAACTAGTTCTAGATAGTTTTGTTGTTTTGCCATTTACATGTTAAAGAGCTCTTCAGAGGCTTAAGAAATGTTCTTATATGGTTAGTTAGATTTATAATTCAACAAAGTAGTTTTATTAAAACTTTACTTAATGGAGATGACATAGAGGAATCCAAAGTACTTTCTTTTGGTACTATTTTAAACAGAAAAGTACTAGATTTCATTAATTTTTTGAAACAATTTATTATTGAAAACAAACCCGCCTTCATTTTCAAAGTCTCTACAAAAAACAATCGATTGCCAGGGTTTGAATTTCTAAACCCTGGATTAGTTTTAAATAAAAGTAGCAATACAAAGCTGATTGGTATAACAATAGCTATTGAATCTGGAAGATCGGCTTACAAAAGGCTAAAATATAAGCAAAAATCAACGACTTACCTATATCTCCAATACTAAATCATGTATATAAACAATTCAGGACATTTCCAACGACGCAGTTATAGAAAACTCGGACCAACAATAAGTCAATTTCAGGAAAATCAAGTATTTATCAGGCTTTATTAATTTTAAGAAATTTATTTGTTAACATTTATATTAAGATGTCTTCTTTCTCCTTTTTATTGCTGCACTTTCTATTTAACAAATTTTTATATTAATTATCCAAATACTAACGATATACATGTGTATATTTTATGGACTCTGTATTAAATTTCACTTTTCCACTTTTTTTTATACCCTTCAGCTTCGTGAGAAGGGTATATATAAGTTTGTCATTCCGTTTGTAATTTCTACATTTTTCATTTCCGACCCTATAAAGTATATATATTCTGGATCCTTATAGATAGCGGAGTCGATTAAGCCATGTCCGTCTGTCTGTCTGTCTGTCTGTCTGTCTGTCTGTCTGTTGAAATCAATTTTCTGAAGGCCCCAGATATCTCCGGGATCCAAATCTTCAACAATTCTGTCAGACATACTTTCGAGAATTTTGCTATTTAAAATCAGCAAAATCCGTCCATAAATAACGGAGATATGAGCAAAAATCCGAGACAACCTCTGAAAATTTCATCAAAAAACACAATGTATTGCATGCTTTGACAAAAAAACAACAAAACGTATGTTTGGATGTGCAAGTTTTGTGTATTTTGTTTTTTTTTGTGTTTTGTTTCTTTTGGCGTTGTTGTTGTTTTTTATACAACTAAACGGTTGTTTGGTTGTGTGTTGGTTTTTTTTACAAAAAAGCAACAAAACGTAGGCTTGGATGTGCAAGTTTTGTGTATTTTGTTTTTTTTGTGTTTTGTTTCTTTTGGCGTTGTTGTTGTTTTTTATACAACTAAACGGTTGTTTGGTTGTGTGTTGGTTTTTTTTTACAAAAAAGCAACAAATCGTATGTTTGAATGTTTTGTTTCTGTTGGCGTTGTTGTTGTTTTTTATACAATTAAACGTATGTTTGGATGTGTGTTGGTTTCATTGGCTTGCGTATTTTGTTTATTCTTTTGGTGTTTTGTTTCGTTTGGCGTTGTTGTTGTTTTTTGTGTTCTTGATAAATTTAGGATGCTGTACGCTGAAAGTGGGCAATGTACATACATATATACTAATTATAAAAAATAATAATGCATCCACAACAAAGGTGAAGGGTATATAAGATTCGGCATAGCCGAATATAGCACTCTTACTTGTTTCACTTTAATTTTAATAATTTTAAAGGAACAGAAAATTACCGTCGCGACGAGTCGACTTTATTCCCGCACTAGTTGTTTCTAAACTAGACTTGTAAACAGTTTGAGAAGCCTTGTTAAAAACCGAATGATGTTTACATTAATATTACCAGCATATTTTTCAGGCTGCTGTAAGTTTTCTTTATTATATTATGTTAATTACCAACATACTTATGATATTTTATTTATATTTTGTGGACTCTGTATTAAATTTCACTTTTTCACTATTTTTGTAATAGTTTGTTCATTATTTCATTTTAATTTAAATAAATTTATAGGAACTGATTACTACTGTCGAGTTGTGTCTTTATTCCCGCACTAGTTGTTTCTAAACTAGACTTGTGAACAGTTTGAGAAGCCTTGTTAAAAACTAAATGATGTTTTCATTTATTAACTGTCATCTTGATGATGCTGTAAGTTTTCTTCATTATATTATGTTAATTACCAAAATACTTTCAATATTTTATGTATATTGTATGGACTCTGTATTAAATTTCAGTTTTCCACTATTTTTGTAATAGTTTGTTCATTATTTCACTTAAATTTTAATAAATAAATAGCAACTGAAAATTACCGTCGCGTTGTGATGTCTTTATGCCCGCACTAGTTGTTTCTAAACTAGACTTGTGAACAGTTTGAGAAGTCTTGTTAAAAACCAAATAGATTACATTCAGGGTTGGGAAAGCTACTAAGAGTAACAAAGTGTTGTAGTTTTAGGCGTTAAATATTGGATATTTTAGATCTGTAAGTTTTAGGGTTGGGAACCGCACTAGTTAGGATTTTAATTTTATAAAAATAAAATAAATTAATAGAGTTAGAATTTTAAACTATGTATACATATGTGAATAGGAAATTGTGTATTATTTTAGGGTCGCAAATGAAAAATGTATAAATTACAAATGGAATGGCAAACTTATATATACCCTTGTCACTCATGGTGAAGGTTATAAAAATTGCTTGAGATATAAAATATGAGTAAATATAATTTATTTGTCTTATTTATAATTTCAAACGTTTTAATCAATAAATTTTTAAGAAATTTTATTTGTTAAAATTTGTTAGAAATGTGAAAAAATCAGACATACATATGTATATGTATTGTCTTTTATTTTTTTTTTTGAAAATGTACATAGACAATTTAGAAAAATATTTAGAAATAAATTGATTATTTTATCAAATACTAGTGTGTACTAACAACATTAAAGTAGTGAGTCCAACTAATACCAACTTTACTAAATTATTCAATACACAAACCAGCAAATATGGCATTTTTTCTAAAAAAAACACATCGAATTAAAACAATTTTTATATTCCTCGACTTATTTAATACACAAACAATTCTAAAACTTTTAGTTGCTTCTGAAACAAGTTCTAATTAGAAATTCCATACTATAGAATTGTGCAACTAATTATTTCCTAATACACTTTATTAAATTAGTCAATTCACAAACCTTCAACACATTCCAGCAAATTCTAGTAGTTGCAGATTTTCTCTTATTCCGTCATTTTAACAAACACAACAACAACAAAAACCCGTACACGACTTCTACTAATTAAACGAAACGAATAGAAAAATTTGCAAATTTTAATTTCCGATTTGTGACTTAGCATTCATAGATTCGTTCAATTAAACACTTTTAGTTTATCACCAACACATTAGTTAAGATTTTTCACTAAATTTTAATTAATTTTGAACAGTTTTTATACTATTTTTACCGATTGCGATAACCCGACAATATTTTGGCGGCCAATCACTTAAACGTTTTATAATAAGACTAAATAAAAAGTGGAGATGAAGTTGGAGTGCAAGAAAGAGGATTACCAATGTTTAGTAATATTTAATGAAGCTGGGGAAAATAAAAATAAAATTTCTGATTAAATGAAAATTGTTAATTGTTAAATTTGCTAATTTTTATGAAGACATTCCTTCATATACATACAGTTACGGTCAAAACAATTCATGTTTCCCCAGCAATATAAAATAGTATGTACTGAAAATTGGTAACACTATTTTTTAACTTGTTCCCTGCTAATTTATACAAGATGGAGCAAGTGGCGAATTCAGGGAAATTGCCGCGAAGTCATTAATTTGACCAAGGCGAATTTATTTACCAGGTGGTGTTGATAGCACAGCTGATTAATGTTGTTTAGAGGTTTGAGCTGTCAAATTATCTTGTGTTTGTTGCGGCGAATGCTACAACAAACATAAAAGTAACAAAAACAACAGGAAAATTTTGACAGCTTAAACCACATAAACAACAAACAAATTGCATGTGGTTTTTGTAAATGTTGTAGGTACTTGTTGTAGAATCGACACCACCTGGTATATAAATTCGCCTTGAATTTGACATTCCGAACAATACTCTCACTAATGAGAATGTCAAACTTTTACAGGTTGGTACTTTTTTATTCCCTTCACCTTCGTGAGAAGGGTATACATATATAAGTTTGTCATTCCGTTTGTAATTTCCACAATATAATTTTCCGATCCTATAAAGTACATATATTCTGGATCCTTATAGATAGCGGAGTCGATTAAGCCATGTCCGTCTGTTGAAATCAATTTTCTGAAAACCCCAGTTATATTCGGGATCAAAATCTTCAATAATTCTGTCAGACATGCTTTCGAGAAAATTCCTATTTAAAATCAGCAAAATCGGTCCACAAATGGCTGAGATATGAGGAAAAAACCAGGACAACCTCGATTTTTGACCTATATCTGGATTACTAAGACATTAATATAAACAATATGGATATCTAATGATAGATATTTCAAAGACCTTTGCAACGACGTATATAAGACCATAGTAAGTTGGACCTACAATGGGTCAAAATCGGAAAAAATATTTTTTAATCCGAATTTTTTTTTCACAAAAAAAAAATTTAAAAAACAAAACAATTTTTTTTAAAACTTTAAAAGAAAAATTTTTAAATTAAAAAAAAAAAATTTTAATTTTTTTTCCAAAAAATGACAATTATGGAAAAAAAATAAATTTTGTTTACTTAAAAATATTTAAAATTTGTATTTTGAAGTATAATTTGGTGAAGGGTATCTAAGATTCGGCACAGCCGAATTTAGCTCTCTTACTTGTTTTTATATAATTAACTAAAACTAATACAATTTAGACACTATTAATTTATACCAAATAAATGTACTATCGTTATTTAAAAGAAATTTCAATTGCACTAACATTTCCAACTCTGTACTAGTATGAATTATTATTGCACTCCTTTTCATCTCCACTTTTTAGTCTTATTATCAAATGTTTAAGTGATCGGCCGCCAAAATGTTGTCGGGTTATTGCAATCGGTAAAAATAGTATAAAAAGTGTTAAAAATTAATTAAAATCTAGTGAAAAATCTTAACTAATGTGTTGGTGACAAACTAAAAGTGTTTAATTAAACGAATCTATGAATTCTAAGTCACAAATCGGAAATTAAAATTTGCAAATTTTTCTATTCGTTTCGTTTAACTAGTAGAAGTCGTGTACTGTCAGGTTTTTGTTGTTGTGTTTGTTAAAACGACGGAATAAGAGAAAATCTGCAACTACTAGAATTTCATGAATGTGTTAAAGGTTTGTGAATTGACTAATTTAATAAAGTGTATTAGGAAATAAGTAGTTGCACAATATTAATTATACTATGGAATTTCTAATTAGAACTTCGTTCAGAAGTAACTAATTTTTTTTTAAAATTGTTTGTGTATTAAATAACTCGAGGAATATACAAATTGTTCTAATTGAATATTTTTTTAGAAAAATTGCAATATTTGTATTTTTGTGTATTGAATAATTTAATAAAGTTGGTATTAGTTGGACTCACTACTTCAACGTTGTTAGTACACACTAGTGCTTTTCTAATTGAAATAATCTTTTCCTTCCAAACAGTAAACTGTTTGATAAAATAATCAATTTATTTCTAAATATTTTTCTAAATTATCTACATTTTCAAAAAATAAAAAATAAAAGACAACATACATATATGCCAGATTTTTGCCTATTTCTATCAAATTTTAACAAATAAAATTTCTTAAAAATTGTTTGAAATTATGAATAAGACAAATAAATTATATTTACTCATATTTTATATATCAAGCTATTTGTATACACTTCACCAAGGGTATACTTCAGGCAAGGGTATACGTATATAAATTTGTCATTCCGTTTGTAATTTCAATATATTTTTTAATTCCAATTTTTTTTTACCAAAAAAATTTGTTTGTCGCTATTTTTTTTCGCTATTTAATTAAAAAACAAATTTTTAAAAAAATTAAATTTTGTTTACCTAAAAATATTTAAAATATTTCTTTTAAAGTATAATTTGATGAAGGGTATATAAGATACGACACAGCCGAATATAGCACTCTTACTTGTTTTTAATCATTTATACTTTTTTCACTAATAAATGTACGCTAAAGGGAAGATTTAAACTTACTTAAGTTTTGAAACTAATCTAATATCATTTAAAAACTAAAGAAAAATACCCCTATTAATTCTTAATTTTATAAAATTTTAAATCCTAAAACCATAGTTAGTGCGGTTTCCAACCATAAAACTAACATAACATATCTAAATAAAATATCCCCTATCTGGATATATATTGTTAGCCTAAACTACAACCCTGTGTTACTCTTAGTAAGTTTCCCAACCCTGAATGTACTTGGTTTTTGACAGTGTTTATTCTCACTGCTTTTTTTAACAACACTCCTCAAACTGTTTACAAATTTAGTAACAATCGGTAATAGCGAATAAAAGCAGCAGCAACTTCATAACAATTTTTATAAAATAAAGCTAAATACTAAGCAAACATTTAAAAAGAAAACAGTGAAAACTTTATATTTAATATACAGTGCTTTAAATAAATACAAAATATCATTGTTTTAAAGATTAATATAAAAAAAAACTCAAAATAATAAAGAGCAACCGACAGCAGAATCAAAAATATGCCAGTAATGTAAATATTATTAAATTTTTAACAAAGCTTCTCAAACTGTTCACAAGTCTAGTTTAAAAACAACTAGTGCGGGAATACAAACGACACAACGCGACGCTCGTAATCAGTTCCTATAAATTTATTTAAATTAAAATGAAATAATGAGCGAACTGCTACAAAAATAGTGAAAAAGTGAAATTTAATACAGAGTCCACAAAATATAAATAAAATATCATAAGTATGTTGGTAATTAACATAATATAATAAAGAAAACTTACAGCAGCCTGAAAAATATGCCGGTAATATAAATGTAAACATTTAGTTTTTAACAAGGCTTCTCAAACTGTTTACAAGTCTAGTTTAAAAACAACTAGTGCGAGAATAAAGACGACGTTTCGCGACAGTAATTTTCAGTTCCTATAAATTTATTAAAATTAAAGTGAAATAATGATCGAACTGTTACAAAAATAGTGGAAAAGTAAAATTTAATAAAAATTCCATAAAATAAACACAAAATATCGTAAGTATTTTGTTGATTAACATAAATATTTGTGAAACAAGCAGTGCAGCAATAAAAAGTAGAATACCTGATCAATTTTTATCATGATAAACGTTTAAATGGTTGTCAAGATAAATCTATACTTGATAAATTTTTATCGTGATATACGTGAAAATGGTTGTCATGATAAAAAATTATTAGGTATAGTCTCCATTTATTAGTATTATTGCTTCGTTATGACGAAGTTGTTAGTGCTTTTGCTAAGACAATTTTGTCTTGACAACAAATGTTATTTATTGTTATGATAAATATTTGTCAAGTATAGACAGGGGGTTAGGTATAGTCTCCATTTATTAGTATTATTGCTTCGTTATGACATAATTGTTAGTGCTTTTGCTCAGACATCTTTGTCTTGACAACAAACGTCATTAATTATTATGATAAATATTTGTCAAGTATAGACAGGGAGTAATATAAATTTTTAAAAATAAACTTCATTGTTGTTGTTTGTTTGGGCCATTATTACAACTTGCCTTTATAGCTAAAGTTAACTTTAAGGGTAGCTTTTTCTATTGCTTAAAGTTACCTTTAACTATAAAGGCAAGTTGTAATAATGGCACTAAATGTGATTATATTTGTTTGGCTTTAAAATTAATTATAATTATCTTGACAATCGTGGCGACATTAGATTGTATCCTCTCCTCATAAAAATTTTCAAAATATTTTCAAGTTATTTCTTAATAGCTGGTCAAATTGATACGAAAATTTACAAATTTACTGAAGAGCTGTAATGAAACTTAAATCTTATTAGAGGGCCATACAACGGCCCTTCTTAATTTCCTTAATTGAGTGTATAAAATTAGTAAACCTTATTTATTAATACAAACAAAATTTACCCAATATCATATCCATAATTAGTAAAATTTATCTATATCCGCTTAATATTTTACCATTTATAGAAACATTTAATGACCAAAAATTAAAATTTTTTAATTACTTGCGCTAAAATTTCAATTTCTATTATGCATCTTACTTACATTTTAAATGCAAGAGAAAAAGAATTAACAACAAAAAACGAATACAAGCAACAACAAACAACATTGTTGCATTCGTTTAAAAAGGTAACGGCATCAAAAATATAAATCGGGTTATGAGTGACGTCATCAAAACAAAATGAAACATGCATAATAACAACAATGTTTGAGTGACGTGCAAATATGTCATGTCGTCATTAAATTAGCACCCATAGACAATACAAAATGCACTCGCATAACAAAATGGACACACGCACTCTCACCTACACAATTTTAAAAATAAAATAACAACAAAAGTATAGGTCAAACAGCAGCAACAACTCAGCAAACAGCAACCATGACGTAACTAGACTAATAATTAAAAATATAAAACAATTTTTTATCACATTGAGTACTTTAAATAACCAACTGTTTTATTGCCTTTATTTAGCCAAAATTAAAACAATTTTATTTAAATTATTTTGCCAAACATTGTTGTTTACTGTTTTTTTTTGTTTTTTTTACTCATCGTTAAAACAAACATTTGCTACTAGTGAAGGGCAAATGTTGCCAACTAGAAATCATTAATCATTACACCACACGCTAGCAATTACATACCTACATACTAACGGTCCATGTTTGTCAACATGTATGTAAACAAAATTTACACTGACACCATTTGAGTCAGTCACATTTTGTTTTGTGGTTGTTGTCAGTTTTTGACAGATTCATAAATCATGTTATTTTAAGCGCATTAAAACCGTTATTACTACATACACGTTTATTTCTTGGTCCGTTTTGTTGAGGTTTTTTAGAGAGAACAGAAAAGCAGTGTTGAAAAGCTATTGGTTTTTGTAAGAAATGTAATGATATTAACATTTAACTGTTAAGTTATGTTACAGAGCACTGTTAGAATAGGAATTCTGTATAATTGAGTGAGGGTGGAAGAGTACACTGTGAAAAATTAAAAGAAAAGTGATGATAAATAACAGTAAACTAATTTTTAAAAACATTAATACAAAATTCTTTCTAAATTAAAAATAAAAATTTATTTTTTAGCTTTCGGAAAGTTGACGGCTTTATCAATTCCGTTATCTAAAGGATGCTTTTTTTGGCTCCATAGAACCTGAAATTTTAATCAAACATTTTTTATTCGATAGACTAATACATGGCATTAATATTTGAAAATGGCTGTTCTTGACGAAGTGCATTCTGGATGTCCAATTTTGTTCCACTTTTTCAAGCATTGCTTTGCCTCCAAGGCGTAATTGTTGCTGGTTTATTAGCATAAGCCAGTAATTTCACGTAGCCCCACAGGAAATAATTGAGAAGTGTCAAATCGCACTAACTTGGAGGCCAACTAACAGGCCCATTTCTCGAAATCAAATTATCGCCAAATTTTGTTTTCAATAAATCTATGTTTGTGGTCGCCTGTTGAAATCTCATCTCGTCTGGATCAATGTCATCTATATTTTCAAACAAAAAATCATTGATCATGGTGCGGTAACGATTTCCATTGACATTAACGCGAGCTCCGGCTACATTTTTGCCACCAGCATGTAAACTGCACCAAACGGTGCGTTTTTCTGGATGTAATGGCGTCTGTAGGGTCTGTTGTGGACTGGTTACACTACATATGCCGCAATTTTGTGCACTAACAAGTCCTGATCGAAGTATCCAAATATACTTTGTTGGTATAAACCAGTGACTTCATGAGGCCAACTAACAGGCCCATTTCTCGAAATCAAGTTGTCGCCAAATTTTGTTTTCAATAAATCAATGGTTGCGGTTGCCGTATAGAACGTTGAAACCTCATTTCACCCGGATCAATGTCATCCATATTTTCAAGCAAAAAATCATTGATCGTGGTGCGGTAGCGATATCTATTGACCGTAACTCGAGCTCCGGCTACATTTTTGAAGAAATAAGGTCCGATGATGCCACTAGCGTGTAAACTGCACTAAACTGTGCATTTCTGTGGATGTAATGGAGTCTGTGGGTCTGTCAAAGTATCCATAATTACTTTGTTGGCCCCCAAGGGAGAGATGCCATATCGCACGATCATGGATGCCAATTGACAGGTCCATTTTTCGAAATCAAGTTATCGCCAAATTTTGTTTTCAATAAATCTATGGTTGCGGTCACCGTATGGCATGTAGCGCCATCCTGTTGAAACCTTTTTTCGCCCGGATCAATGACATCCATATTTTCAAACCAAAAAATCATTGATCATAGTGCGGTAACCATCTCCATTGATCGCAACGCGAGTTGCGGCTTCATTTTTGAAGAAATAAGGTCCGATGATGCCACCAAAATGTAAACAGCACCAAACGATGCATTTTTCAGGATCTAATGGAGTCTAATAAAACAGTAGTCTATAAGTTGCGCGAATCCATGACTGATTTTCAAAGTAAATTTGGATAATTTGGTAGCGTTGTTCAAGCATCGAACTATTCATGATGATTTGCCAGAGTATACTGATCATAAATGTCAAAAGTGAGCGCAGTATGGCAGTTAACCCGTTCGTAAGTTTTATTTGGCTTAAAATTCTTCACATTCTTCATTGGATATTTTTTTGCCTGAATATTGGTTTACAATTTGCCAAACTATCAGGCCTGTACTAAATAATTATTTACTATTTAAGTCGAGATTTTCCATACTATCACTAAGACAGTGGTTTTTTTTCTGTCAGTGTACTTTCTGTATTAATTGTAACTGTAAAACTCAATTTTCACTTTGCTCTCTCAACAGCTTTAACAATTACATCTCTACTTTGTCTCACAGCAATTTACTCTATTAATTCTCACTCAATTAACTGTCTGATACTTACACAAGCACACAAACTCTCAGCAGCCAACATAAAAACGTGTCTTCGTTAGAAAAAAACAACAACAACACACTCCGAACTCAAAAACGAAAAAAAAGCTTTCGGTATACGAATTCAGATTTCTTTACATTGCTAACATTTGTGCAAGTAGTTGGAGACGTGGAGCCTTAACGTAAGGACTTGAAATTTGTAACCAAAAAAGAAAAAACACACAAGAAAATACCAAAACGGTAAATTTGCTTGTTAATCAAACAGTGAAAAAAAAAGAAAATTATAAAAGTGTGGAAAATAAATTTAGAAAAAATGGCAGAATATAAAAAGTGGAAAATTAAAGAATTTTATACATAAAAGTAAAAAAAAAGGTTAATAAAATATAATAAGTGCTGGAAAAGGAATTAATATATTTTTTAATGAACAAGGCTAAAGAAAAAAAATGTGAATTTGTAATTTTATTTGTCGACTCAATATTAAGCCTTTTTTTTCTTTTTTTTTTTTGGTGGAAATACATATAGATACATAGTATACAATACTGACAGCTCGGGGAAAATGTGAAAAATTTAAGGCAGAAAGAAGACTAAAGAAAAAGTCATGGAATATTGAAAAAAAAGAAATGAAAAAGTTATTAAAATATAAAAATAAGGTTTTTAAAAATAATTTATATTAGTTTATTAAAATTGAAGGCATAAAAAAGAAGCAAGCAAACTGAGATAAATTTTGAAATGATAGTAATGACTTTTTAAAGGTTTTAAATACAAATAATTTTATTTATTAGATAAACTAAGTTTTCTTGGATAAAAAATTTTGATAATTTTGTAAAATTTCATTGGCAAATAACAGGAAATAACCTTGACAGACAGTGTGTGTACTAAATAATATTAAAATAACAACAATAACAATAACAACAACAATTATTATTTAACTAAATTTTTTTAATAAATTTAAGGGTTTTAAAAATTCCTAAAATATTATGTTTTATAAAGAATTCTTTATTTTTAAGTTAAGTTATTAGAAATATAAAAAAAATTTAATTTAGATATTCATTTAATGTATATGTTTTGGGGGAAAACATTTACTTATCGATGACGCATTCCTTAAGAGTAGGGCAGAAGGTTAAATTACGAACCAAAAATGACAAAAAAGAAAAACTTGAAAAAAATCCAACGTTTACATCGAGAGCATACTAAAATACAACAATACAAGCGAGTAGCAAGACAGAGAAACAACAAATACACCACCACCACCACTTGGAATGTGTTAAAACCAAAGAAAAACATAAATGATAAAACTAAAAAGCTTTAAAAACCAGACACAACACAGCAAAAGCATTAATTTACTCCGAAAAAGGAATTTACCACCCACAATTACTACCATTTTAAGCAACTAAGGTTTTTTGCTATTTTACTTTGCTCTGCTCTTTAGCCAACTAGTTTCTATACAGTTTTACACCCTCCCTCCCTCACTCTCTCAATGTCTTGCTCACTCTCTTTATGTATCTTTTAGCTTTTAGTTGTTGTGTATTGCTGTCAGTCACAATTTAACTGCTGCTCGTTGTCTAGTGTGTGTGTGGTATTAAACAAAAAGGATAACAATAAAATGGTGGTGGTGATGTTGGTGGTGTCATCTTTAAACCGTTAGTTTAGTTTATTTCGTTTGTGTCTTTCTCTTGTACGCAAAAATGACAACAATAATCATACACAGCAGCATTTAATAGTAGTAGAGAAACAATGTACAATGACAAAAAAAAAGCAGCATTAAAACTTAGTTTTGACGGGGGTGACATAGAAAAGAAACAAAGGAAAAGAAGAAAGACAAAAAAAAAAAAAATAACAAAAAATGTATCACAATTTAACAAGGGAAATTTAAAATGCAAACAGTTAGCAAAGAACAGGCCATAATAAAACATGTGCTAAGTGTGTAAGCAAATAAGAAATAATAAACGAATATAGTACGAAACGAATGTTAATAAAATAAAAATTAAAATGAAAGAAAAGAAAATTTCCAACCAACTGGGAATAAAAAAGAAAAGATTTTGAAACTGTTTTAGTTTTAGTTAAATAAAAATAATAATAAACAGAAGGTGAACAAAATTGAAATCATTATTATCAAGTCCTGCAAATAATTTAGATAGATAGATAAGTGTAACTTAAATACAAAATTTTTATCCAAAAAAAAAAAAAAAAAAAAAAAAATATTAATTCTTAAAATTGTTTTAAACAAATACCCAATGATAGCTTTCTTATCAAATTGCTCTATTTGTTGAATTGAGTCTAAAAATAGCTGAAATACAATACGAAACATTTCTATTTTTATTAAAAAGGGTGTTTTTTAAGCCCCATAGAACTTACGAAAGGGTTAACTGTAAAACGAACTGTCATACTACGCTAACTTTTTGACATTTATGATCAGTATACTCTGGCAAATCATAACAGTTTTTTTTCACAAAATTGTGTTTAGCTTTGAGGCTCATTCTTGGCTTATTGGTTTTGTTGTTGGGTGTATGACTTAAAAATTGCGATTTTTTTTAAAATTTTTTAGTTTTATTTTGAAACATTCGTACACTATAAATTTGTTTATAGTCTTATCCATTGTTAGCTATGACCTTTTCCCATCTTCCTGGCAACATATGGTTTACGAGCCAAAACAAATGCTCATCTTTTGAAGCCAAGAACGAATCAAGCTAATTACGGATATGTACTCTGTTCCAAAGTGAAGTGTATCTCAGAGAGAGCATTCTACATCAATCGAAACAAATAATAGTTGGACGGGGTAAGGTCTGGACTATAAGGCGTGTGAGGCAAAACATCCCCACCAACAAAGTATCGCCCATTGTTAGCTGTAACTTTTTGACATATTTCTGGCAACATATGGATTACGAGCCAAAAGAACTGTTCATCTTTTGAGGCCAAGAACGAATCAAGCCAATATCGGATACTCTGTTCCAAAGTGAAGCATATCCCTGAGAGAGCGTTCTACATCAATTGAAACAAATAGCAGTTGGACGGGGCAAGGTCTGGACTATAAGGCTTGTGAAGCAAAACATCCCAACCACTTCATTCTAAATAGTTTTTAACAGGTATTGTATCACGGTTTCACGGCTGGCCATATATTTCGCCAATTCTTGCTTCAAACGAACCAGTTACGTTCTGTACAGGTTGCCTGTGATGGTCTGGTCAGATTTCAGCAGCTAATAAGAGAATGGACCCTTTTGATTACACCAAATACAGAGAATTACCTTTGCGTCATGGATATTTGGCTTTGTTGTCGATTCGGCTGGTTGGATTGAACATCTCCTCTGTCTTTGCCCTGCCCTAGCAGGGGTGCGGACTGCGATAATAGGTAGTCCATTTTTGCACGGCCTAGCGGAACTATCTACTCTGGATGTCAGGAGGATGGATTCGTTCATTCGTGCGTCAGGTTGGTTCGGCATTGAACCCAGTTCTGACATGTGAAGGACCTCTTGAGGTCCTGAGCAAGATCCCTAGGGTAACACAAAGGGACCAATCTTATGGACCCAAGTGAGCTGGTTGATAACTAGCTGCCTTTATAACCTAACCTAATGTCACAAATTCTTGATCTTCCAACTTGTTTGGCTTTCCTGGGGGATCTTTGTCTTCCATATCAAAATCACCACTTCTGAAATGCACAAAAAATGTCTCGCACATTGAAACCGATGGAACACATTCACCAAATTATCCAAATTTACTTTGAAAATCAGTCATAGATACACGCAACTTATAGATGCTAATTTTGGGGCTTAAAGGGTTTGTTAATAAACAAAATTGCCGCATATTGAGTGAGATCAATCCCTAACAGACCCTACAAACTCCATTACATCCAGAAAAATTCACCGTTTGGTGCGGTCTATACAGTGTTGGCATCATCGAATCTTATTTCTTAAAAATGAAGCCGCAGATCGCGTTATGTTCGATGGAGATGGTTACCACATCATGATCACTGATTTTTTGTTTGAAAATGTAGATGACATAGATCCGTGCGAGATGTGGCTTCAACAGGATGGCGCTACGGATTTGGCGATAACTTGATTTCCAGCAATTAACTCGATTAGTTACAGACCGTTAAATTCAAATTGATAATGGAATTTCGTAACAAAATGTATTTCGAGAGTAGTTGATCCATTTGTAAAAATAAGGATTTCGTAAAAGTAAAATTGGTCTTCTTCCGCAGAGAATTCATGCCTGGAAACTTCTGATTGATACTGTTATCGTTGTTTTCAGACTTTGGTCACTCAAAATTGGTTCAATTGATGACTTTCTCTGAATTTCCTTCTTCTATTTGAATCCTCGTTAGTAAAACCAACCATGCAGAACTTATCGGTCAGGATAATATTACCACGGGACTGTGGGATCTTAGGGTCGGGACCTTTAACTTTGGGGTCTTACCCCCAATAGAGTTCCCCATAAGGGATGAATGGATTGGATCCGATCAACTGTTCGAAGGGGGTTCAGTTTTCGCCAATGGATCCAAGATAGACTCTGGTACAGGTGACGGGGTTTATATCGTCGACAACAGACTATATGACGAATGCAACGTCTTCCAGCCGGGGATCTTCGCGATCTGGAAAGCCACGGAAGGGTCTGTAGTGACAATTTATGTAGGCAGACAAGTTACACTTAAGGCTCTGTCATGTAATACATTCTAGCATATTGACAGACTGCAGAGCTCTTGAAGAGTGTTGATTTTGTTGGGAACCAGGGCATAGTAACATACAGGTAGCAGATGAACTGGCCAGACATGGTTCAGTTCAGTGGACCATAGTGTTAGAGACCTGGGAGTAAGACTTCTTATGTGTCACTACTACAGGCTAATATTTGAAAGATTCCGTGACTCCACCAACCAATCCTGGAATAGCAGGACGGATTGTCAAGTATCCAAAGCCTTTTGGAGAAAACTGGATGAAAAGGCAACCAAAACACTAATTGGATTGAATAGGCGTAGTCTCAGAACTCTAGTAGGAATGATTTAAAAGATTTAAATGGCTAATTACTAGATTTCTAGATAAGCTTGAGAGAGTTGCTGGTTGTAATTTTTTTTTGTAATTTTTTTGCTTGGACCAGCACTCAAGGGATGACCCCTACTCATGCAATGCATTGTTTTGGAACTAGGAAAATTGGTTATGGGTAGGAGGATAGAGGGAGTAGAGTTTGTGGATATTTGATTTGAATTTGCCTACATTGAAAGGGACAGGAAATACTTCGACGGGAAGCTTATTCCACATATGGACGGAACGAATTTTCTCTGTAGTATTTTGTGCGATCCACTGACCAATCGACCACGAATGGATGAGCCCCCGCTGATGAACGCGCATATCGTGAAAAACTAGGGGTATCGGGAACAAGTTCCCTAATTTCATCAGAACACATTCCATTGTAGTAACGATAGAACAGTGAAACACAATCCACATTGCGACGATGCTCCAGAGAATCCAGTTAGCTATTTCAATACAAAATAATCTCGGGCTATGCCAAATAAAGGTTGCGGTCTTATAAAAGAACGTCTCTGTTATTCAAATTTGCGAAGTTAATTTTTGCCAATCATGTTTATGATTTACTTCTTGAATTTACAAACTTTTAAACGCTACTGATGTCAAATATGATATATCGATTGCAGTATTAGACTATTTCAAAAGATAAAGTAAACCTTATCATCTTACAATTAATTTCATTATTTTGCAAACAAATTTCCCTCCTTCAAGTATTTAAAAACCCCTTTAAACAAAACCAATAATCTAAATGACAAGTTTTTCTTTAAATATTCTTGATTATTTTAAAAGAATGCTGAAATTCCTTTAAAAACCCCAAATATTAAGCAAAACTAAGAAAAATAAAATAATAAATTCCAGTCTTGTTGCTTTTTACATACTTTCTTTTTCTTTCTTCCCCTCTCTCTCTCTCTGACTTTTCATGCTCTTACCTCAAAAAAGTTCCCCTAAAAGCAGACCTAACCATTGCTTAAATTTACCACGTAACATTTTGTTTTGTATTATTATAATAATAATTGTTGTTGTACACACACACACACTCACATACATACATTTTACTACTTTTACATGTTTTACAACAACTACTAATAATCTAGTAAGGAATACACGTTGTCAAAGTCTCCAAATAAATTGTATAAAAAAAAACATTAAAACGGAATCAAAAGAAATGAACAAAAAATTACACACAACGACAATAAAAAATTGTTTTTTGATTCAATGTAAATGAAATAAGGAAACATATCTCTCTCTTTCGTTGGTTAAAATGGAAGGAAGTCAAAAAAAAAAAAAAAACGTAAAAATAACCCAGTAGTTTTGCTAGCAGTCAATGTATAGGGAGAGAATGTTAGTGCTATTTGTAGGGCAAATAGAATTCAATTGGTTACTTTATATATCCCAGGTAATCTAGCGTGAGGCCAATTGTCACTTAAGTGGCTCTAAGTAATCTAGAAGGAAGTCACTTCAATGTATAAATGTAATAATTGTTTTACCCATTGTTTTAATCCATTGGAGAGTAGACGGAGGAGGGTTTGTTTACAAGCAATCGGTTATTGGACTATCTCTCTCAGTAGACCTTCATTGAGGTTCCTATATAGGCGAGGCATTACGCGGAAGGTTCTGCTTTCCTTGTGTGCCCTGATAGATTAGTCGATAGTGTGCTGGGCTATTAATCAGCGCTCTAACAGAAGCGAGTATGCAAGACCTTGGCTGCCAATGACACGCTGGGTAAAATTGATTTTGCAATGCGCCTGGGTATCCTTGTGTCTGCAAAATAAGGCCTCTTTACTGCATCTTTTTCCTGCTGGGCTGGTTAACTGAGCCTATGTAACTAGTCTCGTAGCTATTTATGTAACTCTAGTGGTTACCCTAAATGCTAGCTAAAATCACTAGTTCAGGACAGTCACCCAAAACTGCTGGGAAGTGAGTGTAGGAATATGTAGAAGTTAGTAAATGTATGTGTTTGAGTTTAATAAGGGAAAAATATAACGTGTATGCTACTACATTACGGGTTTTCTATTTATAATTGTCTGAAAAACATATAAAATTATAATGTAAGTTTATTTTTGTGGATGTGTGTTTTTTTTCTATTAAATTTCATGCCTCTGCATGTTGCATTTTCTGGCTACACATGCCAATTTCGACATACTCGTAAAAGTTTAAACATACATACACAATTCCAGCTGCCAGCATTTTGCTAACGTATAAGTTTCCTGCCTCATAACTTGATAATGTTTAAATTCGTTGTGGAAAATATCGTCTTCTGATATTTTCCTAGGCGGATTGTATTAACACTAGGCGGATTTAAGTGTGGAACTGCAGTCATACTCTTAAGGGGATAATTTTTACTGTATATAAGTTACGAATACGACTCTTCTGGAAGAGTCGAAGAAGTGACTTCTAAATGTGACGTCTGGAAGTTACGAAAAAGTATTAAAAATGATTCCGAGGAAGAGAATTTCTTCTCAAATAAATAAAAATTCCCTAACAAACACATAAACAAACTCTAAATTTTTCTATTCATATCAGCATTTTCTATCGAAGAAGTTTCTGACACGTAACGTCAAAATGTTTTCTGTTCATAGCAGCATTATCTATCGTAGAAGTTTCTGACACGTAACGTCAAAATGTTTAAATTCGTCGCAGATAAAATCGTCTTCTGATCGCTGTATTAGTTGTGAAAAAGTGTTCTACTACAGTCATACATCTAAGAGGATACATTTTAGTGACTTCTAGAAGATAGGAATACAACTCTTCTGGATGAGTCAAAGAAGAGTCGCATTATTTTACCTCTGGAAGAGTCAATGAAGTGTCTTCTAAATGTTAGGTTAGGTTCCATGGGCAAACACTTGGGTCCATTCAAAACTGATGCCATTACGATATCCAAGAAGTAAACAGTAAACTGATCGCTGTATTAGTCGAAAAGAAGTGTTCAACTACAGTCATACACCTAAGAAAACACTTTTTAGAGAATTTTAGAAATAACGAATACAACTCTTCTGGATGAGTCAAAGAAGAGTCGCATTATTTCACCTCTGGAAGAGTCAATGAAGTGTCTTCTAAATGTTAGGTTAGGTTGCATGGGCAGCCACTTGGGTCCATTCAAAACTGATGCCATTGTGATGCCCAAGAAGTAAACAGCAGGATATTTAAACTTCATCCTTTGTTTACAAAGTGATCCAACCAGATTATCTGATGAAGGAGTGGATGGGTCTTAGGTTCATCCTTGATAACTCATCTAAACGCGAGTGGAAGGCCGTTCCAAGTTTGTCAGAGCCGTGCATTGGAAAAGTAGTTGGGACACATTTCTCTACTCTTCTTCATTTCGACAGCTTCTACAGTAATTGTTAAACCATAGGCCCAAATCTTCTAGCATTTGTTCCTATTATGTAGTGTGCTGTAATAAAGGCAATAATTAGCCTTATTTGCTCACTATGGAATTCCTTAAGTAGATTCGTTCTGCCGGTATATGGGACAGGTCGACACCGCGATAACACAGGTGGATTCTTTAGTCCACCTGTTCTGTGCAGTCGCATACAAATATTTTCCATTTTGCAAGGGAAATACCAGAAAAGGGATCAATCGCCTGCTTAGTCATCTCCTCACCACTTTTGGCCAATTCTTCTACTATACAATTGCCCTGATTGCCATCGTGTCCGGGGACCCTTATAAGCGTTATCCTAGAATGTCTCGCTATCTCATTTAGGAATACCCGGCATTCCTCGGTTAACCTAGGTGTAGTGAAGACATCCGCTATTCCATTAACAGCAGCCTTGCTATCAGTAAATATAAAGATATTTCCAGATATTCGATAATACCTCAGCCAATTGGATGTACGTTTTATGACAGTAATTTCCGCCTGAAGTAGGATTTCGTCCCATAGATCTCGATAAAGAAGCCTCCACCGATCGTATTACCACTTTAAGAGCCGTCAGTTTATACCCTTCTAAATGTTACTTCTGGAAGCTAGGAAAAAGTATTAAAACTGAGTCCGAGAAACAGAATTTTCTCTCAAATTATAATTTTTTATAAACTACTATTTAATATTGTAGAAGTCTCTGCCTTGTTACGTTTCGCAATTTTTAAATTCGTTGCGTATAAAATCGTCTTCTGATTGCTGTAGTATCAATAGTGTGATACACATAAGATGATACTTTTTACTAACTATAAGTTACGAATACGACTCTTCTGGATGTATGAAAGAAGAGTCGAAGAAGAGACTTCTAAAAGTAATGCTGGAAGTTAAGCAAAAGTGTCAAAAATAATTTCGAGGAGCAGAAATTCCTTTCAAATTACAATCTTTTCTGTTATCAAGTGTGTTTTATAGAGGCGGATAATTTTAATTATTCAAAGTAATGGCCATTGTTAGCTATGATCTTTGCACATCTTTCTGGCAACATATGGATTCCGAGCCAAAAGAACTGTTCATCTTTTGAGGCCAAGAACGAATTAAGTCAATATTGAATACTCTGTTGCAAAGTGAAGCGTATCCCAGAGAGTGCTTTCCTCATCGATTGAAACAAATGGTAGTTGGACGGGGTAAGGTCTGGACTATAAGGCGGTTGAGGCAAAACTTCCAAACCACTTCAATCTAAGTAGTTTTTAACAGGTATTGCAACATGTGGCGGAGCGTTGTCATGATTTAATATTACGATTTCATGTCTGGCCGCATATTCTGAGCATTCTTCGTTCGGTACAGGTTCCCTGTGATGGTTTTGGCTAGATTTCAGCAGCTCATAATAGATAGGACTCTTTTGCTTCCACCAAATACAGAGAATTACCTTAGCGCCATGGATATTTGGCTTTGGTGTCAATTCAGCTGGTTGGCCGGGCATTTTTTTCTTCATTACCCCACTTGGGGGCATTTGGCTTCCTCAAAGCATCTCCATCTTATACGAATTGTTGAAGTAGTTGTGTTTTTTTCGAGTATTTCCCATGTAGATTGCAATGTCCTTCCTAATTATTGGAGTATCGTGCGTCTCCATGTACGATGTTGCCATTAAATTCATTGTTATTGTTTGTATCAGTTTAAACGGTTGTTTTTCCAGCTAAGTAGATGATTGGTCTGCAGTAGCGGGTCTTCGGATACATGTATGATGTTGCCATAAGGATTGAATCGATTGTTATTATTGCCTTGTGTCAGTTTCGTTAATCGGTTGTTGGCCGGGCATATTCTGGGCGTTTTTCGGTCAATGCTAGCTGAAAACGAATCAGTTGCATTCGGTTCCCTGTGATGGTCTGGTCAGAGTTCAGTAGCTCTTTCTAGATAGGAACCTTTTGCTTCCACCAAATACAGAGCATTACCTTAGCGCCCTGGATATTTGGCTTTGGTGTCGATTCGACTGATTGGCCGGGCTTCACAAATGATCTATTAAGCTTCGGGTTATCGTAATGGAACCATTTTTGATCGCAAGTAACGATTCGGTGCAAAAATGATTTTCTTTTATGGCGTTCAAGCAGCATTTCAAGGTCTCTCAGCTGCAATTCATATGGTACCAAATTGCCCTGCTTTTGAATAAATCCTGCTTCTTTAAAATGTTTTGAAATTGCTGCTTGAGTAGCTGCCAATGATTTTGCAAGCTCTTGTTGAGTTTTACAACAATCTTCGTGGAGTAATGCCTGCAATTCTGGGTCTTCAAACTTGGGCCTGGGTGATCTTTGTCTTCCTAACTTCTGAACCGCGCAGACCATTTCTCGCAAATTAAAGAAGTAAAGCAAAACTTCCCGCATTATTAACCAAGGCAAGTTAAAAAATTCAAAAAACTACATGAACTGATCATTGATCAAAACTAATAATTCAACTGATCGAGCTTCCTCTCGTTCTATCAACTCAATAGCATTTGGTAGTAACGAAAAGTTACCTTTAGAAGAAAAATATTCAGCCTGAGCAGGCGAGGATCTAGGTCAAACCTTGGAGAGGGGGGGGGGGGTGTAAATTAAAATTTGTTCTATATTTTTTTATATGAAAACTTTTCGGTTTTTGGGGGGGAAATTTCCTATTTGTGTTTTTTGCTACGCTTATTCTAGCAACTTCTGGTAGTAATGAAGATAAAATAACAAACGGAAGATCAATGAACGATCCTCATCATCCTTTTAACTTCTAGATTTGTCCCAAAGGCTCTTTCAAATGCTGGGAGGGAAGGAAGTGTTGTAAGTTTATTAAAATGTTTGTATGTGGATATGAAATAGTTAACAAGCTTGCACTAAAAAGGAAGCATGCGATTTTGTTTTCCCTCTCTCTCTCTAAAAACACACAATCATACATTTCTATATATTCATACATTTGTATATTTTTGACTGTATGCATGTCTGTTTATTACAGTTATGTACTAAAACATGAACGAGTTTCCTGTTAAACTAACGAAAAACCAGGAAAAAAAAACGCAAAAATTTATTATTATTTCTGTTGATTGCTGTAGCCGTTCATTCAACAACTATGCAATTGAAATTAAACAACCAACAAAATGAAAATGTTAAAATAATATTATAAGGAAATATGAAAAAATGTAAAAAAAAGAAAATTATTATAATAAACCTCAAATTAAAATAATAATAACAAACACACAACAGCAAAATATCTATATATATAAACTACTAACTACGCTAACAAATATTTGGGAGAGAAAAAAGAAGAAAATATCCCCCCAACAAAAAATATAGTGAAATTATTAATAAAAGCTGTATGAAAAAAAAAAAATAGAAATTAATTTAAACCAGCAATAATTAGCAGACTTAACAGTTTTAATGTACATAATTTAATTGTTTTTAAGTTTTATTTAAACAAACAAATTTAAACCAATATCAGCATAAATATTTTAATCAGCTTGAAAGCAGCTAAAACAACAAAAAACATTTTAATGTATCCTTAATATTTAAAACAGGTGAGTTTTATTTTTATTCTCTATAATAACTACATACATATGTACTTGTACTGTGCCGCAATATATTAATATAATATTTTAAGAGCATTATCTAGTACTTTATAAGGAATTTTTATTGTTATTATAAATTATTAAGGTTTTTTATCAGGTGGGAAATATAAAGTAACTTTATATGCAATTTTTATTGTTTTAAAAAATTAAGTTTAAGTTTTATTTTTTTAATTAAAATAGCTAGTAATCTTAATTGAAAATCTTAATATAAGCTGTTATGTTAATATGCATAAATATAAATTCATTCCAAATCCATTTAAAAAATCATCATCTGAGAATTTATTTTATCTTTAAATTTGATATAAGATATTACGTATGATTAATAATATTTAATTAATATTAATCATACGTATAAAAATAAATTGTTATTTATCATACGTACCGGTTGATTTCATCAGCTCTGAGAGCAATTTATGAAAGAGATAAATGCCTAACTCCTGATTACCAACCTGATTGCGATTTCAAAATTCATTTATCAGCTTCTTTCAAAGCTCCCTATTAGCAATGTTATCCTGCCCATCTCCTTTTAATAGAATGAAAGAGTCCTTAGTGATCGTAATTGCAACAGTCAAGGATTCGGAGACCAATTGTTTAGGGAAGAGATTCCTAACTCCAGATTACCAAACTGATTGCAGAACGAGTTTTTGTTCGCGATGTCCCAATTGGTCAACTTTAATCAGCTTTAATAAGCTGCTTTCAAAGTTCCCTAGTAGCAATGTAATCATGCCCATTTTGTTTCCTATTAATATAATTGAAGAGTAATTAGTGATCGTTTTGCAACTGTCATGGCTTCTGAGAGCAATTTTGTAGGGAAGAGATTCCTAACTCCTGATTGCAGACCGTGTGATTTTTTGTTCGCGATGTTCCAATTGGTGAGTCTGCAATGTAGTCATGACTATTTTGTCTCCTTTTAATATAATTAAAGAGTCGTTAGTGATCGTTTTGCAACAGTCATAGATTCTGAGATCAATTTTTAGGGAAGATATTCCTAACTCCAGATTACCAAACTGATTGCAGAACGAGTTTTTGTTCGCGATGTCCCAATTGGTAGGTCTGCTTTAATTAGCTTCATTCAAAACTCCATAGTAGCAATGTTATCATGTCCATTTTGTTTCCTATTGATATAATTAAAGAGTAGTTAGTGATCGTTTTGCAACAGTCAAGGATTCGGAGACTAATTGTGTAGGGAAGAGATTCCTAACTCCTGATTACCAACCTAATTGCAGACCGAGTGATTTTTTGTTCGCGATGTCCCAATTGGTGGGTCTGCGTTAATCAGCTGTTTCCTATTGATATAATTAAAGAGCAGTTAGTTATCGTTTTGCAACAGTTATGGATTCTGAGACCAATTGTGTAGGGAAACGATTCCTAACTCCTGATTACCAACCTGATTGCAGACCGTGTGATTTTTTTCGCGATGTCCCAATTGGTGAGTCTGCAATGTAGTCATGGCTATTGTCTCCTTTTAATAGAATTAAAGAGTCGTTAGTGATCGTTTTGCAACAGTCATAGATTCTGAGAGCAATTTTGTAGGGAAGATATTCCTAACTCCAGATTACCAAACTGATTGCAGAACGAGTTTTTATTCGCGATGTCCCAATTGGTAGGTCTGCTTTAATCAGCTGCTTTCAAAGCTTCCTATTAGCAATGTTATCATGCCCATTTTGTCTCCTTTTAATAGTATTATAGAGTCGTTAGTGATTGTTTTGCTCCAATCATGGTTTCTGAGACCAATTTTGCAGGGAAGAGATTCGTAACTCCTGATTACCAACCTAATTGCAGACCGAGTGATTTTTTGTTCGCGATGTGCCAATTGGAGGGTCTTCATTCAAAGCTCCCTAGTAGCAATGTTGTCATGTCCATTTTGTTTCCTTTTAATAGAATTAAAGAGTCACAATTTTGTAGGGAAGAGATTCTTAACTCCTGTTTACCAACCCGATTGCAAATCGTGTGATTTTTTATTCTTGATATCTTAATTAGTGGGTCTGAGTTAATCAGATTATTTCCAAGCTCCCTAGTAGCTCCATGTTGTCTCCTTTTAATATAATTAAAGAGTCGTTAGTGATCGTTTTGCAACAATCATGGCTTATGAGAGCAATTTTTTAGGGAAGATATGCCTAACTCCTGATTCTTCGCAATGTCCCAGTTGATCAGGTTCTTTCAAAGCTCCCTAGTAGCAATGTAATCATGCCTATTTCTGCACGTTTTAATAAAATTAAAGGGTTGTTGTTGCAACAGTTCCGCTGTTGTTGGAAATTCTTCCCAGGTGAAAAATCTTCCGGTTGATACAGCTGTTGTTGAGTTGAGAATCTTTTACCGATTGGGAATCGGGTCGTTCCGGAGCGTAGATCCAATTATCGTGGGAACGCAGACTTACTAACTGCTCCTGCAATGATTTTCCTCTACCCTCTAAGCTACACGATATCGAGATGAAGTTCCGTAAAAACTTCACGGCTTCAGCTGTTCGCTATATTTCACCTCATTGATTAGCAGCAGAAAGCTTACAATTTCCAGCTTAAACTGACTTTCAAATGACGATATCCTTAGGATCTCCTAGCTACTCCGCAATACCAGAAGATTGTAAAAAGAGAAGAACAAGCGAAAGCAGATGGGTACCCCGATACGCTAGACGATAGAGTGCTGGTAGATCAATATGAGGGTTGCGGGTTCGATTCCCGCCAGATACTCTGGGTGTATCTGCCAACAAGCAAAACCCTTCGCAGTTTGTGTGTGTTTAAAAAAACAACTGTAACTTAAGTACCAGAGTTGGCCAATTCTGGTTAGGTGTTTCTCAACAACCCAACGAAATAGCATGATTACGTGCATTTAAGCTCTCCTAGTAAACAGAAAGATTTGACTTGATCATTCTCGAATGTAAAAGTTGGAGAATCCTTTAAAAGTATTGAAAAATAATAGCTGACTCAATAGTTTAGATCATAACGTGCTGGACTATCAGTTTGAGAGTTTCGGGTTCGATTTCCATCAAAGAGTTTTTGATAGAAATTGTACGCATTACTCCATGAAGATTGTTGTCAAACTCAACAAAAGCTTTCAAAATCATTGGGAGCTACTCAACAAGCAATATCAAAATGTTTGCGAGCCGCAGGATTTATCCAAAAGCAGGGAGAAAGAAGCTGAGAGACCTTGAAAGACGATTATGAATCTCCGAAATGATGTTTGAAGTCTATAAAAGAAAATCATTACGATAGCGCGAAGCGTAAGAGATCGTATGTGAAGCCCGGCCCACCAGCCGAATCGACACCAAAGCCAAATATTCACGGTGCTAAGGTAATGCTCTGTATTTGGTGGTACTATGACCTGCTGAAATCCGACCAGGTTATTCCAGGATTCGTTTGAAGCGAGCATTGGCCGAAAAACTCCAAGAATATGAGGCCAGATATGAAACCTAGCACATGTTGCAATACCTATTGAAAAGTATATAGAATGAAGTAGTTGGGAAGGTCCGGACGGGGCACAATCTGGACTTGTGCCCCGCCCGACTACTACAAGGTGGCGCAAAAGTAAACTTTGATTGTTCTTGGATTATTTTTATTTGGTCTTTTAATTTTTTTTTACATCAAGTCGAGAATATGATGTAATGTAAATGGCCGTTGATTGTTGATTCTCATTTGAGCCCTTTTTATGACATTTTCCATCACTTTGGCCAAAACTTCCGGCGATAGTTCCTCACATTCTTGACGGATATTGTCTTTAAGAGCTGCAAGAGTCTGAGGCTAGTTGACATAAACCCGCGACTTCAAAAAGCCCCACAAAAAGAAGTCTGGAGCGGTCAAACCAGGCAATCTAGCTGGCCAGTGCATATCGCCAAAACGGGAGATTAGGCGACCGGGAAATGCATCCTTCAGCATATCGGTTGTGGCACGTGCAGTGTGTGCCGTTGCACCGTCCTGTTGGAACCACATATTTTCCAATTCCAATTCATCAAGTTGCGGCAAAAAGAACTCGTTGATCATTGCTCTGTAGCGCTCACCATTCACAGTAACCGTTTGGCCCGCGACGTCTTCGAAGAAAAAAGGTCCGATGACTCCTCCTCAGCGAAAACAGCACACCATACAGTGACTTTGAGCGGGTGTAATGGCTCTTCGTGGATTACACGCAGATTTTCAGTGCCCCAGAAGCTAAACGTCGCAGTGTTTCACCAGTAGGCGTTGGACGGCCAGGAAATCTGCGACGAAATTCACGTTGTGCCAAAGTCACCGACCGATTATTGGTCAAATAAATAGCAGTGTAGCGTAACATTGTTTATTAACGTGTATTTCGCATGTGTCAAAACAGAACTGACACAAATGTCAAAACAGAACTGACATTAGGTCATTTAGTAAAGATAAATAACAATTGACAATCAGATTGTCACCCCATCTAAAATTGTTTAGCCACAATGGAGACTATATCATTCGATTGGCAACAAATTTGAATGTCACAACGTGGAATTAAAATTTTTGGTTCAGGAATGTTATACTAAAGCTTAGATCGTATCATAGAGATAAACAAAATATACTGTTACTCATATGGGTGACGTATGAGTGTTATTTAACTAAAAAAAATACAAATATTAATCATACGACACCTAGTTACTTCTATATAAAGGTGGCAATTTAACCCTTACTAGGCCAATGCTACATTAAAGTGACAGGTCCCTTTCCTATAAGGTATTACAACTAAAAATAGTTCCTACCCCTAAAGAACCAGTGACATAACTAGTTCTATGTCTGGTTCTTTCTTCCTAGTGTTTATACAAAGTGACACAATTATTCCTTATAGGTGTGAGGTATTATTTTGTTGACAATAAAAACAACAGTTTAAGTGATTTGTTTTAATAGCTGCTTCAATAAATCACATAGAATATATTTGAAATTGCTATATTTAGCAATCTTTATAGAATTCAAGGCGCCATCTTAAATTATTTGCTGGCTCCCCTCTGACGCAGACTCTCATTTAAGCACTTTTTTGTATGTATTACAGGTTTACAACTTTCAATATAATAGAAAAGCAATAGTAATTTTACTTACAGCTTTTTTTGTTGGTTCATTATAATGAGAAACAAATTTAAAGAAATCGAAATTAAAATTTAAGGAAATATGTTGTATTTAGCTATAAAAGAAAAATGAAGCCATAACAAAATTTACTTTCATAATTTTATTTTATATTTTTATGATGTAATAAAAGCTTAATGTAAAATATTAGAAAATTTTACAGCCAAAATTTAAGCAAAATTTTTATTAATTACTGACAAACTCCTGAACTCTGCTTTAGTTTTTTTTCTTCTTGGCAATAAGTAAATAATAATAAAGAAAATTCTTAGCTAATACTAAATGGTTGTTGGCTATTATTATAAATCGCCTAAAAGTATGCTAACTATTTGTAGTATTTGTTTAAGTAGTTTTACTAATGGCCTCTTCAGAGAGCCTTTAATTAAAAACAGGTTCATTAAAGAGAAAACTAGTTAAAGAGAAGAAGTTGGTTTAAATTTACTTTGAACAAGTTTTTAAACAATTTGGCAAATGTTTTTACTGGCCAATATTTTTTGTTTGATAAATAAATATAAAATATTTTCCTTTTTTTTTAAAGGTAAACAATTTTTATTTAATCGATAACTCTTTGATGGAATTTTTTGGTTAAATGACTTTTTTTTTACTTTTATGAGAAAACAAATTTTTGCTTTTCTCTTTTGTCCCTTACCCTTTTAGGTTTTATTTGAGCAATTATTTGTTGGTTTAGTTTATTTCGTTTTTACATTTAAGTACTTTTGTGCCATTTACCAATGGAGCTAAGGTTTTAGAAATGAGTTTATTGGGACGTTTGTAACATTGAAGGAAAAAGCCTAATGGATGCTTAAGTTGCCTTTGAAAATTATCCAATAACTAGACAAGAAATTAGTAAATGATGACAGAATCACATGTGAATAAATGTGAGTTTTATTCACAATTTTTTTTCTAAAAAATTTTTTTTTAACAAAATTTTCCCAAAAAAATTTCGATTCGAAAAAATTTTGATTTTTTTTTCCTAAAATTCTCTTTTCTGCAGGGTATTTAAGATTCTTTCTTACCGTTTAACTTTTCTCAATGTTTTTTCAACATTTCCTTTATTTTCAGCAATTGACGTGGGAATTTATTCCAATTGCGTTAGTTGTAGTAAATTATTTTCCCAAAAAAAAAAAAAATAAACTTTACTTTAACTACTTTTTTCTCCTCTCTTGTTTTTTGCTCCTAGAGACTCATTATTATGACGGTTATTGAGTCAACAATGTTTGTGTAAATTTCTGTATGAGTATGTGTGCATTGTACCAAAATAAGCGATTTTTTTCTCTAAATTCAAATAGCAAAAAAAACTAAAAGTTAAAATAATAGAAAAGTTTTATTTATTTCATTTTCAACTGTATGCTGTGTTAGTTAAAAATTTCCACATAGAGTTATGAAAAACCAACAAAAATCAAATGTTTGCATACTTAATAAGTATAAAGCAGTGATTAAGGGGGGTTATAGTAAAGAGGGATAATTTATTTAACTTTAAAAGGCTTAATATCAAATGAAAAAAATTGAACATTGGAAAATTAGTACCTTAGTAATTAAATTGAGTAATTTTAAACATTTCTAAAAAAGTACCAAACTCTAAAAAAGTACCAAATTTTTTAAAAAGTTAAAAATTTTTTAAAAAAGTTTAAAATTCTTAATGTAATTAATTAGTACAGCAAGAATTTATATTTTTTTTAAATTTTCTTAGAGTTTTTACAAAATTTGGTACTAAATTTACAATTTATATATTTTATATTATTTCTAACACTTTTTAAAAAATTTGGTACTAAATTTTCAAAAAAGTACTTTTTATTAAAATAGAAAAAACAAATTTTCAAGCATTTTTTTCATAAATAAACAAATGAAAGTTTTTGAATAAAGTTATTTTGAACTATTTACAAAAAGTACCAAACTGTAAAAAAGTACCAAATTCCCTAAAAGTTACCAAATTCCAGAAACTATTTACAATTCTTATACATTTTAAATAATATAAAAATAATTTATATATTTCATATTATTTCTAACAATTTTTACAAAATTTGGTACTAAATTTTCAAAAAAGTACTTTTTATTAAAATAAAAAAATCAAATTTTCCAGACTTTTTCCTTAAATAATCAAGTGAAAGTTTTTGAATAAAGTTATTTTTAACTATTTACAAAAAGTACCAAACTGTAAAAAAGTACCAAATTCCAGAAAAAGTTTTAAATTGTTATAGTAGTTAATTAATATAAAAATAATTTATATATTTCATAGTATTTCTAACACATTTTACAAAATTTGGTACTAAATTTTCAAAAAAGTACTTTTTCCTAAAATAAAAGTACTACATTTTTAAAAATTTTTCCCTAAATAATCAAATGAAAGTTTTTAAAGTAAGTTATTTTGAACTATTTACAAAAGGTACCAAACTGTAAAAAAGTACCAAATTCCACAAAAAGTACCAAATTCCAGAAACTAATTAAAATTCTTATAATAATTAGTTAATATAAAAATAATTTATATATTTCATAGTTTTTTTAACACTTTTTACAAAATTTGGTACTAAATATTCAAAAAGTACTTTTTATTAAAATAAAAAAATCAACTAAATTCTTAAAAAAAATCTAAAATTTTTAAATCATTTTAATTAAATATTAGTTATTTGTTAATTTTGTATCAATTGCTGAAAGATTTAATGAGTTTGGTACCAAATTTTCCAAAAAGTACTTTTTGTTAATAAAAAGTACCTTATTTTCAAACAGTTGATAGCATGAAAAATCACATAAAAATATTAAAATTTCTTAATTTTTGTTTTATTTGAAATAGTACCAAACTGTAAAAAAGTACCAAATGCCATAAAATGTAACTAATGTTTAAAATTTTTAATAGGATTGAGTAGTATTCAAAGAATTTTTAAATTTCAGATTATTTTCAAAAATTTGGGACCAAAAATAAAAAAAGTACTTTTTTTAAAAAACTAATACCAACTTTTCAAACTCTTTGCTGACTTAAAAATCACATAAAACTCTTTGAATTTACATATTTTGGGGTTATTGGAAAAAGTACCAACTGGAATAAAAGTACCAAATTGAATAAAAAGTAACAAATTTTTAAAAAAGAAGTGATTTTTCTATAACAAATTTTTTGATCCTCCCTAAATATCTTTATATTATATTTTTACTCTATATATTACAAAGTTTTTCTAGTTTCATGTGCATTCGTGCTGGCTGTGTTGTGTACTTTAGGTGAACAAACACATGGGGAATATATAAACTCTCTCAGTTTATTCTGCACATTTGTACACAATTTTTTTTTTAATGCAATCTCTTTCAAATCTATGGAGAATTTTTTGGAAATTTTCACTAGAGTAATGATAATTTTACACAAACATTTACACAAAAAAATTCTACAAGTGACCTTAAAATGTTGAAATTTTTGTAGGCAACACAAAAAAGAAATTACAAATTTCAAAGATTACACTAGTGAAACATTACACACTTACTTTGAAATCAAATTGTAGCAAAACTAATGTGTTTATCATGCGACCTTATTTTCCTAGTTTTTTGCATTCAAGCAGTTTTTTTTTGTTCTTTAGAAACTAGAAGAAAGTCCTGTTTTTGTAGAATTGTAAAAGAAACTTTCTATAGTTGAAGAAGACGTGAAGAAAAGTTTTCATAATTTTAACTACCTCCCCCCTAACTCTACTGTAACAAATTGTATTTTAAGCTTATACTTCAAACTTTAGACATTTTGTGCTGGTGTCATATAAATGTAACTAAAGTAAAAAGAAATCAGTCAACAACAATAACAACGACCTATAACATCACAATTTATTGACAGAAACACACGCAAAGACATAAATCTTCTTACAAAAACTCACAGCTACATTTACTTTTGAATGTATTTCTACTCACTCTTCTAATGTAATTTAACACAGTAAACATAGACACAGACTTTTGTGTTTTATTGTCAAATAATAACCCAACGACGACAACAAAAACCTAAAACAAACAAAAATAATAAACAATAACAACAACATAATGTAACATAATTTAAAGACACACCTATTTAGAACACCATATAATTTTAATATACAAAACTCTTACTCCCTTTTCCCTCTTCCCCTTTACCACACGACATCAGCTAAAAACACAGCCAGCCAGTCACCCGACCAGTCAGCCAGCCATCAAGGCAAATAAACTTTAAATATACTTTCTTTCTTGCTTCCCAAACTGTTGTAGGACTTTATTTATTTTATCTTTATTTAAAAAAAAAAGTCCTGAAAAGTAAAGATATAAAAGCAGTAGGAGCGAACCAAAAACACAAAGTTTGATAGAAAAACTAATGACATGTCACGGTAACTTAAATACAATATGGCATGATGGTCTATACAAATCACCATAAAAGAATGAAAAAAATACTACACACAAATACATGCTTTATACTCTCACAATAGCAGAAAATCCTACTGATACCAACAAATAACAAAAAACTTACCTAGACAAAAATGAAAATAAAAATTGAAAGGAAAGGAAAGCATTCTATGAATATTACAGGCTTAAACACTATGGGGAAAAAACACTCAAATTGTTAGCAAAAAATAAAGAATTTTTACTAGCAGAATTTTAAATTTTTTTTCCAGATTTATTTACTTTTTGTAAAAATTGGTACTTTTTTGGAAATTGGTACTTTTTGAAAAAGGTACTTTTCCCAAAAATCTCATATTTTTGTTTTAATTTTAAGTTTATTTACAAAATTTTAAATTTTTTATGATTTTAAAACTTTTTGAAAAATTTGGTACTTTTTTTTGGAAATTGGTACTTTTTGAAAAAGGTTCTTTTCACAAAAAATCACTTATTTTTGTTTAAATTTTAAGTTTCTTTCCTAAATTTATTATTTTTTAAGATTTTGGAACGTTTTGTAACATTTGATACTTTTTTGGAAATTGGTACTTTTGGAAAAAAGTACTTTTTTCAAAAAATTACATATTTTTGCTATAATTTTAAGTTTATTTCATAAATTTATTATTTTTTTTTAATATTTTGGAACTTTTTGTAAAATTTTGTACTTTTTTTGGAAATTGGTACTTTTTGAAAAAAGTACTTTTGCCAAAAATCACTTATTTTTTAAGTTTATTTCCAAAATTTACTATTTTTTAAGATTTTAGAACATTTTGTAAAATTTGATAGTTTTTTTGGAAATTGGTACCATTTTTGAAAAAAGTACTTTTGCCAAAAATAACTTATTTTTGTTTTAATTTCAAGTTTATTTCCAAAATTTACTATGATTTTAAAACTTTTTGTAAAATTTGGTACATTTTTTTTTGTTTTTTGAAAAATGTACTTTTCCAAAAAAAAATTTGTTTTTGTTTTAATTTTAAGTTTATTTCCAGAATTAACTATTTTTTAAGATTTTAGAACTTTTTGTAGAATTTGGTACATTTTTTTTAAATTGGTACTTTTTGAAAAATGTACTTTTTTCAAAAAATCACTTATTTTTGTTTTGGTATTTCAAAAATTTACCATTTTTAAAGATTTCTTTACTTTTTGTTAAATTTGGTACTTTTTTTTTTTTGAAAATTGGTACTATTTAGAAAAAAATCACTTATTTTTTCTTAATTTTAAATTTAATTCCAAAATTTAAAATTTTTTAAGATTTTTTTACTTTTTGTTAAATTTGGTACTTTTTTTGAAAATTGGTACTATGTTTTAGAAAAAAGTACTTTTGCCAAAAAATCACATATTTTTGTCTTAATTTTAAGTTTAATTCCAAAATTTACTATTTTTAAGATTTTAGAATTTTTGTAAAATTTCGTTGCTTGTTTTTGGAAATTGGTACTTTTTTGAAAAAAGTACTTTTCTCAAAAAATCACTTAATTTTTGTTTTAATTTTAAGTTTATTTCATAAATATATTATTTTTTTTAAATTTTAGAACTTTTTCAAATCAGGTACTTTTTCAAATATGTAAAATTTGGTATGTTATATTAACAAAAAGTAGTTTTTGGTAATTTAGTACCAAATTTATTAAATCTTTTACAAAATAATTAAAATCTTCCATATTCTTTGAATTTGAATAAAATAATTTAAAATTGTAGGAATTTTTTTTAGATATTTAGTACTTTTTATAAAATTTGGTACTTTTTTACAGTTTGGTACTTTTTCAAATAACACAAAAATTGTTAAATTTAATTATTTTTATTTGATTTTTAATTGTACTAGTATCTGAAAATAAGGTACGTTTTATTAACAAAAAGTACTTTTTGTCAATTTAGTACCAAATTTTGTAAATCTTTTACAAAATATTAAAATTTTTTCAAATTCTTTAAATCTGATTAAAATTATTTAAAATTGTATAATTTTTTTGGGGTATTTAGTACTTTTTCTAGAAATTGGTACTTTTTTACAGTTTGGTACTTTTTCAAATAATACAAAAATTGTTAAATTTTAATTATTTTTATTTAATTTTTAAGTTTACAAGTGTCTGAAAACATGGTACGTTTTATTAACAAAAAGTACTTTTTGTTGATTTAGTACCAAATTTTGAAAATCTTTTACAAAATAATTTAAAATGTACAAATTCTTTAAATTTAAATAAAATAATTTAAAATTGTATGATTTTTTTTAGACATTTAGTTGTTTTTATAAAATTTGGTACTTTTTTTACAGTTTGGTACTTTTTCATATGACACAAAAATTGTTAAATTTAATTATTTTTATTTAATTTTTAAGTTAAAAAGTATTTGAAAACGTGATACGTTTTATTAACAAAAAGTACTTTTTTGCAATTTAGTACCAAATTTAGTATTTTTTTTACAAAATAATTTAAAATGTCCAAATTCTTTAAATTTAAATAAAATAATTTTAAATTGTATTATTTTTTTGGGGTATTTAGCACTTTTTCTAGAAATTGGTACTTTTTTACAGTTTGGTACTTTTTCATATAACACAAAAATTGTTAAATTTAATTATTTTTATATAATTTGTATGTTTACAAGTGTCTGAAAATTAGGTACTTTTAATTAACAAAAAGTACTTTCTGGCAATTTAGTACCAAATTGTGTAAATCTTTTACTAAATAATAAAAATTTCCGAATTCATTGAATTTGATAAAAATAATTTAAAACTGTATAATATTTTGGGGTATTTATTACTTTTTCTAGAAAATTGGTACTTTTTTACAGTTTGGTACTTTTTCAAATAACACAAAAATTGTTAAATTTTAATTATTTTTATTTGATTTTTAATTGTACTAGTATATTAAAATGAGGTACGTTTTATTAACAAAAAGTACTTTTTGTTGATTTAGTACCAAATTTTGTAAATCTTTTACAAAATAATTTAAATGTTCAAATTCTTTAAATTTAAATAAAATAATTTGAAATTTGCGGCATTTAGCACTTTTTATAAAATTTGGTACTTTTTCAAAAAAAAGTAAAAACTATTTTAAATTTTATTATTATTTTTAATTTCTTGTTGTTTTATTGATAAACTTTAATAATTTATTTAGTTTTGAAGAATTAAGTACTTTGGTACTTTTCTTTAGATTGGTACCTTTTCAAATATTAACAAATTTAATGAATTCAAAACAATTTTCTTAAATTTTGAAGCCAACAAATGTTTAATAAAATTGTTGTTACTTGAAAAATCTAGGCCAATAAGAAGGTTAAAGACCATCATAAACTTTTAACGCCCCATAATGCAATTGACTTGCTTATATTGTTTGAATATACATATAGGAAAATATGTTTGAATGTCTTTGACATTTCAAATGACACAAAAAAGAAAAAAAGAAAGCACAAAAAGTAGAGAGGGTTACACAGCACGTATACGCAATCAATGTTCAGTAGACGTCATAGAGCACAGCCAAAAATCGAAAGAAATTGTGAACTTATATCAACAAACAGCACAGTGGGTAACTTTGACAAAAAGCAAAAAAAACATACAGCAAATATAACAAATTTATACAATACATAAAATAAAGAAAACAAAAAAACTTTTAAAACAACTATGAATATACATTTTTGCTGCTTTTGATTTGCAGAAAGAATATTGAACATGTGTAGGGTTTAATATAATTTTGTATATTCATAAATATGTATATGAATATGAATATCTACATGTGTATAATAAATAAATCACTATTTTCAACAATACACATTCATACCTTGAAAATATCATGGCAAAAATACTTGGAACTAACAGAGAGTATTTGTTTTTTTCTTCTGCACTTCATTCTCTATATATCGATGTAGTAAAACTGTATTGTTCAAGTATTGAATGGTATAAAAAGTTAGCGATTGTAATCCTTTTCTTTAGCTAGCATACTTTTTCTCTCTCCCTCTCACCCTCTCTTACTTCGCCACCATTTTCTCTTTCTCTTAATTTTATTCTCATACATATTAATATAAACTTTTTAAGATTTTACGTTTTCTTTATGAATATTTCTTTCATTATTATTATTATTATTGAATTGTATATGAAGAAGAATAAGCTGTGAACAAAATGCTAGAAAATAAATCCATAGCATGGATGAAATGAAGGAAGCATTAAAAGGGTGAGGACTAACTGAGGTTTGAGTAATATTCAGTAGTAGCTGAAGTAGTAGTTAAGTATATTATTGAGTATGTGTTTTATTGTAAAGTAGGTAGATAGCAGATACAAATCAGCTTGATTTTTTTTTGTTCAGCTACTGCTGCTTCACTTGCTTTATTGCTAACAGCAGTGAAAAAAAAACTCAAGTAATATTAGTAAACTATATTTGCGTATAAATAGAAACTATTCAAAAAGGTAAATACACTTCAATATTTATATTGATGTATGTACTTACTTACATATTTATTTATTTAGAAAAATAAATACACTCAGGAAAAGGGTGTTTATCAGGTTGTTAAAGATCTTAAGGAAAGGATATAGGGGATATTTGATAGGCCAAGGGATGTAAAATATTTATGTGGTATTAGAATTTAGGAAAAGGAAATTTCTACTGTTAAATTAAACTATTTTCTGTTTTAAAACATAAATGAATATTAAGTAATGTTAAGTGTGGCGTATAAGCAATATTTAATTATTTATAGGAATTAAATATCAAGTATACGCCACATGTGACCATATAGGTGGCTTAGACTTGATATTTAATTATTTATGGGAATTAAAAATCAAGTATACGCTCTGAGACAATATTTTGCTTTACATTTTTTTCGATTTTAATGACTTTTAAGAAAATAATTATTGGAAAAGTACTTTTCTTAAAATAAAGTCATTTTAAAATAAACAAAAACACAATTTAATACTTTTTTATAAATGGATAAAAAAATTTAATATAATACTTTTGTATAAAGAAACTTTGCCAGAAATAATTTAAATTGATTTTATTGAATTTTTAAAATAGAAGCATTTGTACAATTTTTTTCTTGAAAAAATTACCTAAATAACTTTTTACGCAAAACAAATCTCTAAAAACATTAAAAAACATGATTTTAATACAATGAAAAAATAGTAGTATTTTTAGTACTTTTTTCAAAATTATTCCTAAAAATCCTTAAATATAATTTAAAACAATGTAAATCTTCAATTTGATAACAAATGAAAAATAGTAGTAGTATTTTAAAAATGTTGTAAAATTACAATTTAATACTTTTTAATCATTAGAAAGTCACTATAAATAATTTGAATTGATTTTAATATATTTTAAAAATAGTAGTATTTTTAATACTTTTTTAAAAATGTGACAAAATTACAATTAAACTTTTTTTTATTATTAGAAAGTCTTTAAAAAAGCTTTAAATTGATTTTAAACAATTAAAAAAAATAGTAGTATTTTAAGTACTTTTTTTGAAATGTTCCAAAACTACAATTTAATTCTATTTTATTAATGCAAAGCATTAAATATAGTTTAAAATGATTTTAGTAAGTTTTTAAAATAAGTAGTATTTTTAGTACTTTTTCAAAATGTAATATAGTATTGTAGAAATTTTCCAAAAATACAATTTCATACTTTTTAATAATCATTAGAAATTCACTATAAACAATTTGAATTGATTTTAATAAATTTTAAAAATAGTAGTATTTTTAATACTTTTTTTAAAAATGTGACAAAATTACAATTAAACTTTTTTTTATTATTAGAAAGTCTTTAAAAAAGCTTTAAATTGATTTTAAACAATTAAAAAAATAGTAGTATTTTAAGTACTTTTTTTGAAATGTTCCAAAACTACAATTTAATTTAATTTATTATCCATGGAAATCATTAAATAGTGTTTAAAATTGATTTTAGCAAATTTTTAAAATAAGTAGTATTTTTAGTACTTTTTCAAAACGTAATTTAGTATTGTAGAAATTTTCCAAAAATACAATTTCATACTTTTTAATCATTAGAAATTCACTATAAACAATTTGAATTGATTTTAATAAATTTTAAAAATAGTAGTAATTTTAATACTTTTTTTAAAAATGTGACAAAATTACAATTAAACTTTTTTTATTATTAGAAAGTCTTTAAAAAAGCATTAAATTGATTTTAAACAATTAAAAAAATAGTAGTATTTTAAGTACTTTTTTTGAAATGTTCCAAAACTACAATTTAATTCTATTTTATTAATGCAAAGCATTAAATATAGTTTAAAATGATTTTAGTAAGTTTTTAAAATAAGTAGTATTTTTAGTACTTTTTCAAAATGTAATATAGTATTGTAGAAATTTTCCAAAAATACAATTTCATACTTTTTAATCATTAGAAATTCACTATAAACAATTTGAATTGATTTTAATAAATTTTAAAAATAGTAGTATTTTTAATACTTTTTTAAAAATGTGACAAAATTACAATTAAACTTTTTTTTATTATAAGAAAGTTCTTTAAAATACATTAAATTGATTTTAAACAATTAAAAAAATAGTAGTATTTTAAGTACTTTTTTTGAAATGTTCCAAAACTACAATTTAATTTATTATCCATGGAAATCATTAAATAGTGTTTAAAATTGATTTTAGCAAATTTTTAAAATAAGTAGTATTTTTAGTACTTTTTCAAAACGTAATTTAGTATTGTAGAAATTTTTCAAAAATACAATTTCATAATTTTTAATCATTAGAAATTCATTATAAATAATTTGAATTTTTGCTTTAAATTGATTTTAATCGATTTAAACAAATAGTAGTATTTTTAGTACTTTTAATAAAAGCAGAGCTTCAAATAACTTCATTAGCTTGTACTTAAAATTAAATCTCTAAAAAATAATAAAATTAATTGATTTTAACAGAATTGAAAAATAGTAGCATTTTAGTACTTTTTAAAAATTTACCAAAATTACAATAAAATACTTTTTTTATCAATATAAATTTAAAGAACAGAAAAATTAATTGATTTTAACAGAATTGAAAAATAGTAGTATTTTAGTACTTTTTTTTAATTTACCAAAATTATAATAAAATACTTTTTTATCAATATAAACTTATAAAACAGTCAAATTAATTGATTTTAGCTGAATTGAAAAATAGTAGTATTTTAGTACTTTTTTAAATTTACCAAAATTTAATAAAATACTTTTTTATCAATATAAATTTAAAAAACAGAAAAATTAATTGATTTTAACAGAATTGAAAAATAGTAGTATTTTAGTACTTTTTTTTAAATTTACCAAAATTTTAATAAAATACTTTTTTATCAATATAAGTTTAAAAAATAGTAAAATTAATTGATTTTAGCAGAATTGAAAAATAGTAGTATTTTAGTACTTTTTTAAATTTACCAGAATTACAATAAAATAACTTTGTATTCTTCTCTAAAAACCGAACATTTTGTTGATTCTCCTCAAAACACCCAAAAAAATATCTCCAAATTCTGTTTCCCCATTTTATTGTCATTCACTGTCTGGTCTTTTTAAAAATTTACCAAAATTACAATAAAATACTTTTTTTATCAATATAAATTTAAAGAACAGAAAAATTAATTGATTTTAACAGAATTGAAAAATAGTAGTATTTTAGTACTTTTTAAAAATTTACCAAAATTATAATAAAATACTCTTTTATCAATATGAATTTATAAAACAGTCAAATTAATTGATTTTAGCTGAGTTGAAAAATAGTAGTATTTTAGTACTTTTTTAAATTTACCATAATTACAAGAAAATACTGTTTTTTCAATATAAATTAAAAACAAAAATTGCAAAATTAACTGATTTTAACAGAATTGAAAAATAGTAGTATTTTAGTACTTTTTTAAATTTACCAAAATTACAGAAAAATACTTTTTTAACAATATACATATATTTAAAAAGCAGAAAAATTAATTGATTTTAACAGAATTGAAAAATAGTAGTATTTTAGTACTTTTTTAAATTTACCAGAATTACAATAAAATAACTTTGTATTCTTCTCTAAAAACCGAACATTTTGTTGATTCTCCTCAAAACACCCAAAAAAATATCTCCAAATTCTGTTTCCCCATTTTATTGTCATTCACTGTCTGGTCGTTTAAATATGTAAGTAACAAATGTTGGCATTCACATTGTAGATTTGTTGTTGTTTTCGTATTTTTTTCATTCTATCAATCATGAGAAAAACATAAAAATATACATTTAATTTCCTTTACTATACTATAACTATGTACTACATTTTTTAATAAAAGGCAAAATGAATATACATTTGTAATACATTTTGGGAAAGAGAAAAATATTACAATTGAACTAAACTACAAACCCAGTAGGATAAACTACAAAATTGAACTAAATCCACAAGTTCTTTTTTAATACTTGGCTCAAAAAAAAAAGAATCAAAAACAAATTTTGTTTTTTAAAAGATGAAAAGTTAAAAATTATGAAACATTCCTACTGGCATCCTGTATTTATTTGAGCTTGTTTTTTCTTTCATTTCTAACTAAACAAAAATCAAAAAAACTGAAAATAATATTTCAAGAAATAAATGGAAAACAAACATGTGTTTTTTTTAATAACTTTTCTTTTTTTATTATTTACAAACAAAACTGTAAAACACGAGGAGGAAGTGTGTTTGCTTGCTGCTGTTTTATAAAACGTAGCAAATATTTTCGATCCAAAAAAAAGTAAAAGAAAAATCTTATTTTTTGTTGTTTGGAGGGGGGGTGTTATTAAGTGTATATTGTTCATGAAAGTAGAAAAAATCCTTTGGCATATTACCAAACATGTAAAACAACACAACAGCACAAGCAGTGAATACAATCATTGCGACTGACTGAATGCATGAATGACTGACTGACTAAGAGACTGGCTGTTTAAATTATAGTCACTCATATACACCTACATACATACTTTGATACATACCTACACTCATAGAAAGCATCTGTCAAATGGCACTAAATGGTCTGTCAGTTATTTTTGAATAATACATAACAACGTGTCAGTGATCTGTTGCAAAACAAAGTGGGTTTTTGGGTGCTTTTTTTTGGGGGGTTGAACAGTAGGAAAATTTGGTTTAGAAATATACAAAACAACACCAAAAGTAACTATAAATTTTTCCAAAATTTTTTTAATAAAGAAAAGGTTTCGAAATATTTTAAATTGATTTTATTAAAATTAAGAAATAGTAGTATTTTTAGTACTTTTTTAAAAATCTTCCAAAAATACTATTAATTTTTTTTTTATTATTAGAAAGTCTTTAAAAATGCTCTAAATTGATTTTAGCTAAGTTACAAAAAATAGTAGTATTTTAAGTAGATTTTTTTGAAATGTTCCAATACTACAATTTCATTATATTTTATTAATGCAAAGCATGAAAAATAGTTTAAAATTTAATTTAGTCAATTTCGAAAATAAGTAGTATTTTTAGTACTTTTTCAAAATGTAGTATAGTATTGTAGAAATTTTCCAAAAATACAATTTCATACTTTTTAATCATTAGAAATTCACTATAAACAATTTGCATTTATTTTAATAAAATTTAAAAATAGTAGTATTTTTAGTACTTTTTTTAAAAATCTTCCAAAAATACAATTAAATTTTTTTTATTATTAGAAAGTCTTTAAAAATGCTCTAAATTGATTTTAGCCAAGTTAAAAAAATAGTAGTATATTAAATACTTTTTTTGAAATGTTCCAAAACTACAATTTAATTCTATTTTATTAATGGAATGCATTAAATATAGTTTAAAATGATTTTAGTCAATTTCGAAAATAAGTAGTATTTTTAGTACTTTTTCAAAAAGTAATTAAAACCATGTGAATAGCTTAGTAATTAAAGTAAATCGGTAAAAAGCATGATTTTAGTACTATTGTTTTATTTATATCAAAAAATAAATTAAATTGATTTTATTAAATTTTTAAAATAGTAGTGTTTGCAGTAATTTTTTTTAGAAAAATGCACTTAAAATGCCTTAAATAGATTTTTATACAAAGTATATCTTTAAAAACAGTAAAAACATGATTTTAACAAAATTAAAAAATAGTAGTATTTTTAGTACTTTTTTTTAAAAAAAGTTCCAAAACTTAAATTTAATAGTTGGCAAGTTTACACAAATAATTTAAAATAATTTTAAAACATTCTAAAAATAGTAGTATTTTTAGTACTTTTTTTTAAATTCTCGAAAAATATAATTTAATACTCTTTTATCAATGAAAAGTCAATAAAAATTATTTAAATTGATTTTGTTCAATTTCAAAAATAGTAGTATTTTTAGTACTTTTTTTAAAATACTCGAAAAATATAATTTAATACTCTTTTATCAATGGAAAGTCACTAAAAATTATTAAAATGGATTTTATTCAATTTTAAAAATAGTAGTATTTTTAGTACTTTTTTGAAAAATTTTTTTAAAGTTACGTAAATTGCTTTGTATGGTAAGCAAATCTATAAAATAGTAAAAACCATAATTTAAACTCAATTGAAAAACAGTAGTATTTTAAGTACTTTTTCAAAAAAGTTTCACAAAATCAAATTTAATAAATCTTTATAACGGAAAAGTCACAAAATTGATTTTAGACATTTTAAAAAAATAGTAGTACTTTTAGTACTTTTTTACTTTTCCAGAAAAATGTGCTTAAAATCACTTAAACAAGTTTGTATGTAAATTAAATCAATAGAATCTGTATAAATTATGATTTTAACTGAATTAAAAAAAGGAGTAGTTTAAGTACTTTTTTTTGAAAATGTTTTAATAATACATTTTAATACTTTTTATGATTATAAAGTCACCGGAAATAATTTAAATTGATTTTTGTTAATTTAAAAAATAGTAGTATTTTTAGTACATTTTTCAAAAATGTGTTAAAAAATACTTAAATAGGATTTCAATCATTAAGAAAAATAAAAACTATAAAAAATTATGATTTTATTAGAATTGAAAAAAGTAGTAGTTTAAGTACTTTTTTAAAAAATGTTTCACAACTGCAATTTAATACCTTTTTATGAATAGAAAGTCATTAGAAATAATTTTAATTGATTTTTGTGAATTTATAAAATAGTAGTATTTTCAGTACTTTTTTGAAAAATGTGTTAAAAAGTATTTAAATAATAGCATTTTAATAATTAAGAAAGATACATTTTATTAAATAATTCGTTTATAGTCAGTTACTAAAAATGGTTTAAATCAATTTTAATCGATATGAAAATAGTAGTATTTTTTCAAAAATTTTCCACTTTTAATACTTTTTACAAAATAGTAGTATTTTCAGTACTTATTTCAAGAATGTGTTAAAAAAATACTTGAATAGTATTTTAATAATTAAGAATGATGATACATTTTATTAATTTATTTATAAACATCAGTTACTAATGAACTTAAAAATAGTAGTATTTTTAAAAAATGTTTCACAAATACAATTTAATACTACTTTATGAATAGAAAGTCATTAGAAATAATTTAAATTGATTTTTGTTCATTTACAAAATAGTAGTATTTTCAGTACTTTTTTCAAAAATGTGTTAAAAAATATTTAAATATCATCTAAGTAAAGAAAAATAAATTTTAGTAATTTATTTATAAAACATGAGTTACTAAAAACGGTTTTAAAAAATTTTAATCAACATAAAAATAGTAGTATTTTTTTAAATTTCTCTACAAATACAATTTAATACCTATTTATGAATAAAAAGCCACCAGAAAATATTTGAATTAATTTTTGTCAATTTTTGAAATAGTAGTATTTTTAGTACTTTTTTCAAAAATGTAATTTTTTCAAAAATTAATTTTATTAATTTATTCATAAAACGTAAATTACTAAAAATGGTTTAAATCCATTTTAATGAACTTAAAAATAGTAGTATTTTGAATACTTTTTTAAAAATTTAAACTAATGCATTTCCTTAAATTTGTTATAGAAAGGAAATCTTTAAAAAAAATTGTAGTATTTTTAGTAAAAAAGTATTAATGTTAAAAAAGGTACTTTTTTAAAATTCAGATTGGATGCTTTATTATGAAAAGTAAATTTTGCTACATGTCGTATGTTTAATTCCTATAAATAATTATTACTTATACGCAACCTATGTCCATTTCTTATCATTTATTTATGTTTTTATACATAAAATTCAAAGGTTGCAACCTTCCCCTATCGAATAGCCCCAATATATTTTTGCTTTTAATATGAAGAAAAAAATGCTTTCTGAAGATCTTAAATTAGTTTAGTTATGATTTAAATTATCCATTCCTGTTATAAAAAGCAAATACACAAAATGAGTATTTGAGAGTTTCTACATATGTAAACAAACTCATATGTGTGTTTAACAGTAAATTGCATTGAAAATTTAGAGAGTCATTGTAACATCTAAATATCATTCTCTCTAAGAGAATCTCTCACAGCATCTGATTGGTTCATTTCATTAAAAGTTGCTTTCGTTTAAATTCGTTTCATTACATTTCGTTTAAATTCATTTCGTTAAATATTTGAGAGATTTATTGTGTGACTTGTCGTATTATTTAATGTAGAGGAATGTTTGTATGTTCCTTTTTTTCGATTTAATTTAGTTTAATTTGATTTGATTAGATTTGATTTGTTAGTACAATTTAGTGTTGCTGTTAATAGTCGTTTCCAATTATTTATTGATTCGTTAAATAATAAAAAAGGGTTATTTTGTGCTCTAATTCTTATACTCGTTTTGTTATTATTATGATTAACTATTCATATTAAAAAAAAGAAGAAATCTACTATTATATATAAATTATACAATACAATATTATTACTTAAGTTATAATACGCTTAAGTTGATACCAAAGTATCATGCTTAAGTTAAGGTTTTTTTTTTATATATTTTTTCCTACGTTTTCTTTTGGTTTTGTTTGGCTATAAACTACATAAACTTATTATTTTTGTATGTATTTTTTTTATTTATTATAAATTTATTTAACTATAATAAATAAATTATTCAATCAACATTATCAGTTTTTATACACGTTTTTTTTTGTTTGTTCTACATTTGCTGTTTGTCTTTATGAAGTGTTTTTTTTTTTTTTTTTGAAGGGTCTGGGTCGAAGGATGGTGGCAGCAGGGGTGTGTTTTTATTTGTTTTAATAGGGGATGTTTCAAGGGCATTTTGTCGTCATTGATTTTAGAGGTTTGAGAAGAAAATATTAAATAAATGTAATAAAAAAATGTTTATATTTTTATAAGGATTATCAAGAAAAGGTTCTATAGGTTAAGAGTTATATATTTAGTAAAAAGATTTTCTAAGATGAAAAAGTATTGATTACAAACTAAATCACATAAGTCATATTAAGTAATTTTAATGGAAAAGGCCATTTGAATTTCACCATGAAAGGAAATTTTTATTTAATAATCTTTAAAGAAAATGTTCCTTAAATTTTCTATGGAAATTTAATTATCATTGAACCGAACTACATCAGTTGTAGTTCAGTTCTAGTTCAGTTCTAGTTCAGTTCTAGTTCAGTTCTAGTTCAGTTCTAGTTCAGTTCTAGTTCAGTTCTAGTTCAGTTCTAGTTCAGTTCTAGTTCAGTTCTAGTTCAGTTCTAGTTCAGTTCTAGTTCAGTTCTAGTTCAGTTCTAGTTCAGTTCTAGTTCAGTTCTAGTTCAGTTCTAGTTCAGTTCTAGTTCAGTTCTAGTTCAGTTCTAGTTCAGTTCTAGTTCAGTTCTAGTTCAGTTCTAGTTCAGTTCTAGTTCAGTTCTAGTTCAGTTCTAGTTCAGGTTCTAGTTCAGGTTCTAGTTCAGGTTCTAGTTCAGGTTCTAATTCAGTTCTAGTTTAGTTCTAGTTCAGGTTCTAGTTCAGGTTCTAGTTTAGGTTCTAATTCAGTTCTAGTTCAGGTTCTAGTTCAGGTTCTAGTTCAGATTCTAGTTCAGGTTCTAGTTCTAGTTCAGGTTCTAGTTCAGGTTCTAGTTCTGGTTCTAGTTTAGGTTCTAATTCAGTTCTAGTTTAGTTCTAGTTCAGGTTCTAGTTCAGGTTCTAGTTTAGGTTCTAATTCAGTTCTAGTTTAGTTCTAGTTCAGGTTCTAGTTCAGTTCTAGTTCAGTTCTAGTTCAGTTCTAGTTCAGTTCTAGTTTAGTTCTAGTTTAGTTCTAGTTCAGGTTCTAGTTCAGTTCTAGTTCAGTTCTAGTTCAGTTCTAGTTCTGTTCTAGTTCTGTTCTAGTTCTGTTCTAGTTCTGTTCTAGTTCAGTTCTAGTTCAGTTCTAGTTCAGTTCTAGTTCAGTTCTAGTTCAGTTCTAGTTCAGTTCTAGTTCAGTTCTAGTTCAGTTCTAGTTCAGTTCTAGTTCAGTTCTAGTTCAGTTCTAGTTCAGTTCTAGTTCAGTTCTAGTTCTAGTTCAGTTCTAGTTCAGTTCTAGTTCTGTTCTAGTTCTGTTCTAGTTCTGTTCTAGTTCTGTTCTAGTTCTGTTCTAGTTCTGTTCTAGTTCTGTTCTAGTTCTGTTCTAGTTCTGTTCTAGTTCTGTTCTGTTCTAGTTCTGTTCTAGTTCTGTTCTAGTTCTGTTCTAGTTCTGTTCTAGTTCTGTTCTAGTTCTGTTCTAGTTCTGTTCTAGTTCTGTTCTAGTTCTGTTCTAGTTCTGTTCTAGTTCTGTTCTAGTTCTGTTCTAGTTCTGTTCTAGTTCTGTTCTAGTTCTGTTCTAGTTCTGTTCTAGTTCTGTTCTAGTTCTGTTCTAGTTCTGTTCTAGTTCTGTTCTAGTTCTGTTCTAGTTCTGTTCTAGTTCTGTTCTAGTTCTGTTCTAGTTCTGTTCTAGTTCTGTTCTAGTTCAGTTCTAGTTCAGGTTCTAGTTCTCTTCTTGTGCTGTTCTACAAACTAAATCGCTTAACACATTTTGCACAATTTTAACTAAAATGAAAATTACATTTAATGCTGTTTAATGAGTATTTTCCTTAAATTTCCTAATAAAATTTAACTTTATTATAGTTCCTTTTGGCTTTGGAAGTGCGAATTAAATTGCTAAATGCCAAAGATTTATGAGAATTTTTATTTCCACGTTATAAACTAGAAATACTACTTTTGCAACCATAAAACGATTGTTATTTATGTCATCTACTAAATACATAAAATACCATGCATGTTTATTTCACAAAAAAATAAAAAAACAAAGAAAATACCTCCGAAAGGACATTACAAAACAATGGGCCGGTCGCTCATAATAAAAAAAAATACAGAAAGAAATTGTTGAAAACAAAGTCTAAACGTTTTTACACCTAAAACGGAAATAAAACATATTTATGCCACTCAACATTTTTATAAGCAAAACAAATAACGTTGCACAGTTTCCTTTCCTTTAAAGGATACAAAATAAATGAGTAAAACTACAATAACAAAGAGTATTAGTGAGAAATGTGTTGGTGTTTTTCAGTTATTTACCATATTTGTGTTGTGTGTTTTTTTCCCCTTAAATTACCAACGCTGTAACTATTACGCCAATATAAATTTTAATTATTCAAATTAGTTGCTTTTTCATTTTTCCCTTTGACTGGTTTTTTTTTTCTTTGAATATTTCACAACTGACATGTAACCATAAATCACTGTCTTGACCACTGAGAGCTATAAATTTTCCTCTTGTATCCCTCTCTCTCTCTGTGTGTCTCTGTGTAAATCTCTACTTCTGCATTTTTAACTTCTTAAACGTACAAAGACATATGATTACGTTTAGGACTTATAAAGGAATCTATGTTACGTTTACTCTTTTATATCATGGCTGTCGGATTTGGTCTAAAGTATAAAACAGAAAAATCTATAAAAGCTTATGGAAAAAAACATCATAAGAATCAACTGCTTTAGAAAAGAAAAATTATCAAAAGGGATAAGATTTAAAGAAAAAAAAAAAAAGAAATTGAAAGAAAAACCTATTGAGCAAAACAGTAAAATGTGTTTGAGATGGAGTTTGACTATAAGAAGACGTTAAACGAGCACTTTAAGCACAAGAAAACCATAAAAGTTGCAAAGCAATTGCAGCGTTTATTTATCAAGCTAAACGCAGGCATTGAGGTAACAGGGAAAAAAGGGTATTGAAAAAATAAGTGAAAAATAATCAGTGATATTTTGGTTTTACATTCTAGTTGTTCTAGTTTTGTTCTAGTTCTGTTCTAGTTCTGTTCTAGTTCTGTTCTAGTTCTGTTCTAGTTCTGTTCTAGTTCTGTTCTAGTTCTGTTCTAGTTCTGTTCTAGTTCTGTTCTAGTTCTGTTCTAGTTCTGTTCTAGTTCTGTTCTAGTTCTGTTCTAGTTCTGTTCTAGTTCTGTTCTAGTTCTGTTCTAGTTCTGTTCTAGTTCTGTTCTAGTTCTGTTCTAGTTCTGTTCTAGTTCTGTTCTAGTTCTGTTCTAGTTCTGTTCTAGTTCTGTTCTAGTTCTGTTCTAGTTCTGTTCTAGTTCTGTTCTAGTTCTGTTCTAGTTCTGTTCTAGTTCTGTTCTAGTTCTGTTCTAGTTCTGTTCTAGTTCTGTTCTAGTTCTGTTCTAGTTCTGTTCTAGTTCTGTTCTAGTTCTGTTCTAGTTCTGTTCTAGTTCTGTTCTAGTTCTGTTCTAGTTCTGTTCTAGTTCTGTTCTAGTTCTGTTCTAGTTCTGTTCTAGTTCTGTTCTAGTTCTGTTCTAGTTCTGTTCTAGTTCTGTTCTAGTTCTGTTCTAGTTCTGTTCTAGTTCTGTTCTAGTTCTGTTCTAGTTCTGTTCTAGTTCTGTTCTAGTTCTGTTCTGTTCTAGTTCTGTTCTAGTTCTGTTCTAGTTCTGTTCTAGTTCTGTTCTAGTTCTGTTCTAGTTCTGTTCTAGTTCTGTTCTAGTTCTGTTCTAGTTCTGTTCTAGTTCTGTTCTAGTTCTGTTCTAGTTCTGTTCTAGTTCTGTTCTAGTTCTGTTCTAGTTCTGTTCTAGTTCTGTTCTAGTTCTGTTCTGTTCTAGTTCTGTTCTAGTTCTGTTCTAGTTCTGTTCTAGTTCTGTTCTAGTTCTGTTCTAGTTCTGTTCTAGTTCTGTTCTAGTTCTGTTCTAGTTCTGTTCTAGTTCTGTTCGAGTTCTGTTAAAATTAAAAATTGTTATAAAATGTACTTTTTTAGTACTATTTGAAATAGTACTATTTTTTAAAAAAATTTATTACAAATAGATTACTTAAAGAATATTACAAATGAAAGGTTGAAATTATACAAAAACTAACTATTTTTAAAAAAGTACTTTTTCTACTACTATTTTTAAAAGTTAATTTTTAACCGATTTTTGATTAACAAAAATAAAAAATACGAAAATACAAAATTTTCTCTTAAAATACAGCTTTTTAAAAAAGTACTTTTTTAATACTATTTGAAATAGTACTTTTTAAAAAAAAAATTTTGTTAAAACACACTACTCATATAATATTTAAATGAAGGTTGGAAAAAATAAACAAAATTGCTATTTTAAAAAAAGTACTTTTTCTACTACTATTTTTAAAAATTATTTTTTAAGCTGTTTTTTTATGAAAAACTAACTAGAAATATGATTATTTAAATAAAAATTAAGAAAATAATGTGGAAATTATAAAAAACTGCCATTTTCAAAAAAGTACTTTTTTAATACTATGTATTTTAAATAATAGTTTTTTTTTTAAATAAGATAAGATTTTAAATGAATATTATAAAAAATAAACAAAATTGCTATTTTTAAAAAAGTACTTTTTCTACTACTATTTTTAAAAGTTATTTTTTAAGCTGTTTTTTTAGGAAAAACTATCTAATAATATGATTATTTAAATAAAAATTAAGAAAATATAAAAATTGCTTATAAAGAGTGTATTTCTAAAAAGTACTATTTGAAATAGTACTTTTTTTTAAAAAATTTGTTAAAAACACAATAGTTAGATAATATTTAAATGAAGGTTGGAAAAAATAAACAAAATTGCTATTTTTAAAAAAGTACTTTTTCTGCTACTATTTTTAAAAGTTATTTTTTAAGCTGATTTTTTAGAAAAAACTAACTAAAACTATGGTTATTTAAATAAAAATTAAGAAAATATAAAAATTGCTTAAAAAGAGTGCATTTCTAAAAAGTACTTTTTTTAGTACTATTTAAAATAGTAGGTTTTTTTTACCAAATTTTATTAAAAACATATTATTTAAAGAAGATTTCAAATGAAATGTGGAAATTATAAAAAACAGCCATTTTCAAAAAAGTACTTTTTTAATACTATTTGAAATAATACTTTTTAAAAAAAAAAATTTGTTAAAAACACACTAGATAGATAAGATTTTAAATGAATATTATAAAAAATAAACAAAATTGCTATTTTTAAAAAAGTACTTTTTCTACTACTATTTTTAAAAGTTATTTTTTAAGCTGTTTTTTTTAGGAAAAACTACCTAAAAATATGATTATTTAAATAAAATTGCTTAAAACGTGTGTATTTCTAAAAAGTACTTTTTTAGTACTATTTAAAATAGTTGGATTTTTTACCAAATTTTATTTTTATTAAATTATTTAAAGAAGATTTCAAATGAAATGTGGAAATTATAAAAAACAGCCATTTTCAAAAAAGTACTTTTTTAATACTATTTTAAATAATACTTTTTTTTTAAAAAATTTTGTTAAAAACACACTAGATAGATAAGATTTTAAATGAATATTATAAAAAATAAACAAAATTGCTGTTTTTAAAAAAGTACTTTTTCTACTACTATTTTTAAAAGTTATTTTTTAAGCTGTTTTTTTTAGGAAAACCTAACTGAAAATATGATTATTTAAATAAAAATTAAGAAAATATAAAAACTGCTTAAAAAGAGTGTATTTCTAAAAAGTACTTTTTTAGTACTATTTGAAATAGTACTTTTTTTTACAAAATTTTGTTAAAAACACACTAGTGAGATAATATTTTAAATGAAGGTTGGAAAAACTAAACAAAATTGAGATTTTTAAAAAGTACTTTTTCTACTACTATTTTTAAAAGTTATTTTTAAGCGGTTTTTTTAGGTAAAACTCACTATTCTAGTCCTGTTAAACACTTTCGAAAATCTAACACTACTTTTTTGTAAAACCTTTTAGAAAGAAATTCAATTTATTCACGTAACTGTGATATATTTCTTTATAAATGAGAATTTTTTCGCAACTTTTTTTTTATATTAAAAATAACACCACCACATCTGCTACAAAAACTGATAGCAAAACTGCCACTGCTGGCGCTAAGTCAATTGCGGCATAATAAAAATACACTTGCAACTAAAGCGCACACAAACACACTTTAAATAGGCCACCTCAAAAATAGAAAAATTGTTTAAAAACTACAAAAAATAAAAAAAAACCAAGTTAAGCGCAAAATAGATATTTACAAGGTAATAAATAGACGACAGCTAAATGTTTATATTAAAACGAAAGAAAAAAAAACTACTTTTTATTTGTGGCAACTGCACTATTTTTGCCACACTTTCTTTTATAAATATGCAACGATTACAATGACATTTTAAATTTGTTGCTTTATTTGTTTTTTTTTCATTTCTTTTCTTGAAATTTTAGGTGACACTTAAAAGTGGACAAAAATGTTGTACATTTTTGCATATTTAAACAAAGTTTTTTTTAATCTTGTTAAAGGGAAATTAAATAAAAATTGTTTGTTTGAACTTATTTGGCATTACATGTTGAAATGTTTAGGTTACACATTTTTATTTGTAATGGAAAATTGAAAATGTTTATTTCAATTAGGAAACAGTTCAATGTTCATTTATATGATAGAATAATGTTTAGTAGCTTGTCCGTCCTTCCGTCCATCCAGCATTAAAATCTGTAACAAAATTAATTTTGTAAAAATTCAAAAATATTCAAAATATTGTAAAACAAACACGTTGTAACATGTCAACTATTGATTTTTTAATTGAATATAAATGAAGCACGCTGGAAAAAACCAGGGCAGACAATGTAAAATAAAAAACTTTGTAGGGGGTGGAAAATACAAATAAATACAAAAATCTTAAACTCATACTCTTATAAAGAAGCAGACGTAAAACTGAAAAAAAATAATAAAAAAAACAGGAGCAAAAGGGACAAAAAGGAAGACGACAGCAGTAGGGAAGAGACACATTAATATAACATTCAAAGGCAGACATAATAATGACGACCATTATGATGTTCATGACGACAACAATGGCGTTGATAAAATTAGAAAATAACACAACTAATAAACTACTAACTATCCTACAAAAGCTACCAAATAAAATAGAAAATAGTAATAAAAAAAAACTGAAAGTAAAACAGCTAAAGCCATAAAAACAAATTGAAAGACAGTGTTTGTTTGTTTTATTTAATAAAATGGGTGAAACTAAGAATAATCTAAAGAGCCTAGAAAGAAAGAAATAAACACATAAGGGACTAAATTTAAGGCAGCCTACAACTTGAGGTACCATTTATTGCTTGAAAAGAGCACATTTTAAAAAAGTACTTTTTAAAACCACTTAAACAAAAAAATAGTACTTTTTTACAAAATTTTCTTAAAAACACATTACTTAGATAATATTTCAACTGAAAGTTGGAAAAAATTAACAAAATTTCTATTTTTAAAAAAGTACTTTTTCTACTACTATTTTTAAGAGTTAATTTTTAAGCGGTTTTTTTTAGGCAAAACTAACTAAAATTATAATTATTTAAATAAAAATTAAGAAAATATTAAAAATTGCTAAAAAAAAGTATTTTTTAAAAACGTACCATTTTAGTACTATTTGAAATAGTACTTTTTTTAAGCGTTTTTTGAGTAACAACAAAGTACTTATAATATATTCTGATTAAAAAACACCAAAATAACCAATTTTTGATTAAAATACAACTTTTTTAAAAAGTACTTTTTTACTACTATTTGAAATAGTATTTTTTAAAAACAAAATTTTGTTAAAAGCACACTACTTAGATAATATTTCAATGAAAAGTGGAAAAAATTAACAAAACTGCTATATTTAAGAAAAGTACTTTTTCTACTACTATTTTTAAAAGTTAACAAATTTTTAAGCGGTTTTAAATGATTATGATTATTTAAATAAAAATTAAGAAAATATCAAAAATTGCTTAAAATAGTATTTTTATAAAAATTAATTTTTTACTACTATTTAAAATGGTACTTTTTTTTAAAAAATTTTGTTAAAATTAAAATATGTACTTAAAGAATATTTCAAATGAAATGTGAAAATTATAATAAAACAGCAATTTTTAAAAAAGTACTTTTTCTACTACTATTTTTAAAAGTTAATTTTTAAGTGAATTTTGAGTAACAACAGACTACTTCATTCAAAAAATACGAAAATAACTAATTTTTGCTTAAAAATACCACTTTTTAAAACAGTACTTTTTTGATACTATTTGAAATAGTACTATTTTTTAAACAAAATTTTGTTAAAAATCAAATACTTAAAGAATATTTCAAATGAAATATGAAAATTATAAAAAACAGCTATTTTTAAAAAAGTATTTTTTCTACTACTATTTTTAAAAGTTAATTTTTAAGTGAATTTTGAGTAACAACAGACTACTTATTACTTATTTTCATTCAAAAATACGAAAATAACACATTTTTGCTTAAAAATACCACTTTTTAAAAAAGTACTTTTTTGATATTATTTGAAATAGTACTTTTTTTAAACAAAATTTTGTTAAAAATCAAGTACTTAAAGAATATTTCAAATGAAATGTGAAAATTATAAAAAACAGCTATTTTTAAAAAATTACTTTTTCTACTACTATTTTTAAAAGTTAATTGTTAAGTGAATTTTGAGTAACAACAGACTACTTATAATTTATTTTCATTCAAAAACCCGAAAATAACTCATTTTTGCTTAAAAATACCACTTTTTAAAAAAGTACTTTAAAAAAGTAATTTTTAAGCGATTTTATGGTAAATTTGTTAAATTTTTGGTTAATTATAGACTAATTTTATGTTATTTCGGATAAAAGTTGAAAAATTGGATAAATTTTATGTTTCTAAAAAAGTACTTTTTTACTACTATTTTTAAAATAAAATTTTTAAGCGATTTTATGGTAAATTTGTTAAATTTTTGGTTAATTATAGACTAATTTTATGTTATTTCGGATAAAAGTTGAAAAAATTGGATAAATTTTATGTTTCTAAAAAAGTACTTTTTTACTACTATTTTTAAAATTAAATTTTTAAGCGTTTTATTAGTAAAAAATGACTTTCAAGAGTACTATTTCATGGAAAAATAACAAAATAAGTGAAAACTCTTAAAAAGAATAGTAATTTGTTTTTGAACCCCTGCAAAACTTATAGTTTCCATAATTTTAATGTGACCAATAAAAATTTATTTTTATTTGTTTGTTTGCTTTTCTCTCGGCTGTTTTTCTTCCTGTCCTATTCACCATAAAATGTAAGCATTTTTACGATTTTTTAATGACACGAACATACAGCTATTAAAAAAGTATTGAAAAACAAAAAATTTGCACGAAAAAACAACTAGAAACTATAAAATATATTAAAAATAAAACTTTAAGAACTTTTTAACACGATATTGACACTTTCAAAGACATCTAGTACTTGGAGAAGGAAAAAGATAAAAGAAAAAAAGACGAAGGCTAACAGCAAATACATGCAATATAGGGAAACACACAAACATTTAAATATTCATGCAATCTTTTATACAACCACTACAACCACAAAACATATTTACATCTTTAAAATGGGGAAAAAATCCTTTTCCCCACTTGTGGCCTCCCCCTGAAAAAGAAACAGCCCACCTTTTAGTACCACAACAACAGCAGCAAGAAGAAAATAAGCAATAACCCTTAGAATATTTATTTCAATACTTTTTTTCTTCTTATTGTTGTTGTTGTTATTGTCGTTCTTTTCTGTTCCTTCTATCATAAAATTATCAAACAAACTGTTCATGTTTTACTTTTTCAGATGCACAGATAGTTTTAGATGCCTGTTTTAGATTGTGTACCCATCATACATTCAAACAGCAGCAGCAAAAAAAGTACTAAAATTCAAAATGAAAATTGGAAATAGCAACAAAAAACAAAAATTGCAAAAAAGAAAACTAGAGTAACAAAACTAGAAAACTAACTACTCTTACCACCAACAACAGACATGTTATAGAATAAATAGTTAGATACATAGATAGGAAGATAGATAGATGAATGAATGAATGTCTAACAGACTGACTGACTCAACGACTAAAGCACTGCTGACTGAGGGTTTGAATTGAAACTAAAGTGTATGAAAATGCTTGGGAAGGCTGGCTGGCTGGCTGACTGGTATGTGGTAATACGAGTGGAAAAAATGCCTTAACACGAACTTGTACTTGTGTAACATTAAACAAATGACAAAAAAAAAAAATACTATTCTCGTTCAAAGGAGCACATGCAAACCAAACAAAAAAAACTATAAATTGTTTAATAAATAAAAGAGAAAACTCATTCCTTTACACATTGGTGTATGGAAATTAAGACACACTAGCAAATTTAACTTTATTTCTTGATTTTGATACGAAATAAATGTAAATAAGATATTTAGCAATTGAGCAAAGGAAAATATATGAAATTTATGTTAAAAAATACACAAAATTGCTATTTTGAAAAAAGTACTTTTTCTACTACTATTTCTAAAAGTTTATTTTAAGCGAATTTTTTAGTTAAAACACATGCAAATAACTAAATTTCCTTAAAAATAGAACTTTTTAAAAAAGTACTTTTTTCAATACTATTTGAAATAGTAATTTTTTTTAACAAAATTTTATTAAAAACACACTAATTACATAATATTTCAAATGAAAGCTTAAAAAAACAGACAAATCGGATATTTTTTAAAAAAGTACTTTTTCTACTACTATTTGTAAAAGTTAATTTTTAGAGATTTTTTTTTGTAAAAACTAAATAATATTATGATTATTTGATTAAAACACATGAAAATAACTAAATTTGCTTAAAAAAAGAACTTTTTTCAATACTATTTGAAATAATAATTTTTTAAACAAAATTTTATTAAAAACACACTAATTACATAATATTTCAAGTGAAAGCTGTAAAAACAGACAAATCGGATATTTTTTAAAAAAGTACTTTTTCTACTACTATTTGTAAAAGTTAATTTTTAGTGATTTTTTTTAGTAAAAATTAAATAATATTATGATTATTTGATTAAAACACATGAAAATAACTAAATTTGCTTAAAAAAAGAACTTTTTTCAATACTATTTGAAATAATAATTTTTTTTAACAAAATTTTATTAAAAACACACTAATTACATAATATTTCAAATGAAAGCTTAAAAAAACAGACAAATCGGATATTTTTTAAAAAAGTACTTTTTCTACTACTATTTGTAAAAGTTAATTTTTAGTGATTTTTTTTAGTAAAAATTAAATAATATTATGATTATTTGATTAAAACACATGAAAATAACTAAATTTGCTTAAAAAAAGAACTTTTTAAAAAAGTACTTTTTTCAATACTATTTGAAATAGTACATTTTTTAAAAAAATTTTGTTAATAATTCAATAATTACATAATATTTCCAATAAAAGCTGGAGAAACAAAGAAATCTGATATTTTTTAAAAAGTACTTTTTCTACTACTATTTGTAAAAGTTTATTTTAAGTAATATTTTTAGTGAAAACTAAATAATCTCAAGATTATTTCATTTAAACTCATAAAAATAACAAAATTTCCTTAAAAATAGAACTTTTTAAAAAAGTACTTTTTTCAATACTATTTGAAATAGTAATTTTTTTAACAAAATTTTATTAAAAATACACTAATTACATAATATTTCAAGTGAATACTGGAAAAAAGGCAAATTTTATATTTTTTGAAAAAGTACCTTTTCTACTACTATTTGTAAAAGTTAGTTTTTATAATTTTTTTTGTAAAATAGAACAAATATGATTATTTAAATAACAAAAGAATACAAAAATTTGAACAAAAGTGCAAAGTTTAATGAAAAGTTTAATTATTTTTATATATTTTTCAAATTGGGAAATGTTTATTCTAACATGAAATTGTAAAGCTTTTCTTGCTATTTAAACTAATTAAATATAATTTTTGGAAACAGAAATAATATTTTAATTAGTAGTAGAAAAGTACTTTTAAAATATTTGAAAAACAATCTATAAAAATTTATATTTTAGCTCCTTACAGATTAAATAACTAAAATTCCGAGAAATTTTGTAAAACATTTAATTAAGGAAAATAGTAGTAGAAAGGTACTTTTTTAATTTAAGAAAAATTCTGGAAAAATATATATATATAAATATATAATAAATAACTAAAATCCCGAGAAATTTTGTAAAAAATTTAATTGAGGAAAATAGTAGTAGAAAAGTACTTTTTTAATTTAAGAAAAATTCTGCAAAAAATTAAATATTTTAAATTTCTTATAGATTAAATAACTAAAATCCCGAGAAATTTTGTAAAAAATTTAATATTGGAAAATAGTAGTAGAAAAGTACTTTTTTTAATTTAAGCAAAATTCTAGAAAAACTCTAATATTTTAAATTCTTATAGATTAAATAACTAAAATCCCGAGAAATTTTGTAAAAAATTTAATATTGGAAAATAGTAGTAGAAAAGTACTGTTTTTAATTTAAGAAAAATTCTGCAAAAAATTAAATATTTTAAATTCTTACAGATTAAATAACTAAAATCCCGAGAAATTTTGTAAAATATTTAATTAAGGAAAATAGTAGTAGAAAAGTACTTTTTTTAATTTAAGCTAAATTCTGGAAAAAATTAAATATTTTTAATTCTTATAGATTAAATAACTAAAATCCCGAGAAATTTTGTAAAAAATATAATTAAGGAAAATAGTAGTAGAAAAGTACTTTTTTAATTTAAGCAAAATTCTAGAAAAACTTTAATATTTTAAATTCTTATAGATTAAATAACTAAAATCCCGAGAAATTTTGTAAAAAATTTAATATTGGAAAATAGTAGTAGAAAGGTACTTTTTTTAATTTAAGCAAGATTCTGGAAAAAATTAAATATTTTTAATTCTTACAGATTAAATAACTAAAATCCCGATAAATTTTGTAAAAAATGTAATTTAGGAAAATAGTAGTAGAAAAGTACTTTTTTATTTTATGAAAAATTCTGCAAAAAATTAAATGTTTTAAATTCTTATAGATTAAATAACTAAAATCCGGAGAAATTTTGTAAAAAATTAAATTAAGGAAAATAGTAGTAGAAAAGTACTTTTAAGAAAAATTCTAGAAAAAATTTAATATTTTAAGTTCTAACAGATTAAACAACTAAAATCCCGAGAAATTTTGTAAAAAATGTAATTAAGGAAAATAGTAGTAGAAAAGTACTTCTTTTAATTTAAGAAAAATTCAGCAAAAATAGTACATATTTAATTTTTAGAAATAAATAATAAACATAATCAAGTTTTTAAACTACCAAAATTAGCAATATAAAATTAAACAGAGTTTTGGGAAATTTTAAAATTGACAAATAGTAGTAGTAAAAGTACTTTTTTTAAATTTTTATTTGTAACGTATAAAAACATATATTTTCTTATTTTGGCTTAAAAAATTATATAATTAAGCAAAATTTTGTAAAAATTTCCATTTTGGAAAATAGTAGTAGAAAAGTACTTTTTTAAATTTTAACAAAATTCGTTAAAATGTTACATTTTGCATTAAAAACTTTAATTTTTTTCTAAATCTAAAAAAAATTAAATTCTAGGAAAATTTAAAAAAGTAGTAGAAAAGTACTTTTTTTAAATTTCAGAATTTTCAATAAAATATTAAATTTTCAAGATCTTTGATGTACTAAGAAACTAAATTACTTATATTGCGGCAAAAATTCAATAATTTAAAATAGTAGTAGAAAAGTAATTTAACAATTTCGTGCTGAAATTTCCATATTTGTTTTTTAAGTAAAATTCTTTGCCTTATTTATTATTTAAGGCTTTAAAAAAGTTTCCATGTTTTTCTATTTTCACTTAAAATATTTACTTTTGTTTTATTAAAGTTTGTTTTTTTTTCAGTTTTAGTACCATTTCTTTTTTGTATTTATATAAAATGTTTATTTGTTTCTTTTGGTAATTTATGTGTTAAAACAAGAAATGCTGAAAAAAAAACTTCGAAAAAGAAGAAATATTTTCAACGGAAACAAACAGGATGACTTAAAGGAAGTTTGGTTGCAACAAATTGTATGTCTACATGCATTCCTTAATAAGGCTGTTTGCTGGTGTGTTGGTAACTAGTAAATAAATAATTTGTTTTAGGATACAACACAATGTCTAACGAAGTAAACATAAGACAAAATACATATCTAGTATAGTTATGTGCATGTAGGCCTCTAACAAAGACTAAAAACTAAAGAAAGAATGCACGCCATCCTCGACGACGACGACATCATCTGCCAGGTACATTACAAAGTCAAGTAGAAGAAGTACAAAAATGCTAAAAATCTCTAGGAAAAAAGTTCAAAAGCATTTTTAACGCCTTTTTTATGTATCACTTGCTCTTATTACGTTTTTTTTTTTTTTAATATTGTATTTTTTGATATTTTCCATATTACTTTTAAAAGGAACATACATACTACTGCATATATGTGTTTTGTATTCCTTAGATACAAAATAAAGAGAATCATAGCTACATGTTCGTGCTGTAGAATTCATTCATTCGATTCGAGTCATTGCTTTAATCAGCTGTAAAATTGTAAAACTGGCACACAAGTATTTGCTAACAGAAACAACACAAAACAGCAACAAAAATATGTATGAATAAAAAAAAATAAAAAAAAAATTTTATACAAAACTGTAAACATGAATGTAAAATGAATTGTACTTAAAATATTAAAACTTTTCTACTCGACTCGACTCTTGCTTGTTTTCTCTTTTAGATCTTTTGTATTAAGTTTCGTTTTTTGAAGATGTTTTTATGGAAAATATTAAGAAGTTTGTTTTACTTTGCAACAGATATACATAAATACATTTATAATATTTATGTTAATTTGTTTTACAATTTTCCACCCAACAGTAAATACAAGGAAGACAACAAAAATGTTATTGAAAAATGAGAAAATAAACAAAAATTGCCTTACAAAAGTACTTTTTAAAGACTAAATAGTAACTTTCTGAAAAAATTTTTGGTTAAAATAGACTTCTTTCATAACATTTCAATTAGACAAATGGAAAAATACACAAAAATGCAATTTTTTAAAAAAGTACTTTTTTACTACTATTTTTAAAAGTAACATTTTTAGAATTTTTTTAAGAAAAACTACTACTTTTATGATATTTTCAACACACAAATGGAAAAAATACACAAAAATGCAATTTTTAAAAAAGTACTTTTTTACTACTATTTTTAAAATTAACATTTTTAGAATTTTTTTAAGAAAAACTACAACTTTTATGACATTTCAAAGACACAAATGGAAAAATACACAAAAATGCAATTTTTTTAAAAAGTACTTTTTTACTACTATTTTTAAAAGTAAAATTTTTAGAAATTTTTTAAGAAAAACTACTACTTTTATGACATTTAAAACACATAAATGGAAAAAATACACAAAAATGCAATTTTAAAAAAAGTACTTTTTTTACTACTATTTTTAAAATTAACATTTTTAGACTTTTTTTAAGAAAAACTACTATTTTTATTACATTTCCAGCACACAAATGGAAAAATTACACAAAAATGCAATTTTTAAAAAAGTACTATTTTACTACTATTTTTAAAATTAAGATTTTTAGATTTTTTTTAAGAAAAACTACTATTTTTATTACATTTCCGGCACACAAATGGAAAAAATACACAAAAATGCAATTTTTTAAAAAAATACTTTTTTTACTACTATTTTTAAAAGTAACATTTTTAGATTTTTTTTAAGAAAAACTACTATTTTTATTACATTTCCGGCACACAAATGGGAAAAATACACAAAAATGCAATTTTTTAAAAAAGTACTATTTTACTACTATTTTTAAAATTAACATTTTTAGATTTTTTTTAAGAAAAACTACTATTTTTATTACATTTCCGGCACACAAATGGAAAAAATATACAAAAATGCAATTTTTTAAAAAAATACTTTTTTTACTACTATTTTTAAAAGTAACATTTTTAGATTTTTTTTAAGAAAAACTACTACTTTTTTGACATTTCAATTAGACAAATGGAAAAATACACAAAAATGCAATTTTTAAAAAAGTACTTTTTTACTACTATTTTTAAAAGTAACATTTTTAGAAATTTTTTAAGAAAAACTACTACTTTTATTACATTTCAAACACACAAATGGAAAAATTACACAAAAATGCAATTTTTAAAAAAGTACTTTTTTTACTACTATTTTTAAAAGTAAAATTTTTAGAAATTTTTTTAGAAAAACTACTACTTTTATGACATTTCAAACACACAAATGGAAAAATTACACAAAAATGCAATTTTTAAAAAAGTACTTTTTTACTACTATTTTTAAAATGAAAATTTTTAATTTTTTTTTACTATTAATAAAAACTAATTGCTTATAAGAAAATTTAACTTTTTAAAAAATTCCCAAATATATTTCCAAAATTCCCAGAATGTACAAATCAGGGAAATATCTTGAGAATTTATATTATTTGGTTAAAAATCGTTTATTATATAAATTTAATTTTCAAACTTAAATCCCAACAATTTAAAGCGCAACAAAAATGTTTGAAATGTTTCCAGCCAACTATTTTTTAATAAATAATGTTCTTTTTGTTATTAAAATTCAATAATAAATTAACCAAACATGTCTGCAGCAAACATGCATTGCCATGTTCATCATTAATTCCTTTAATTAATTTAATTCGAAACCATTAAAATGGAATTTATTCCACATTAATTTTATTTCATTATATTTGCCACTTTTTTTTATCGTTTTTGATTTAAATTCTGTAAAGTTTTTTGCTGCCTTGCTTGGCTTTTACCATAAAAACTTTTGCCAACTTATCTATCAATTTATAGAGGAAAATACTAGAAAAAACACCAAGAGAGAAATTAATGGTTACAAATTTACTAAACTGAAACACTAATTACCAATTGCATGTCAGTGTTTGTGAGTTTAAAAGAATGTGTTAGGGTGTGTGAGTTTGTTTGATGGCTGATTATGAGAGCGATAATGATGAGGCAGTTGGAAAGCCAAAAAATTGAGTGGCAGGGAGGTGTTGTAAACGGAAATGCAATCAAACGGATGCAACTCATTAAAATCATAATTTCATGGCAACATATCATTTCCTCTTCCTGCTCCTTGGAAATCTAAAAAAAAAATCAGTTTCATTTTTCATTTCTAAATTTCTGGGTTTTTTTTTCCATTTCGTTAAAAACAGAAATTTTGTAATGAAAATGATTTTTTATTTTTATGTCGAGTCATTTGGCAAAAATTTTTGTAATATTTAGCAAAAAATATAACAAAGAGAAGGACAGGGAAGTAGAGAGAGAGAGAAACTAAAGTATTGCCGTTATTAGTTACACCAAAAAGTATGCAACAAGTTTTTTTTTTTGTAGTGAAACACACAAACACCCAAATGCACTGTGTGTGTTGCTGATTGGCAGAGGGTGTTGCGTTGTGTGTAATAATAATATTTTTTTCTATATTACAACAGTTTTTGTTGTTGTTGTTGTTGCTACTGCTACTGTTGCATTCCCCACAAATGATATATTGAAATGCCAACATTAGCACTATAAATTATTTTAGATGGTTGCTTTTTTTCTCCACTCTCAGCCATGGAACCGTGGTGGGGGGGGGGTAATGGTGGTTAGCACAGTGGAAAAAAATGTTTAAATTACATTTGTGGCATATTTGAAATTGTTATGGAAAAAAAGGTCATTTATAATTGAGTTGCAAGTATGCAAAATATGTATATAGTACATAAATAGTTACGTGTACATATGTATATGTGTCATGGGATGTGTGCAGAGTTTTGTTGTTGTAAATGCCTGTAGAGATGACGTTACACCAGCTCGCCAGCCGCAGTTGCAGTGGTAGCATCAACAGCATCATCGTCACAAGTTACGAGTGCCTTAGTGTGACTGTGTGTGAGAGTGAGCTGTGTACGAGTATTAAACAATAGCAATGAAGTCCTTTGCCAATTGTTAAACAACAAATGTAAATGTACAATTGTAAATCAAAAACAATAGTTGAATGCAGCTGCACAACTGTGTAGTGATGCTTTAGCCACATAATACTTCCACTTCGGGCTGGTTTGTTAAAAGGGTGTAATAAAAAGTTGTTTAAATTTTTTTAAACATTTTCAAATATTTCATGGAAATTTTAAACTAATTTTGTAGACCAATTTTAAATTCCAAAAATAATTTTTCAAAATTTCCAAAATTCCCAACTCGGGAAATTTTCAATTTGAGATTATTTCAAATTTTAAAATGCCAAAACAAACTGATTTTTGTGAAATTCCTGAATTAACAAATTTTTTTAAAAAATTCTTAAATTAATTTTAAAAATTCCCAAAATATCCAACTTGGGAAATTTTCGTTTTGAGAAAATTTCCAATTACAAAAAAGAAACATATTTAACATATTTTTATGAAATTCCTGAATTAACAAAATTTTTTTAAAAAATTCTTAAATTAATTTTAAAAATTCCCAAAATATCCAACTCGGGAAATATAAATTGCAGAAAAATCCTATTTTTAATTGGTTTTAATATATGTAATTTAAAAATTAAAAGATTTTTTAACAAATTCCCAAAACAATTTCTGCAATTTCCAAAATACCCAACTCGGGAAATTTTAGTTTTGAGAAAATTTCCTATTTAATAATGCTAAAATTAACAGATTTTTGTGAAATTCCTGAATTAACAAATTTTGTAATAAATTCCTAAATTAATTTTAAATATTTTCCAAAATATCCAACTCGGGAAATATAAATTTCGGAAAAATCCTATTTTTAATTGGATTTAATATATGTAATTTAAAAATTAAAAGATTTTTTAACAAATTCCCAAAACAATTCCCAGAATTTCCAAAATTCCCAACACGGGAAATTTTTGATTTTAAGGAAATTTCCAATATTATAATGAAAAAATTAACAAATTTTCTTGAAAATCCTGAATTAACAAAATTTTTAATAAATTCCCAAATTAATTTTAAAAATTCCCAAAATATCCAACTCGGGAAATATAAATTGCAGAAAAATCCCATTTTTAATTGGTTTTAATATATGTAATTTAAAAATTTAAAGATTTGTTTAACAAATTCCCAAAACAATTCCCAGAATTTCCAAAATTCCCAACTTGAGAAATTTTTGTTTTTAAGGAAATTTCCTATTTTATAATGTTAAAATTCACAAATTTTCTTGAAATTCCTGAATTAACAAATTTTTTTAATAAATTCCTAAATTAATTTTAAAAATTCCCAAAATATTCAACTCGGGAAATATAAATTTCGGAAAAATTCTATGTTTAAATGGTTTTAATATATGTAATTTAAAAATTAGAAGATTTTTTAGCTAATTCCCAAAACAAATCCCAGAATTTCCAAAATACCCAACTCGGGAAATTTTAGTTTTTAAGGAAATTTCACATTTTAAAAAGTTAAAGTAAACCGATTTTGTTAAAATTTCAGGATTAACAAAATTTTTAATAAATTACCAAATTTATTTTAAAAATTTCCAAAATATCCAACTCGGGAAGTATAAATTTAGGCAAAATCCTATTTTAATTGGTTTTAATATATGTAATTTAAAAATTAAAAGATTTTTTAACTAATTCCCAAAACAATTCCCAGAATTTCCAAAATTCCCAACTCGGGAAATTTTAGTTTTTAAGGAAATTTCACATTTTAAAATGTTAAAATAAACCGATTTTGTTAAAATTTCAGGATTAACAAAATTTTTAATAAATTCCCAAATTAATTTTAAAAATTCCCAAAATATCCAACTCGGGAAATATAAATTGCAGAAAAATCCTATTTTTAATTGGTTTTAATATGTGTAATTTAAAAATTAGAAGATTTTTTAGCTAATTCCCAAAACAATTTCTAAAATTTCCAAAATTCCCAACTCGGGAAATTTTAGTTTTTAAGGAAATTTCACATTTTAAAATGTTAAAATATACCGATATTGTTAAAATTTCAGAATTTTAAGTTTTTAAATATAAATTCCCTAAAAATTCCAAAAAAAATATTGAACTCGGTAAATTTTATTTTTGCAAAAATGTTCTTATTTTTATAGCATTATTTTAAGTTTGAAAATTCTAGAATCCCAAAAATATCCAACTCGGGAAATTTTTTTCTTCAAATTTTTCCAAAAATTTCCTAATTTAAATTGCTTTTAAGAAAAGTTTTATGGAAATTCATAAACATAATGGTTTTTTAAGAAATTCCTAAAACAATTTCCAAAATACCCAAAAGGAAAAGTTTAATTTTTAAGCAAATTTCTAATTTTAAATTGATTTTATGAACAATTTTAAGTAAGTTTTTGAATTTTAATTTTTTTTAAAAATTCCTAAAATATTTTCAAAAAATCCCAAAATTTCCAATTAGTGAAATTTATTATTTTAGCCAAATTTTTTTTTTTTCAAAATTTTCTTATATAAATTGATTTTAAGAATAGTTTTATTTAAATTCACAAATTAATGAGTTTTTGAGAAATTCCTAAAACAATTTCAAAAATTTCCAAAATACCCAATCCCGGAAAATTTTCTTTTTAAGCATATTTCTTATTTGACATTGATTTTATGAACAATTTTAAATAAATTTTTAAATTTCAAAACTTTTTTAAGAAATTCCTAAAACATTTTAAAAAATTCCCAAAATTACCATTAACGAAATTTAATGTTATCAAATTTTTTTTAATCTTTCTCAAAATTTCCTCATATAAATTGATTTAAAGAACAGTTTTAAGCTATTAATGAGAAATTCCTAAAACAATTTCAAAAATTTCCAAAATACCCAAACCTGAAAGTTTTATTTTTAAGCTAATTTCTTACTATAAATTGATTTCATGAACAATATTAAGTAAATTCTTAAATTTTAAAATTTTTTAAGAAATTCCTAAAACATTTTAAAAAATTCCCAAAATTTCCCTTTAAAAAATTTAAAATTTTAGCAAAATTTCCTATTTTTTATGGATTTTATGAACATTTTAAAGTAAATTCTCAAACTTAAATATTTGATTTTTACAAATTCTTAAAACAATTTTAAAAATTTTGTGAATTCCCAAGTGGGGATATTTTTTTTTTTAATTTTTCTCAAATTTCCTTATTTAAATTTATTTTTTGAAATTTTTTATTCAAATTCATAAATTTAACAGTTTTCTGAGAAATTCCTGAAACAATTTCAAAAATTTCCAAAATACCCAATCCCGGAAAATTTTCTTTTTAAGCAAATTTCTTATTTTAAATTGATTTTATGAACAATATTAAGTAAGTTCTTAAATTTTAAAACTTCTTTAAGAAATTCCTAAAACATATTAAAAAATTCCCAAAATTTCCCTTTAAAAAATTTAAAATTTTAGCAAAATTTTCTATTTTTTATGGATTTTATGAACATTTTAAAGTAAATTCTCAAACTTAAATATTTGATTTTTACAAATTCTTAAAACAATTTTAAAAATTTTGAGAATTCCCAAGTGGGAAAATTTTTTTTTTTAAATTTTTCTCAAAATTTCCTTATTTAAATTTATTTTTTGAAATTTTTTATGCAAATTCATAAATTTAACAATTTTTTGAGAAATTCCTAAAACAATTTCAAAAATTTCCAAAATACCCAATCCCGGAAAATTTTCTTTTTAAGCAAATTTCTTATTTTAAATTGATTTTATGAACAATATTAAGAAAATTCTTAAATTTTAAAATTTTTTAAGAAATTCCTAAAACATTTTAAAAAATTCCCAAAATTTCCCTTTATTGGATTTTAATATGTTAGCAAAATTTTCTATTTTATATGGATTTTATGAAAAGTTTTAAGTAAATTCTTAAAATAAAATATATTTTTTACAAAATTTTTTCAAAAATTCCCAACTCGGGAACATTTTTTTGAAATAGAGATTTACAATTTTTAAGCAAATTCTTAAATTTAAACGTTTTTGAAGTAACTTGAAATGAATGCTTGAAATTTGTTATTCCCTCCAACTTTGAACTTTTCTTCAAACGATGCTATACCCTTTATTAGCAGCCAACTACTGCAACTACTTACTTGCTACTGTTTTTTTGCCGCTCTACTGGTTTCATAATACAACCAACAACTGTTGTGAACATGGATTTTTATATTCATATGCACATTCTATACCATTCTATGATGATGCTACCCCCAATGTCCTTTGTAAAAGACAACAAGAGGAGAACAAAAAAAAAAAAAACAAAATAAATATACTAATGGGTACATTAGTGGCAAAGAGATCACACATTTTATTTTGCCAAAAAAAAAAAACTCTATGAACAAATAACTGGAGAAAAAAAAATCCAAATAAAAGAAAATCTAGCATATAATATAAATTGTAAATCATCTAAATGAAAAGCCTTGAAATATTCATGTTAACAATATTAAATACATATAAATAAAATGTGAAGAGAAAAAAATACATATTTCTATTCAATAAAATGTTATAGGCGATGACCTTTAAAGTGGGCTTAATAGAACAAAAACGAAAAAAAAAAAAAAGCATTTAAAATTTATTGTTTTAATAATGCCCACACAGTTTTATTACATACAAACGTGGCATATAAAGGGCCTGGTGTAGAAAAAAATTGTAGGTTATTTTAACTAAAATGATTGGTTGTCACATGCAACCATAACAAGAGCCATAATAATAAAACTAAATCTAAATAATAATATTTAAACAGTGTGTTGCTGAAACTAATAATATTGCTCTTGATTTATTGCCACAATTTAAGGAAATACGATTTTATTTTAATATAAATTCTAAAGCCTAATTTTAGGCAACAATAAATAGTTTAATTGTTTTGCTTAATATTTCTCTCTCTCTATTGTTTGCAGCCTGACTTGTAATGCGCCTTGGGGGTGGTGTACCATACGACGGCGACCCCCCGACAATGAGCGCTACTGGCAACGACTATGCCGAATTATGCGATCTTGGACCTACGCGATGGAGTTCGCGTGGCTACTATCATGTACCACCACCCGCTGCGCACAGTTCATCCTTGCATCCTAGCATACTGCAAACATCCACCCAATCGTCATCCAGTGTACCAACGGGTGGCTCAGCTGGCCTCACAGCCCATCATTTACGTGCCCACCCACCACCAACCAGCAGCTACGAAGCCGAAGACATTGGCACCTCATACGGCATGACGACACCACCGCCCGGTGTCAGCGGCCTGACCAACAGTTACGCCGTCAACTCACGCATTGGCAACAGTACTAGTTCGCTACGCACCGGCTCAGCAGCAGCAGCAGCCGCCGCCGCAGCAGCTGGTGTGGGCGTGTCTAGTTCCGCCGGTATGGGCGGTCGTCCTGGTCTATATTATTCACCACCAGGCACTTCGTACACGATCATCGAACGGCCCCATTCACCCCACTACTATTACAATTCGGCGGGCGTGGCAACGAAGGGTGGTTCGCTGCCGGGTCGTGGCTCGGCTTATCTATCGGCGTCTCCCTCGAACTTTATGAACAGTATGAGCGGAACGCTGCCTACTTCGACGGCGGCCAGGCATGCACTGGCGGCTGGATCAGCTGCAGCGAGTGCCAACAAGAAACGGCCCATTTCACCGGAGCAGGTGTTGCGCATGTTTGGCGCTACGCAATCATCTTCAGTTCCTACTAGCAGTTATCATTATAGTAATGGTCACAGAGATCGCACTGGTCGTCGTAGTCCAGCCAGTAGTCCGCCATCAACAACGCATCAGGTGGGTTATTTTCTAGCCACAGCTATTCAACAATGGATCTGTTTGGTTATTTGGTATTTTCTGTTTGGTATTCTCTTTGCAGATCTACCGTGAAAGAGAACGAGATCGTGGTATACCCAGCATGCATGATTTAACCACAAGAACTGTTAATATGTCTCGTGATCAGCAGATAGATCATGGTTTTGGTATATGTGTTAAAGGAGGTAAAGACTCAGGTGAGTTTAAGAAAATATTTAATAAATTAGATTGAAAAGATCTCTCTTATGATCTTCAGTTACAGTTGTAAACAACATTTTGAGAGATTTGTAAAACAGATTTATTAAAATATTAAGACAAATATTGAGAATTTTAAAAAAACTTTATTAAAAAACAAGATCGATTTGCAAATGAAGATCGTTAAATTGAATTCTCTCTACTTGCAACTGAAGATCCTTAAATTGATATAAAATAAACAAGATCGCTTTGTATTTAAAGATCGTTAAATTCAATTCTCTCTATTTGCAACTGATTATTCTTAAATTGTACGTTTTTAAATAAACAAGATCGCTATGCATTTGAAGATCGTTAAATTTAATTCTCTCTATTTGCAACTGATTATCCTTAAATTGTACGTTTTTAAATAAACAAGATCGCTTTGCATTTGAAGATCGTTAAATTTAATTATCTCTATTTGCAACTGATTATCCTTAAATTGTACGTTTTTAAATAAACAAGATCGCTTTGCATTTGAAGATCATTAAATTTAATTCTCTCTAATTGCAAATGAAGTTTTAAAATAAACAAGATCACTTTGCATTTGAAGATCTTTAAATTGAATTCTCTCTATTTGCAAATGAATATCCTTAAATTGTATTTTTTCAAATAAACAAGATCGCTTTGCAATCAAAGATCCTTAAATTCAATTCTCTCTCTACAAAGTTCAAATCTAAACAATTCACATGCTATTTTCTATTAATTAATGCATTGCAATTATATTTTTCTTATGTATTGACAGTCGTTATTATACATTTTGTTCTTATTACAATACTTATCTACAAAAAATTAATTAAAAACATTTTGTTTCAATTACCTCCATATATGAGTTTTTTTTGTTTTTTTTTTTTTTGTTTTGAAAAATCAATTACTCTTAAGTATGTAGTAAAGTGTATTAAACAAAAGTGTAATACAAAGAGCTGCTGCTGTTCATTCAAAATCAATATGTATAGATTAATAAAAAGAAAATGAAAAGTATCACAAATGTAGGGTAAACCAAGCAACTACACATTTAGCGAAAAATATATCCTAAATTCTTATAAACTTTAATATAAAGCTTAAAAAATAAAAGTTTGACAGGAAATCTGTTTAAAATAATGATAAAAATGATTAAATTACTTCAGATTTCTAGTAAATTATAAAATTTTAAAGCGAGTACTCGGTACTCACTAAGAAAATTTTGCAATTTTTTGTATTTAAAGGCATTTCTGACAAACTTAATCAAACATTAGCAGAAAATTTAAAAAAAAAAATTTCAATTATATTTATTTTGAAGCGAGTACTCGGTACTCATTGGAAAATTTGAAACTTATTTTATTTAAAACCACTACTGACAAACTTAACCAAAGCTTAGCATAAAATTCAATGGAATTCTTTGTAAAAATCTTCTTTTGGAAACGAGTAAATTATATGAACTTAAAAGTGAGTACTCGGTACTCATAGGAAAAATGTGGAATTCATTATGTTTAAAACCATTACTGATAAACTTAACCAAAGCTAAGCATAAAATTCCACGAAATTCTTTGTAAAAATCTATTTTGGAAACGAGTACTCGGTATTCGCAAAAATATTTACAAATTAAATATATTTTTCATTTAAATTAAAAATTGTAAATTTCAATTCATAATCATTAAGAAAAATCAGTAATTAGCAAAACATTAAAAAAAAATATATTTTGAAATATATTAATTTAGAAGCGAGTACTCGGTACCCATACGAAAAATGTTGAATTTTTTGTGTTTAAAATCATTACTAACGAACTTAACCAAAGTTTAGCATAAAATTCCACGAAATTCTTTGCAAAAATCTACTTTTGGAAACGAGTACCCGGTATTCACAAAACTATTTACAGCTTCAACATGTTTTTCATTTAAATTAAAAATTATAAATTTAAATTCTTAAATTGTATACCATAAAATTTAACTATTCGGCTTTAAATTTATATAAAAAAACATTTTCTTTAAAACGGTTACTCGGTACTCATATTTAAAATACTCCAAATTCGTTGAAGAAACTTAAAACAATAAGCTTAAAATAATAGTTCTATGAAATCACCTTTAAATTTCAGTAAAAGCCTGAAATTAAAAATGAGTAACCGGTAGTCATAGTGTAAAAAATTTAAGAAATTTAAGAATTAGTGTTTAAAATCTCTAGTGACAAACTTAACCAAAGTTTAGCATAAAATTCTACAAAATTCTTGGTAAAAATCAACTTTTGGAAACGAGTACCCGTTATTCGCAAACCAATTTACAAATTTAACATATTTTTCATTTAAATTAAAAATTGTAAATTTCAATTCTTTAACTGGATACCATCAAATTTTGTTATTCGGCTTAAAATTTATAAAAAAAACATTTTCTTTAAAACGGTTACTCGTTACTCATATTTAAAATACTCCAAATTCGTTGAAGAAACATAAAACAATAAGCTTAAAAAATTAGTTCTGTGAAATCACCTTTAAATTTCAGTAAAAGCCTGAAATTAAAAATGAGTAACCGGTAGTCATAGTGTAAAAAATTTAAGAAATTTAAGAATTAGTGTTTAAAATCTCTAGTGACAAACTTAACCAAAGTTTAGCATAAAATTCTACAAAATTCTTGGTAAAAATCAACTTTTGGAAACGAGTACCCGGTATTCGCAAACCAATTTACAAATTTAACATATTTTTCATTTAAATTAAAAATTGTAAATTTCAATTCTTTAACTGGATACCATCAAATTTTGTTATTCGGCTTAAAATTTATAAAAAAAACATTTTCTTTAAAACGGTTACTCGTTACTCATATTTAAAATACTCCAAATTCGTTGAAGAAACATAAAACAATAAGCTTAAAAAATTAGTTCTGTGAAATCACCTTTAAATTTCAGTAAAAGCCTGAAATTAAAAATGAGTAACCGGTAGTCATAGTGTAAAAAATTTAAGAAATTTAAGAATTAGTGTTTAAAATCTCTAGTGACAAACTTAACCAAAGTTTAGCATAAAATTCTACAAAATTCTTGGTAAAAATCAACTTTTGGAAACGAGTACCCGGTATTCACAAACCAATTTACAAATTTAACATATTTTTCATTTAAATTAAAAATTGTAAATTTCAATTCTTTAACTGGATACCATAAAATTTTGTTATTCGGCTTAAAATTTATAAAAAAAAACATTTTCTTTAAAACGGTTACTCGGTACTCATATTTAAAATACTCAAAATTCGTTGAAGAAACTTAAAACAATAAGCTTAAAAAATTCGTTCTATGAAATCACCTTCAAATCTCTGCAAAAGCCTGATATTAAATATGAGTAACCGGTACTCATTCTATACAATATTTAAAAAATTTAAGAATTAGTGTTTAAAACCACTACCAACAAACTTAACCAAAGCTTGGCATAAAATTCCACGAAATTCTTTGCAAAAATCTACTTTTGAAAACGATTACCCGGTATTCACAAACCAATTTACCAATTTCACTTATTTTTCATTTAAATTAAAAATTGTAAATTTCAATTCTTTAACTGGATATCATCAAATTTTTTTCTTCGGCTTAAAATTTATAAAAAAAAACATTTTCTTTAAAACGGTTACTCGGTACTCATATTTTAAATACTCAAAATTCATTAAAAAAGGCATGCAAAAATAGGTTTAATGAATTAGTTCTTTGAAATCACCTTCAATTCTCTGCAAAATCCTTATATTAAAAATGAGTAACCAGTACTCATTGTAAACAAAATTGAGGAATTAGAAAAAATCCCTTTTTGAATGATTTTTATTTTTAAATAAATGTTCTAAAACACTAAAATTTGAATTACAAACAGATTTTTAAAACGAGTACTCGGTACTCATATTTTTAAAATTTACTAAATGTGTTAGACGAATGAGTACTCGTTAAAATCATAACTTTACAACGAGTATTCAATAACTTTAACGAGTGTTCAATACAAAAATTCTCAATGATTAATAATTATAATTAATAATTTTAGAAAATCCAAAATTTTAAAGTGACTACTCGGTACCCATTATAAAAAATATCAAGTATTTAAATATATAATATTTTTATTGGAATCCTAAATGCCTTAGCTGATTATAAATTGAAAATAATATAAAATCTAAGTTTAAATCGTTATTTTAAATAAAAAATTAAATGAGTACTCGGTAACCATAATGTAAAATATAGCTATTTAACAATTTTACTGAAAATTAAAACAACTTAAATGATTAAGCATTAAAAATAATACATTAAATTTATATTAAAATAGTAATTTCAATCAAATATTAAATGAGTACTTGGTAACCATTATAAAAAATATCAAGTATTTAAATATATAACATTTCATCAGCTTTAGTTGATTATGAATTGAAAATAATATAAAGTCTAAATCGTTATTTTAAATAAAAAAAAATAAGTGGGTACCCGGTAACCATAATGTAAAATATCGACATTTAACATTTTTTAACAAGGAAATTTGGTTGAAAAACCTATTATTACACAAAATTTCTCAATTATTAATAATAAAAATCATGAAACTCTAAATTGTGGTAGTGAGTACTCGGTACCCATAATAAAAAATATTGAATATTCCTTATTATTATATAATAAATGACTTAATGAAAAAGAATTACTAATATGTATTGCATTAAATTTATGCAAAAATCGTTATTTTAAAATGAGTAACCGGGTACCCATTACTTATAATATTTAACTAGCAGATTTGGCTGAAAAACCTATTACTTCAGAAAATTTCTCAATTATTATTAATAAAAAAAATCATAAAACTCAAAAATTTGGTAGTGAGTACTCGGTACCCATGATGAAAAATATTGGATATTTGAATATTTAACTTTATTATTATAAAATTAAATGTGTTAATAAAGAAGAATAAGTAATATTGCATTCAATTTATTCAAAAATCTTTATTTTAAAATAAGTAACCGGTTACCCATTACTTATAATATTTAACAAATTTATAAAAATGACTTAGCTGATTATAAATTGAAAATAATTTAAAATCTGGTCTTAAATCGTTATTTTAAATAAAAAAAATTAAATGGGTACTCGGTAGCCATAATGTAAAATATCGCTATTTAACAATTTGACTGAAAATTAAAATAACTGAAATGATTAAGCTATAAAAATAATCTATTGAATCTGTTTTAAAATAGTAATTTCAAAAAAAAAATTAAATGAGTACTCGGTACCCATAATCTAAAATATTGAATATTTGAAGTTATACCGAGTTATTATTATAAAATGATGAAGAATTACTAATAATGCATTAAATTTATTCAAAAATCGTTACTTTAAAATGAGTAACCGTTACTCATAATCATAAATATTTTGTGAAATAACTTGTAATTATTTAAAAATTTAAGAAGCTATTTTTTTCTATTAAAAATTATGAAAAATTTTAAATCTTAAACAAGTAACCACTTTATTAGGTCTATCAGATGGCACTAATTAATGTAAAATATAAGAAACAATTAAATATTTTGCATTATTTAATTAATTATTTCAAAAATTTTTTAGGAAAATTAAAACAGGAAATAAATTTTAGAATTTCATTTAGTTCCCTTGAATCTAACATAAATTCCGAGTTATGAAAACCCTATACGAATACGTATTAATAAAATTTCATACAATTACCCTAAAGTATGCAATATGAATAAATATAAAGTGAATAAATGCAAGCAAGCATACTTTCATGCAAAAAACACACACTGATACATACTTGCACTCATAATCACACCCACACTCAGTCTCTCACTCTCTTTGTTACTCATTCACTGGTTTTGTTGCATCATGTGTAGATGTGATTACCAAGTATTTGAGTATTAGTTTGTGTGTTTTTCAATGAAAAGTACAAGTATTTATTGTCTGTGTTACTGGAAATGTGTTAGTAAACGTTTCGTTTCGTACGTTATTTCTGTTTTTTTTTTGTGTTGCATACTTATATTTTCTGTTTTTTTTTCTTTTTTTTTAAACAAAGTTCATATAAACTTATTATTATATTAAGTTCTTAGAATAGATACTTATTGATTTTAGTCGTTCGTACGTATGCAGTAGTGTAGAATTTCATATTTAATACGTTGTTGACTTAAATACAATTCTCTTTATTTTGTCAACAATTGTATGGAAAATGGAGAAATAAAATAAAACTAAAATGAACTAAATATGTACATACATACATACATACACATTTTTGTGCATAGAATATACAAATTGAATTACATGTTATAGAATAAGGTTATATAGAAAAATAGATCAAATAACATCATGAGTTTGAGTATGTAAATGACTACTGACAAGGATTTAAACAGTTCTCCACCTCTATGTCATCCCTGGGTAATTAAATTGTTTTAGAAGATTGAAAGATAAACAGAGAACTATTTGATTTTAATTTAATAAAACATAAAGTTTGCAATTATTGTTAGAGAATAGTTAAGGTAACATTGTTTAAAAGTGATTTCATGTAGGAGGGTAGCTACAAAATTATAAAGTTTTTATATTCTAATCTTTTTTTTCCAGGCCTTGGTGTTTATATTTCACGCATCGAGGAAAATTCTGTAGCTGAACGTGCTGGTTTGCGTCCCGGTGATACTATCCTAGAGGTGAATGGCACCCCATTCACTTCAATTAATCACGAGGAAGCATTAAAAGTAAGTATTGCTTTATCAGTTAATGATTTGCTTAAATAAATGAATTATATATACCTATAATATTTAAAATAAACTTAAACACCACATAAACAACACCTTCAACACCAAACATACACATCAAACCCCCCCCCCCTCCATGCTAAACATATTTTATTTAAAACCTTTTAAATCTTACCACTTTCATTCTAACCTTCCAAAAAGCATGTTTAAAGCTGTTAAAACCATTCCTAAAATGAATATTTTGAAAAAGCATTTTTAGGAAAATATAAATTTTTAAAGGAGTTAAGAGTTATTAAAAATATTTCAGTTCGAAACCTATTATTTTAAAACGGGTACCCGCTACTAAAAGTTTAAAAAATTTATATTTTTAAACAAAAATCCTCTCTATTACAAGATTATTCAATTGAAAATGTAAAAAAATCTTTAAATTTTCCAAAACCATTAGAATTTTAAAACGGGTACCCGGTACCCATTTTACTAATTCTCAATTTTAATATAAAAAGTCTCATTTTCTACAAAGCCTATCAAAATAAATAATAATTTTTCTATGAAAAACTAAATTTTCATACGAGTAACCGGTACTCACAATGCATAATACCGAATATTGGACAAATAATCATGATTTTTGTAAATATAAATGACATAGCGAAAGAAAATTAAGATTTAAATTTATTTGCCATGAAAAATAGAAAATTTAAAAGCGAGTAACCGGTAACCATTTTACTAATTCTTAATTTTTATACAAAAATTCTTAATTATTGCGAAGCCTAGCAAGAGAAATAAAAAATATTTTTAAAATTTTCTATGAAAAACTAAATTTTCAAACGAGTACCCGGTATTCATAATATATAATTCCGAATATTGGACAAATAATCATAATTTTTGTATATATAAACATTTCAACATAATAAAATTAACATTTTAAATTTATTTAGTTAAAAAATAGAAAACATAAAAGCGGGTACCCGGTAACCATTTTCATAATTCTCAATTTTTATATAAAAAATCTTACTTATTGTGAGAAATAGCAAGAGAAATAATAAAAATCTTTAAATTTTACTATGAAAAACTAAATTTTGAAACGAGTACCCGGTATTCATTATGCATAATACCGGATATTGGACAAATAATCATAATTTTTGTACTAATAAACGACAAATCATTTAAAATTATTATTTTTAATTTATTTTGGTTGAAAAATAGAAAATATAAAAGCGAGTACCCGGTACCCATTTTACTAATTCTAAATTTTTTATATAAATTCTTAATTATTGCGAAGCCTAGCAAGAGAAATAATAAATATTTTTAAAATTTTCTATGAAAAACTAAATTTTCAAACGGGTACCCGATAACCATTTAACTAATTCCAAATTTTTTTGAAACAAATTTACAAAAAATCTAAAAAATAATCATACGAAATTAAAATAACAAAAAATTTTTTGTGAAAAACTAAAATTTCAAACGAGTACCCGGTATTTATTAGGCATTATAAAGGTTATTCAATTTATAATCATGTATTTTCTAATTTAAATCATAACATTGGTTTTAAAATACAAAATTTAAAAGCAAGACGTTAAAATTTTAGGAAAATTTTAAATTTTTTAAAGCGAGTAACCGGTATTCGTAATGTTTTAAACATGAATTTATTGTTAAATTAAGGTAAATGGTTTTCTGTGTAAAAACATTTGACACTATTAAATTCATAACACAATTATTACACTCACATTATTAGTTTTTGATTTTACTCGTATACAAAAAAAAAAAAAGAAAACACTTAATACACTTTGAGAAAAAATTGGCAATAGAAAATGTTTATGTTCTTTTTTCCTGCTCTTTCAATTAAATGTTTTTATTATTTCCATTTTTTCCTGAGTTTACTAAGTTGACATTTCTCATTCAAAACACTGAGCGATAAAACTATTTAAAAGCAGCATTTAAGAAAATAAAAAAAATCTAAGAAAATTCTTAAAAAAAAAATGTTAAATTTTAATAAGCTGCCCTTAATAGTAGCAAATAAAAAATTTGGTTTGAAAAAATATTTACCATTTCATAATAAACCAAATTTGTTATTACAGTGTAATTTAGCCGAATTAAATTAACAAACAATTCAAGGCTACTTTTTTCCAATAAAAATCCTTAAGTTTTGCCTAAAAATAAATTAAATGTGTTGTAAACATGCACGCCGAGAGTTTAAGAGAGAGAGAGAGAAAAAACATATAAATAATTATCATTACACTGCACAATATAATTAAAGCACCATTACATGTTACATATTGTTCTTTTGGTTCGATTTCTCTTTATACTAAGTTAAAACTCTTTGTATAATAAGTTTTACTAAGTTTCACTGTTATTTTATTATTTTTATTTTTGTATTTGGTTCAACTTTTTGCTATAATTTTTTTTCGTTTTCTGTTATAAATTTTTATTTTGTTGGTTTTTTTTTTTGGGTTTTGTCTGTCTACCTTCTTCTTTTTGTCTCTTCTATTGCCACATTTTTTCTTAACGCAGAGATGTGTGCAGATATTGAAATCATCACGTCAAATCAGTATGACGGTACGTTCGCCACCCACGCTTAATTCAACGGCACCGCTGCATGGTTTTGGGCCTCCCTCGCGTGATCCCATGTACGCATCGATGGCCCCCCTGCTGCCACAACATTCTGCACTGCCACCGGGTGCCAGCATAGGAACATCACCAAACGTAGGTGGGCCATTGCCATATAGACAGACGTGTTCCTGGATGGATCGACATGGTAGACCCGCCTCACCGCCCATGGAATATGGAGGACGGAGAAGTGAACGAAGAGATCGGTGAGTTTAAAACTGAAAAGTTGAAATTTTTTATATATTAGATATAATATTTTAAGGAACTTTTTGTGAAAATTTCCTGTAATTTATAACCAGTACCCGGTAATCACTTTAAGCTAAATTGAAAATATACGATAATTAAGTCTGTTTTCTCAATATTAAACTTTCAATTAAATAATATATACAAATTTTAATATTTATTACATAAAAAATCAAAAGTTTTAAATCGAGTAACCGTTACTCATATTAATAATTTAAAAATATTGACTTAAAAACTGCCTTAACATAAAATTAAACACTAGCAAAAACTAAAAACATTAAATATTTTATAAAAAAAATAAATTTTAAAACGAGTACTCGGTAATCACTTGTAAAAATGTAGGATTTTCATTAAATAAATTCGTAATAATTAACTTTAAATGATTAAACTAAGAAAAAAATAACAATAAATTACTTAATTGCAGTAAACCTTAATTTTTTAAATCGGGTACCCGGTACTCACAATACTATTTACTAAATTTTTAGGCAAAAGTTAGTTTTTATGATACAAAAAACAACCAATTTTAAAAATCATTAATTTTTCTATGAAAATCCAAATTTTACAAACGAGTACCCGGTATTCATAATGTAAAATATACTAGATATGATAAATAATCAACTTTTTTCTAAATATAAATGACCCGAGGAAAATTACATCATGAAACATTAAATATTTTATAAAAAAAACAAAATTTCAAAACTAGTACTCGATAATCACTTTAAAAAATATAGGATTTTTTTAAATAAGTTCGTAATAGTTAACTTTAAATGATTAAACTAAGAAAAAAATAACAATAAATTACTTAAATTACAGTAAAACTTAAATTTTTAAATCGGGTACCCGGTACTCACAATACTATTTACTAAATTTTTAGGCAAAAGTTTGTTTTTATGATACAAAAAAAATACAAGCAATTTTAAAAATCATTAATTTTTCTATGAAAATCCAAATTTTACAAACGAGTACCCGGTATTCATAATGTAAAATATACTAGATTTGATAAATAATCATCTTTTTTCTAAATATAAATGACCCGAGGAAAATTACATCATGAAACATTAAATTTTTTATAAAAAAACAAAATTTCAAAACGAGTACTCGGTAATCACTTTAAAAAATATAGGATTTTTTTAAATAAGTTCGTAATAATTAACTTTAAATGATTAAACTAAGAAAAAAATAACAATAAATTATTTAAATTGCAGTAAAACTTAAATTTTTAAATCGGGTACCCGGTACTCACAATACTATTTACTAAATTTTTAGGCAAAAGTTTGTTTTTATGATATAATTAATACATGAATACTATACAAAAGTACAACGAATTTTAAAAATCATTTAATTTTTTGTGAAAATCAAAATTTTTCAAACGAGTACCCGGTATTCACAATGTAAAATATAGTAGATTCGATAAATAATCATCATTTTCTAAATACAAACGACCCGGGGAAAATTATATCATGATTCTTAATTAATATTGGCTGTAAAATAAGAAATCTGAAATCGAGTAACCGGTACTCACTTTACTAATTCTATGGTTTTATATACAAATTTCCAACATATTTGAAGTATTTATCAATATAATTGAAATAAACATAAAATTGTCTATAAACAGTAAATATTTCAAACGAGTAACCGGTATTCATAATGTGGATACAGTAGATTCGTTAAATAATCAACTTTTTTTCCAAATAAAAATGGCGCGGGGAAAATTATATCCTGATTCTTAATTAATATTTGCTGTAAAATTAAAAAACCTAAAACCGAGTAACCGGTACTTACTTTACTAATTCTATTGTTTTAAATAAAAATTTACAAAACATTTAAAATACTTTTCAATATAAATAAAATAAGCATAAAATGCTCTATAAACAACATAAATTTCAAACAAGTACCCAAGAAAATAGTAAATATCGTTCAAAATTTTCAAACGAGTACCCGGTACTCATAATGCGTATTGTAGGGTAGATTAAAAAAAAATTAAAATTTTGTATAGAATCTAACAACTTAAAGCGAGTATCACTTTTTTCGAAAAACAAGCAGCCGGTACTCACAAGTCAGACTACAATTTTCTTTTTAAACGAGAAAATATTAAACAATTTAGTTTAAATTGTTTCAAAATACAAAGTAATTCTTAAAAAAGGTACTTTTTAATAAAAAGGTAATTTTTAATAAAAAGGTACTTTTTAATGGAAATAACTTTTTTATAAAAAGGTACTTTTTAATGAAAAGGTACTTTTTAATAAAAAAAAAACTTTTTGATAAAAAGTACTTTTTAATAAAAAAAAACTTTTTGATGAAAAGTACTTTTTAATAAAAAGTACTAAAAAAAAAAAGTAATAAAAAGGTACTTTTTATTAAAAAGGTACTTTTTAATAAAAAGGTACTTTATTAAAAAATGTACTTTTTAATAAAAAGGTACTTTATTAAAAAAGGTACTTTTTATTAAAAAGGTACTTTATTAAAAAATGTACTTTTTAATAAAAAGGTACTTTATTAAAAAAGGTACTTTTTATTAAAAAGGTACTTTTTATTAAAAAGGTACTTTTTAATAAAAAGGGTACTTTTTAATAAAAAGGGTACTTTTTAATAAAAAGGGTACTTTTTAATAAAAAGGTACTTTATTAAAAAAGGTACTTTATTAAAAAATATATTTTTTAATAAAAAGGGTACTTTTTAATAAAAAGGTACTTTTTAATAAAAAGGTACTTTTTAATAAAAAGGTACTTTTTAATAAAAAGGTACTTTTTAATAAAAAGGTACTTTTTAATAAAAAGTACCTTTTTATTAAAAAGGTACTTTTTTTAAAAAGGTACTTTTTAATAAAAAGGTACTTTTTTAAAAAAGGTACTTTTGAATAAAATGGTACTTTTTAAAAAAGGTACTTTTTAATAAAAAGGTACTTTTTAAAAAAATGTGCTTTTGAATAAAATGTATTTTTTAATAAAAACGTATTTTTTAATAAAAAGGTACTTTTTAATAAAGGTACTTTTTGATGAATATTACTTTTTTACGAAAAGTACTTATTTATGAAAAGTACTTCTTTATGAAAATTACTTTTTTACGAAAAGTACTTATTTATGAAAAGTACTTTTTTATGAAAAGTACTTTTTTATGAAAAGTACTTTTTTATGAAAAGTACTTTTTATGAAAAATTAATTTTAAGAAAAGTACTTTTTTATGAATAGTCCCTTTTAAACATATTTTATATTTTTCGCGTTTATTTCATTTTCAGAATACGCCGTGTCGAGTTATTAATAGAACCGGGTCAATCGCTGGGTCTTATGATACGCGGCGGTGTCGAGTATGGTCTGGGCATATTTGTGACCGGTGTGGATAAGGAGAGTGTGGCCGACAGGGCCGGTTTAATGGTGGGCGATGAAATCTTAGAGGTGAATGGTCAGTCATTTCAAGATGTCACACACGACGAGGCTGTTAGTCAGTTAAAATACCACAAACGTATGTCACTGGTGATACGTGATGTGGGTAAAGTGCCACATTCCTGTACCTCCATTGAAATGGAGCCATATGATGCTTATAGTCCCACGGGGACAAGGTAAATAAATAATGAAATTTCATGAAATGCAAATGTTATAAATGTTTTTCATTTTGTTATATAAATAGAGCACGTCGAAAAGGTCAAATCACCGCCATGGTAGAGGAGAAGGCTCGCTCTCTTTTGCCCCGCCACCATTTTGCAAGTCTTTCGTATTATATAGCTGAATATTGTGCGAAAGCAATGACCATAGATGCCTTTGTAGCCGTCTTATTAGAAATGTTAGATACATATGAAAAGGTGGGGCTATTTATTACACAGAGAAATTTGTATTTAAAAGAAAATAATTGTTTTTGTTATAAATTATTTGCAGCATACACTAGTGACGGAAATCCGTGAACTTATATTTCCTGAGGATCGTTCCCGCTATGATGAGTTAGTTTATCGTAGAGAACGTGATCCTTATAGTGGCGAAAGATTAAGGGTAGGTTTTCTATTCTTATTTATATGAAATTTTTTATATTTTTTTGTTAATTTTTTTTGTGTTTTTTTTTTTTGTTTACAGCGTAAAGGAGAAAGTGCGCGTGATTTGCCGGTAAGCTTTTTAGAAGATTTGTTCTACGACACTGACACTTTTTATTAACAAACCAATTAAACTACTAAAACTACCAAACTCTATATAACCTTCAAAACTAAAAAAAAAAAAAATGAAAACAAAACCTAACCTAAAAGCTTAAAAATATTATTGAAATCAAACAGATATATGAATTACTAAACAGCATGTTAAATGTAAAACGTATTAGTCTTATTGTTATTAACTTTAAAAGCTATAATTTTTGTGGTTTAATTTACTTTTCTACTCTAAATTGTTTTCTAAAATTCGAGAATTTTAAATTTTTTTAAAATTTTTTTTTTTGTTTTTAAATTATGGAGAAATAAAGTACCTTGTTGTTTAGATTTATTTATTGTTGTTGTGGTAATTGTGTTGTCATTTAGTTTATTATTTAACACAAATTGTTTATGATTTTCTTAAATTTAAAAACAAAAATTTTTTAAAAAAAAAATACTCAATAGATAAGACAAGTTTTTTTTTAAAAAAAGAAGAACAATAAATGACAATAATTTTCCAACTATTCCAAATTTAATAAATTTATTAAGTTACAAAAAAAACAAAATAATAAAAATACACTTAAAAAAATTTTGCAAATTTTTAATAAACTGAGTTACTTGAAATCTATTATTACTATTTAAAAAAGAATCCTACAAATGTTATTAAATACTTATTATCTAAACTAAATTTTTGCATGCTTTACTATCTTAAACTACTTACTCTTAAAACACTTTATATAATTTCCCTTAATAAAGTTATAAAAACGTTTAAAAACCAAACCAAAAATATACTAAATCACTATCTATTGAGGACTTTTTTCATTTATCTCTTCTCTCTTCTGTTTAATTTTTGTTAAGTTTCCAAGTAGTTGTATGATTTTTCTCAGTGTAGGCTGTTTATAAGTGCCGAATGTCAATTTTTTTATACATATTTACCCAAGAAACTACATATTTGAGTTATTTTTTTTTTTGTATTTTTTCCTGCCACTTGTTTAATTACTAGAAATTGTTATTATAGTTTTGTTTACACAATTTTGTTATATTATTTATTTCAATGGTATAAAAACATGCAATTATGACATACACTTAAACAAAAAATTAGGAGAAAAGTCCCCAAATCAAGCAACTCAAACCAAATAATATTGCCAAATTATTTAAATCCTTAGTTTCGTCAGGAAAATACTTTATACAAAAACTATATAGAGAGGTTAATGTAATTTTTTTTTCTATATTTTAAAGTACTTTTTAAAAAAGTAATAATTGGAAAAAATACTTTTTTTTAAAAAAGTACCTTTACAAAAATGGGAAATGTACCTTTTAAAATTATATTTTTTTTTATTAAAAGTAGATTTTTAAAAAGTACTTTTTAGAAAAAAGTACCTTCAAGAAAAGTACTTTTTGGAAAAGTACCCTCTGAAAAGTATTTTTTTTTTTTTTGAAAAACTAACCTTCACCTTCCGCTTGTAATTTCCACAATATAATTGTCCGACCCTATAAAGTATATACATATGTATATTCTGGATCCTTATAGATAGCGAAGTCGATTAAGCCATGTCCGTCCGTCTGTCTCTCTGTTGAAATCAATTTTCTGAAGACCCCAGACATCTTCGGCATCCAAATCTTCAATAATTCTGTCAGACATGCTATCGAGAAGTTTACTATTTAAAATCAGCAAAATCGGTCCACAAATGGCTGAGATATGAGGAAAAAACCAGGACAACCTAGATTTTTAACCTATTTTTGACCTATATCTGGATTACTAAGTCATTAATAGAGACAATATGGATATCTAATGATAGATATTTCAAAGACCTTTGCAACAACTTATATATAATTGGACCTACAATGGGTCAAAATCGGAAAAATTATTTTTTAAACCAAATACTTTTTTCACCAAAAAAAAAATTTAAAAAACAAAAAATTTTTTTTATAAATTAAAAAAAAAAAATTTTTAAATTTAAAAATAATTCAAAAAAAATTTGGTTTTGAAATTTAAAAAATTTAAAAATTTGAAAAAAAAATTTTTTTTTAAATTTAAAAAACAATTTTAAATTGATAAAATATTTAAATAAATTGAAAATTTTTTTTTTTAAAAATTTTAAAAAAAATTTAAATAATTCGAAAAATTTTTTTTTTCAAAATATGAAAAAAAACAACTGAAAAAAAAAAATAAATTTTGTTTACCTAAAAATATTTAAAATTTGTATTTTGAAATATAATTTGGTGAAGGGTATATAAGATTCGGCACAGCCGAATATAGCTCTCTTACTTGTTAAACAGTATTTTTGGATGAAGTACCTTTAAAAAAGTAAAGTAAAATCTCATAATTTGTAAATTTTAAACTTGAAAAAGTAATTTGAATAAAGGAAAAAATATATAATAAAAGTAATTTTTAGAAAATAAACCTTTTAATAAAGTACTATTTGGAAAAAGTACTTTTGGAAAATGTAGCTTTAAAAAAAAGTTGTTTTTTTTTTTGGAAAAAACTACCATTATAAAAGAACTTCTTGGAGAAAGTACCTTTAAAAAAAGAACTTTTTGTAAAGTACTTTTAATAAAGTACTATTTTGAAAAGAATTTTTAAAAATAGGTCTATTTGGAAAAACTATATTGTAAAAAAAGTAATTTTGGGAAAAGTCCATTTAAAAAAAGTACTATTCGGATAAAGCAGCCTTTGAAAAAGTTTTTTTTTTGGAAAAGTACCTTTAAACAAACGATTTTTTATGGAAAAAGTACCTTCAAAAAAGTACATTTCGAAAAAAATATATTTTTAAAAATATAATTCCCAACTATCTTGGGAAAAGTCCATTTAAAAAAAGTACTATTCGGATAATGTAACTTTTGAAAAAGATTAAAAAGTACTTTCTGGAAAAGGTACCTTTTAATAAAGTACTATTTGGAAAAATTGTATTTGAAAAAAGTAATTTTCGGCTAAAGTAACTTTTAAACAAAATTTTTTATGGAAAAAGTACCATTAAAAAGGAACTCTTTAGAAAAAGTACATTTTAATAAAGTACTATTTGGAAAAACTATATTTTTTAAAAAGGAGTCTCAAAGAGTACCTTCAAAAAGTACTTTATAAAAAAAATATACTTTTAAAAATATACTTTCCAGTTATCTTGGGAAAAGTCTATTTAAAAAAGTACGGATAAAGTACCTTTTGAAAAAGTTTTTTTTTTTGGAAAAGTAGCTTTAAACAAAAGAATTTTTATAGAAAAAGTACCATTAAAACGGAAATTATTAGAAAAATTACCTTTAAAAAGTGCTTTCTGGAAAATGTACCTTTTAATAAAGTACTATTTGTAAAAAGTATATTTAAAAAAAGTAATATTCGGCTAAAGTTCCTTTTGAGAAATATTTTTTGTGGAAAAAGTAACATTAAAAAGTAACTCTTTGGAAAAAGTACATTTTAATAAAGTACTATTTGGAAAAAGTGTATTTTAAAAAAGTAGACAAAGTACCTTCAAAAATTACTTTATGAAAAAAATATATTTTTAAAAATATACTTCCAAACTATCTTGGGAAAAGTCCATTTAAAAAATTACGGATAAAGTACCTTTTGAAAAAGTTTTTTTTTGGAAAAGTACCTTTAAACAAAAGAATTTTTATAGAAAAAGTACCATTAAAACGGAAATTATTAGAAAAAGTACCTTCAAAAAAGTACTTTGTTGAAAAAATATATTTCCCAACTATCTTGAGAAAAGTCCATTTAAAAAAAGGTACCATTTAATAAAGTACTATTTGGAAAAATAGTATTTTAAAAAAGTACTATTTGAAAAAAGTATATTTAAAAAAGTAATTTTCAGCTAAGTTACCTTTTGAACAAAATTTTTTATGGAAAAAGTACCATTAAAAAGGAACTCTTTGGAAAAAGTACATTTTAATAAAGTACTATTTGGAAAAAGTATATTTTAAAAAAGTACTCTTGGGAAAAGTCCATTTCAAAAACGTACTATTCATATAAAGTACCTTTTGAAAAAGATTTTTTTTTGGAAAAAGTACCATTATAAAAGAACATTTTGGAACAAGTGCCTTTAAAAAGAAATTTTTTAAATTAAAAAGGAACTATTTGGAAAAAGTACATTTTAAAAAAGTAATCTTGGGATAAGTCCATTTCAAAAACGTACTTATCATATAAAGTACCTTTTGAAAAAGTTTTTTTTTTTGGAAAAAGTACCATTAAAAAGAACATTTTGGAACAAAAGCATTTAAAAGGAATTTTTTTGGAAAAAGTTCCTTTTAATAAAGTACTATTTTGAAAAGTATATTTTAAAAAAGTACTTTTGGGAAAATTATCTTTTTAAAAAAAAAAGTTTTTTTTTGAAAAAGTTCATTTTAAACTAAAATTTGTTGGAATAAGTACTTTTTAAAATTGTACTTTTTTTAAAAAATATTTTTTGGAAAAAGTATATTTTTAAAAAGTTCTATTTTAAAAAATGTACTTTAAAAAATTACTTTCCAGAAAAAGTACTTTTTGCAAAAAGTACCTTTTAATAAAGCACTGTTTGGAAAAATTATGTTTCGAAAAAGTAGTATTTCGAAAAAATATGTTTTGAAAAAGTACTATTTGGAAAAAGTACCTATAAAAAAGCACTTTTTGGAAAATGTACCTTTTAAACAAAATGCTTTACGGAGAAAGTACGTTTTAAATAAAAGTATTTTTTTTTAAGATATACGTTTTTAAAAATTCTTTTTAGTTAGACTATATTTCTAGAAAAACTGTTTCAAAAAAGTAATATTTGGAAAAAGTATGTAAATTTAAACTTTTTGGAAAAGTGACTTTAAAAAAGTATCTTTTGAAAGTTTTGAAGTTTTTTTTGGAAAAAGTAAATTTTTTGGAAAATGCACTTTTGGAAAAAAAATACCATTTAAAAAAGTACTTTTTAAGAAAGTACTTTTTTGAAAAAGTACTTTTTTTAAAAATTACTTTTTTGAAAAAGTACAATTTAAAGAAATTACATTAAACAAAATACTTTTTGCAAAAAGTTTCATACTATTTTAAAAAGTACTTTGAGAAAAATACTTTCTAGAGAAAATACTTTTTTTTGCAAAAGTACATTTTACAAAAGTACTGTTTAGGAAAAGTACAATTTAAAGAAGCAGTATCAAAAAATAGCTTAAGAAATTAATAGTATGTACTTTAAGTAAATAGTACCTTTTAAAAAAGTACTTTTTTGTAAAATTACATCGGAAAAAGTACCAAAAATTAGGTACTTATTTGAAAAATAATTTTCATAAAAATTTTCTTTTAAAAAAGTCCCTTTAAAATACCCTAAAGTATCATGTTTTGGTCCGCCATTTAAAATCCAAGTTCTTGTAAAAATTAACTGTGCTATGTCTTATGCTTATTCCCGAGAGAGCAGGGCAGTGACAAAGGTGGTGTTACACCGACATATGCCATAACAGATCCCGTGAGATCTTATGGCAGTCGTATAGGAGCCATAAAAGCTTCAATATCTAGTCTTACCAGACCACATAATACCAGATTTACAAGCGACTTACTGTCGATTTCCTCGTCTCGCTGACGAGATCCAGTTCGACCAGATCATCCCCAACTTTGGTGTTGTTAGCTACATTAGTATGATCGGGTACTATTCTTTCTATTAATCAATCTAGCTGTCGTGTAGTTTTCAGAGATATCAGGATTTGATATCAGGTTTATGTTTGAGATCATATCTGGATATTCTTACCGCTTATCCAGTGTACCGCCCACTCAGCCTGCATAAAGCTGCATTGATCCTGAAATCTGATCCCCTTTGAAAAACGGGGAATGTAAAAGCCAGCATACAACCCAGGCTCAGACTTGGATCCATCTGTGTATTTGAATTAAATGCATGAGAAAGTTTGAAGGGAGAGTGATCTGTAAATGAAGGTTTTTATATAAAAATGTTTTTTAAAAGGTGGCATTTCCAATTGGGTTCCTTAAATTCTCACTATTGCTTTCTTAAAATCAAATTGATGCCAATCAACATTAAATCTTTTAAGACTAATTTTGTAACTTAAATAAATAATGTCTCGCAAACAAAGCATACCAAAATTGTGGATACTAATTGACCTTGCAAATTGTTTATTTACGATTTGCTAAAATTTTAATACAAAATTAAACAGTTTATTTGGCCAGCAGCTTTATATTTGTACTAAAAGTTTGATAGTTAATTAAACTGCAGTAATAAAAATTACACAACACAGAAACCAATTGGACAAAAATTGAAATAACACTTAATCAAATTTAATTAACTGCAATAAAAATGGTATAGAAGACAAATAATCGTTTAAAACAGCATTCGCAAAAGTAATACAATTTTGAAATGTCAGTTAAATCAGTGTTCGGCACAATGATAATATGCCACATTAGTAAATGTATTGTAATGTTGGTTAAAACGAATTTCCAATTTCTTTTCCTTTTGATAATTTTAATGAGTTTCGCTTACATTCGTGTTTAATTTGTAAGTATAGTGGATCGCTTTCGGCCTGTGCTGTCCATGAGTGTCAACCACTGATTTAAGCTGTTAGTTTGATTATTTTCTAGGCGTTTCACAAGTTATTATTAAACATATTTTTCTAAGCTACTTAGGAAAAACACAGTTTTTGTTTCCAATAATGTTTTCATATTTGCACCAAAAAGGTTTCACATTAGTAGAATTTTTTATTTGTAGCAAATTTAAACAAATGTATAATTTATTTCCAAGTCAAACTCTCTGTTTAGCTAATAGAATGAAGTGTCTAAATGTTTGACTGTCAATCATACTTAAAAGCCTAATAGACACTCTCGCATATATCGCAAAAATCCACCAGCATTAGTTAAGTGTATGTCATAGATTCAGTCATGTTTTTCATTACAATTCATTTACAAAATTTACCACCTTCATTTTAACAAAATCGGAAGTTACATACAAATTTTATATAATTCAGATTGTGTCTAAAGATTTTACTTTTGTTTTTGCAAACTAAAATAATAACAACCAGAACACCAAAACTCTGCAAATAAATAAAAAAAAGTACTTAAATTAACTCACCTTTTTAACTTAAGCATTAAACAATCACTTTTCAACACATACATATTCTAAATATTTAAATCAATATATATTCAACATAAATTTCACCTCTCTACTCAACACCGTAAGAAATTACACAGGGCTGCAAAGCAACAGCTGATTAATGAAATTCTAAGTCGATAAATTATGTTTTTCTATAGTCCAGAGACTAGAGAACAGTTTGTAGTTCAGAGACTATAGAAAGGTCTATAGTCCTGGGACTATAGAATTTTCTATAGTCCAGAGACTATAGACTTGTCTATAGTCCAGAGACCATAAAACAGTCTATAGTCCAGAGACTATAGAACGGTCTATAGTCCAGGGACTATAGAAAAGTCTATAGTCCAGAGACTAAGAACGGTCTATAGTTCAGAGACTATAGAACAGTATATAGTCCAGAATCTATAGAAGAGTCTATAGTCCAGAGACTATAGAACAGTCTATAGTCCAGAGACTATAGAAGAGTCTATAGTCCAGGGACTATAGAAGAGTCTATAGTCCAGGGACTATAAAAGAGTCTATAGTCCAGGGACTATAGAAGAGTCTATAGTCCAGGGACTATAGAAGAGTCTATAGTCCAGGGACTATAGAAGAGTCTATAGTCCAGGGACTATAGAAGAGTCTATAGTCCAGGGACTATAGAACAGTCTATAGTCCAGAGACTATAGAAGAGTCTATAGTCCAGAGACTATAGAACAGTCTATAGTCCAGGGACTATAGAAGAGTCTATAGTCCAGGGACTATAGAAGAGTCTATAGTCCAGGGACTATAGAAGAGTCTATAGTCCAGGGACTATAGAAGAGTCTATAGTCCAGAGACTATAGAACAGTCTATAGTCCAGGGACTATAGAAGAGTCTATAGTCCAGGGACTATAGAAGAGTCTATAGTCCAGGGACTATAGAAGAGTCTATAGTCCAGGGACTATAGAAGAGTCTATAGTCCAGGGACTATAGAAGAGTCTATAGTCCAGGGACTATAAAAGAGTCTATAGTCCAGGGACTATAGAAGAGTCTATAGTCCAGGGACTATAGAAGAGTCTATAGTCCAGGGACTATAGAAGAGTCTATAGTCCAGGGACTATAGAACAGTCTATAGTCCAGGGACTATAGAACAGTCTATAGTCCAGAGACTATAGAAGAGTCTATAGTCCAGAGACTATAGAACAGTCTATAGTCCAGGGACTATAGAAGAGTCTATAGTCCAGGGACTATAGAAGAGTCTATAGTCCAGGGACTATAGAAGAGTCTATAGTCCAGAGACTATAGAACAGTCTATAGTCCAGAGACTATAGAAGAGTCTATAGTCCAGAGACTATAGAAGAGTCTATAGTCCAGAGACTATAGAACAGTCTATAGTCCAGAGACTATAGAACAGTCTATAGTCCAGTGACTATAGAACAGTCTATAGTCCAGTGACTATAGAACAGTCTATAGTCCAGTGACTATAGATCAGTCTATAGTTCAGAGACTATAGAACAGTCTAAAGTCCAGTGACTATAGAACAGTCTATAGTCCAGAGACTATAGAACAGTCTATAGTCCAGAGACTATAGAACAGTCTATAGTCCAGAGACTAGAGAAGAGTCTATAGTCCAGAATCTATAGAAGAGTCTATAGTCCAGAGACTATAGAACAGAGACTATAGAACAGTCTATAGTCCAGAGACTATAAAACAGTCAATAGTCCAGAGACTATAGAACAGTCTATAGTCCAGAGACTAGAGAAGAGTTTATAGTCCAGAGACTATTTTTAGTCTTCGAACTTCATTAAGAAAACTCAGTTTTTGTTGCCCTATGTTATTTACCAAAGCACTTATTGTTAAACAAAATATAAATGAAATTATTGAAATCAAATACTCTGAACAGTTTTTTCAATACTAAAACAAAAAGCACTTAATGGTCACATTATTCTTAATAATAATAATAAATTAGTTGAAAGTTATTATGTTAAAAATTATTCACTGAAAAACTGAATTTTATTACATTAAAAGGCGTAAAGAAATTTTGAAATTTGTATTTTTTTTTTGTGTTGAAATAAATATGAATATTACGTGTACTACCCCCCATTACGTAGGTAACCGATGTGGATATGGAAGTAAGTGCGGCTACTGGCAGAAGTCCTTCATCGGACTCAGGGCTGGGCATGACAATGACGGATTTAAAAAATCGGTACTCTTTACTTTTTAAAAGCACAATTATCCACCACTTTTCAACAAAATAATTAATGACAAATTTATGTTTGTTTGTTTGTTTTTTTTTCCTCTTGAACTATACTACAATATTTGTTTTTGTTTTCTTTTATTTATCAATCAAAAACCAAAAAAATTTTGGTATAAAAATTTGAAATAACTCAAAAAAAAAAATTATTTAAAAAAATAACAGACCTTTACAACGTTTACCCTATCGACCCATGTCGGCCGAACCCATCTTACATCGTTCACATATTCATCCCACACCCCAAAAACAAACATCATCATCATCTACTTCATCATCCCAAAATCCACCACCACCACCACAACAGCAACAAAAACAACAGCAACCGCCACTGCCACCAAACTCATCAAACTCCTCATCTAATTCAGCGAATTATTTGCAACCCCCCCATTCGCATGTCTCGCAGTATCGCAACAACAGTCATCATGCCTCATTGCGTCATCTTGGTGGCTCTGGTTATGGTTATGGTTTTGGTTCACGTCTGGCCGGTAGCTCATCATCGACATCGAAACTAATGGGACCAACTTATCACAGCAGTACCACCCATAATACACCTCAAAAGCAGTTTATGTACAAAAATCCCACTGACAGCAGTTGCATGGGCCTCATCAATCAAACGCATTATGACAATCAACATCAGGTGATGATCATTAACTAAAAAAACTATTTTATCAAATATTAATTTAAACAAGAATCTTTTAAATTCTAACAAAATTTTAAACACAAATTCGAAAAAGAAATTTTAAATTTGAAGAAAAAAAATAAAAATAAAACGAAAGAAATCTTTCTCTCGCTCTCACTCTGTCACCTATTTATTGCTGTCGTCTTTTACCACTCTCAACCTGCTATCTTGTTTACTATATTTCCCCTCTCACTCTTTTTTCAAATTTCTTCACCATTTTTTTAAATTCTTTCGAGGCACTTGTTTCTTTTTTTTTTAATATTAAAATTTTAAAATAAATATTTTTCAAAATTTCCATTATTTTTTCTAACTTCTTATAACTTTAAAAAGTTTTTTTTATTTTTTTTTTAAGAAAAATTGACATTCGAGGTTTTTGTGCTCTTTTGCTAGGGTCTTTGTATTTAAACAATAAAATTAGTTGTCATACAACCAGGTCTAGGATTTTTTTCTTGATGTAACTGTCAGTAGTTTTGTGTGTTGTATGTCTGTAATAAATTTGTTTTATTCGATTAACCGAGTGTTTTGTCGTCGTCTGTATGTTGTTTTAATGTTTTATTTATTATATTTTTATCCAAATTCTTGTGGTAATTTGTTAAACAAAATTTTGTATTTTTTTTATTATTAAATGTAAAAATTGTGTTTAGTAATTGGCATTTCTTTCAGTGTATTTTTTAATTCTTGTAAATTTATTTGTAACAAAATTCTTTTAGTTGGAGAATGAAAAGGATCAGTTTTAAAATGTTTAAGAAAATCACTTCCGTAAAGGGAAGGAAACGACATAGAACTGGTTCTGTGATTGGTTCGATGAACTCATTCGGAGTTACTAGCATTCATTCAACTAGAACAGAACAGAACTAGAACAGAACTAGAACAGAACTAGAACAGAACTAGAACAGAACTAGAACAGAACTAGAACAGAACTAGAACAGAACTAGAACAGAACTAGAACAGAACTAGAACAGAACTAGAACAGAACTAGAACAGAACTAGAACAGAACTAGAACAGAACTAGAACAGAACTAGAACAGAATTAGAACAGAACTAGAACAGAACTAGAACAGAACTAGAACAGTACTAGAACAGAACTAGAACTAGAACAGAACTAGAACAGAACTAGAACAGAACTAGAACAGAACTAGAACAGAACTAGAACAGAACTAGAACAGAACTAGAACAGAACTAGAACAGAACTAGAACAGTACTAGAACAGAACTAGAACTAGAACAGAACTAGAACAGAACTAGAACAGAACTAGAACTAGAACAGAACTAGAACAGAACTAGAACAGAACTAGAACAGAACTAGAACAGAACTAGAACAGAACTAGAACAGAACTAGAACAGAACTAGAACAGAACTAGAACAGAACTAGAACAGTACTAGAACAGAACTAGAACAGAACTAGAACAGAACTAGAACAGAACTAGAACAGAACTAGAACAGAACTAGAACAGAACTAGAACAGAACTAGAACAGAACTAGAACAGAACTAGAACAGAACTAGAACAGAACTAGAACAGAACTAGAACAGAACTAGAACAGAACTAGAACAGAACTAGAACAGAACTAGAACAGAACTAGAACAGAACTAGAACAGAACTAGAACAGAACTAGAACAGAACTAGAACAGAACTAGAACAGAACTAGAACAGAACTAGAACAGAACTAGAACAGAACTAGAACAGAACTAGAACAGAACTAGAACAGAACTAGAACAGAACTAGAACAGAACTAGAACAGAACTAGAACAGAACTAGAACAGAACTAGAACAGAACTAGAACAGAACTAGAACAGAACTAGAACAGAACTAGAACAGAACTAGAACAGAACTAGAACAGAACTAGAACAGAACTAGAACAGAACTAGAACAGAACTAGAACAGAACTAGAACAGAACTAGAACAGAACTAGAACAGAACTAGAACAGAACTAGAACAGAACTAGAACAGAACTAGAACAGAACTAGAACAGAACTAGAACAGAACTAGAACAGAACTAGAACAGAACTAGAACAGAACTAGAACAGAACTAGAACAGAACTAGAACAGAACTAGAACAGAACTAGAACAGAACTAGAACAGAACTAGAACAGAACTAGAACAGAACTAGAACAGAACTAGAACAGAACTAGAACAGAACTAGAACAGAACTAGAACAGAACTAGAACAGAACTAGAACAGAACTAGAACAGAACTAGAACAGAACTAGAACAGAACTAGAACAGAACTAGAACAGAACTAGAACAGAACTAGAACAGAACTAGAACAGAACTAGAACAGAACTAGAACAGAACTAGAACAGAACTAGAACAGAACTAGAACAGAACTAGAACAGAACTAGAACAGAACTAGAACAGAACTAGAACAGAACTAGAACAGAACTAGAACAGAACTAGAACAGAACTAGAACAGAACTAGAACAGAACTAGAACAGAACTAGAACAGAACTAGAACAGAACTAGAACAGAACTAGAACAGAACTAGAACAGAACTAGAACAGAACTAGAACAGAACTAGAACAGAACTAGAACAGAACTAGAACCTGAACTAGAATTGAATTAAAAACTGAACTAGAAACTGAACGTGAACCAGAATTGAATTAGAAGCTGATCTAGAACCTGAACTAGAACTGAATTAAAAACTAAACTAGAACTGATTTAGAAACTGAACTAGAACCTGAACTAGAACTAAATACTGAACTAGAAACTGAGTTAGAACCTGAACTAGAACCTGAACTTGAACCTGAACTAGAACATGATCTAGAACCTGAACTAGATCAGAACTAGAACAGAACTAGAACAGAACTAGAACCTGAACTAGAACTGAATTAAAAACTGAACTAGAACTAATTTAGAAACTGAACTAGAACCTAAACTAGAACTAGAACTAAAAACTGAAGTAGAAACTGAGCTAGAACCTGAACTAGAACCTGAACTAAAACCTGAACTAGAACTGAATTAAAAAGTGAACTAGAACCTAAACTAGAACTAGAACTAAAAACTGAAGTAGAAACTGAGCTAGAACCTGAACTAGAACCTGAACTAAAACCTGAACTAAAACATGAACTAGAACCTGAACTAGAACCTGAACTAGAACCTGAACTTGAACCTGAACTAAAACCTGAACTAGAACCTGAACTTGAACCTGAACTAAAACATGAACTAGAACTGAACTAGAACTGAACTAGAACTGAACTAGAACTGAACTAGAACTGAACTAGAACTGAACTAGAACTGAACTAGAACTGAACTAGAACTGAACTAGAACTGAACTAGAACTGAACTAGAACTGAACTAGAACTGAACTAGAACTGAACTAGAACTGAACTAGAACTGAACTAGAACTGAACTAGAACTGAACTAGAACTGAACTAGAACTGAACTAGAACTGAACTAGAACTGAACTAGAACTGAACTAGAACTGAACTAGAACTGAACTAGAACTGAACTAGAACTGAACTAGAACTGAACTAGAACTGAACTAGAACTGAACTAGAACTGAACTAGAACTGAACTAGAACTGAACTAGAACTGAACTAGAACTGAACTAGAACTGAACTAGAACTGAACTAGAACTGAACTAGAACTGAACTAGAACTGAACTAGAACTGAACTAGAACTGAACTAGAACTGAACTAGAACTGAACTAGAACTGAACTAGAACTGAACTAGAACTGAACTAGAACTGAACTAGAACTGAACTAGAACTGAACTAGAACTGAACTAGAACTGAACTAGAACTGAACTAGAACTGAACTAGAACTGAACTAGAACTGAACTAGAACTGAACTAGAACTGAACTAGAACTGAACTAGAACTGAACTAGAACTGAACTAGAACTGAACTAGAACTGAACTAGAACTGAACTAGAACTGAACTAGAACTGAACTAGAACTGAACTAGAACTGAACTAGAACTGAACTAGAACTGAACTAGAACTGAACTAGAACTGAACTAGAACTGAACTAGAACTGAACTAGAACTGAACTAGAACTGAACTAGAACTGAACTAGAACTAGAACTGAACTAGAACTGAACTAGAACTGAACTAGAACTGAACTAGAACTGAACTAGAACTGAACTAGAACTGAACTAGAACTGAACTAGAACTGAACTAGAACTAGAACTGAACTAGAACTGAACCTGAACTGAACCTGAACTAGAAATGAACCAGAGTTTATTACTAAATTGAGAAGACAGATCTGAGAGTTTTTTGTTCTCTCCCTTATCTGGGAGCTTCCAAAAATCAATGTTTATGTATCAAGGTAGTTGTGGCTTTTTGCTAATGTCTCTGGTATTTTTATAAAATCGTGAAATTTTCACAAATAATCGGGGAATTATTGCTTGTTCTTTAAAAAACATTTAAAAACTGATACTTTTCTTTCCCCTCAAAATGTGTAATTCTGTTTATAACTAACATTATTATTTGATTATTATTTAAACACTAAAATTAAACAAAATCCTTTATAGTTTTCTATAATTTTTAATTTTTATTTAATTGTTTTTTTTATATTCTACTTCCTGTTTTGGCGATAAATAATAAATTTTGATGAAATGCAAAATCTAAATCAATTAACAAATAATTGAAAATAAAATAAAAACACACAAAAAAAAACTAGGAATACGGCTGTGATGACCATAGGTCCCGAAGAATGAGTGAAACCCATGTACTGCCCCACGCGGACTATGAACAAGATGTGGTGAGTAAAGGTTTTTCTTGTTTTTAACTCTTTTTAAAAAAAAAAAAAATACAAAACGATCTCATTATCAAAAAAAAAAAACAACAGATCAGTCGCTAAAGATCATTAAAAAACATCAAGCATAATTGTAGAATAGTCACAGTCATTCAAGTAAAAGTAAACATTTAATAGATTTATTTGTTTGTTAACATTATAAAATCATAAATTTATTTATTTAATTTTAAAAATGAAATACATATACATTAATTAGTTTAAAAGTTCTACAGAGTTTAAAGAAAATACAATACACTTAAAAGAAACCAACTTAAAATTAAAATTAAAAAAATAATAAGAATAAGAATAATATTTATCTGGTCATTAAAAACTAAGAGCTATTTGTTTATATTATTATGAGCACTTAAGTAATTTAACTATTTTATATAAATTTAATTAAATTTCTGATGCAATGATGGTCGAAAATCCTCGCCACCCTCCTGATAGGAGCGCTGGTGTGTGGCCAATATTGTATCGTTTGACGATAACTGATAATCACGTGGTGGGGTAAACGGCCTGGCCAGTGGATAATAATCACTGCGTGGTGGACTATTACCACTGGGTTCGTATTTGGGGCGGGGTATGCGCAATTGTTTAATTTCCGTTAAATATGATTCCATAATTGAAAAGCTGCAAAAGATAAAATAAAAAAAAGATAAAACTATTAAAAATCCATACAATAACAATTAAATTCCAAGCCGCTTAAAATCAAATTTAATCTGTTTTTTTTCTCTCTCTTTTTTTTTTGTTTGTTGTTAAATAATGTCAATGAACATGCGGTAATATAATAGTGTATTATGAAAAAAAATAAATAAAAAATTATATTGAAAGAGAAAAAACAATTATGTTATTTAAAACCTTTTGTCAATAAAAATAAACTGAAATATCTCACGGGTTTCGTGCTGAACTGAACTGAAAAGAACCCAATAGGAAATTTTTCAAGCCAGATCGTTTTTATATCAAATTTCGCTTATATCTCTGTCATTAATGGCTCGATTTTGGATGATAGTTTCAACACAGACAACTGAGAAAGTATTTGAGTAAAATATGCAAGTGTTTTTAAATTTTGGGTTTAACATCGGTCGACAAAACAAGCCAGAACTTTTTTATATCAGGTTTCGCTTATATCTCCGCCATTTATGAACCCATTTTGCTAATTTTCAATACCAAAATTCTCCCAAACTATATCTGATATATTGATAAACCTATTTCAAGCACTACACTGTCAAACGGATGTGAACTTTTGGAATCTTTTTGTGATTCCATAATATTCATATTAGAGAAAAGATTACGCAACATGAAAATCCCGTTTTTTAGTACTTTTTTAAGAAACACTTTTAGCACTAAATTGTTTACTTACCAAACTAAATCTAAGAAAATACTCAAAATTTAGCGCATCATAATTAATACGAATTTATAACCGAAAGTTTAGTTTAGTACAGAATTTACTTTGTTGTAGTACTAAATTTCCTAAGCTAAGTTTTTAGTACTAAACTTTAAACTAAAAACAAGTATTAGTAAAACTCTTAATAAATATGTTAGTACTAAAATGTCGCTACTAAAAAATTTGTTATAAAATCTAGTTCAGTTCTAGTTCAGTTCTAGTTCAGTTCTAGTTCAGTTCTGGTTCAGTTCTAGTTAAGTTCTGGTTCAGTTCTAGTTCAGTTCTAGTTCAGTTCTAGTTCAGTTCTAGTTCAGTTCTAGTTCAGTTCTAGTTCAGTTCTAGTTCAGTTCTAGTTCAGTTCTAGTTCAGTTCTAGTTCAGTTCTAGTTCAGTTCTAGTTCAGTTCTAGTTCAGTTCTAGTTCAGTTCTAGTTCAGTTCTAGTTCAGTTCTAGTTCAGTTCTAGTTCAGTTCTAGTTCAGATCTAGTTCAGATCTAGTTCAGATCTAGTTCAGTTCTAGTTGAGTTCTAGTTCAGTTCTAGTTCAGTTCTAGTTCAGTTCTAGTTCAGTTCTAGTTCAGATCTAGTTCAGATCTAGTTCAGATCTAGTTCAGATCTAGTTCAGTTCTAGTTCAGTTCTAGTTCAGTTCTAGTTCAGTTCTAGTTCAGTTCTAGTTCAGTTCTAGTTCAGTTCTAGTTCAGATCTAGTTCAGATCTAGTTCAGATCTAGTTCAGATCTAGTTCAGTTCTAGTTCAGTTCTAGTTCAGTTCTAGTTCAGTTCTAGTTCAGTTCTAGTTCAGTTCTAGTTCAGTTCTAGTTCAGTTCTAGTTCAGTTCTGGTTCAGTTCTAGTTCAGTTCTAGTTCAGTTCTAGTTCAGTTCTAGTTCAGTTCTAGTTCAGTTCTAGTTCAGTTCTAGTTCAGTTCTAGTTCAGTTCTAGTTCAGTTCTAGTTCAGTTCTAGTTCAGTTCTAGTTCAGATCTAGTTCAGATCTAGTTCAGATCTAGTTCAGTTCTAGTTGAGTTCTAGTTCAGTTCTAGTTCAGTTCTAGTTCAGTTCTAGTTCAGTTCTAGTTCAGTTCTAGTTCAGATCTAGTTCAGATCTAGTTCAGATCTAGTTCAGATCTAGTTCAGTTCTAGTTCAGTTCTAGTTCAGTTCTAGTTCAGTTCTAGTTCAGTTCTAGTTCAGTTCTAGTTCAGTTCTAGTTCAGTTCTAGTTCAGTTCTGGTTCAGTTCTAGTTCAGTTCTAGTTCAGTTCTAGTTCAGTTCTAGTTCAGTTCTAGTTCAGTTCTAGTTCAGTTCTAGTTCAGTTCTAGTACATCCAATATTTAGTACTAAAAAATTTTGTACTAAATTTATGTTAGTACTTTAAGTACTAAATTGTTAGCACTAAATATTAATACTAAAAATGTTGTACAAGAATTTAGTACCAAATTTTTTTGTTTCAAAAGTTTAATATTGAATTTTTAGTACTTAATTATTGAAAATTTTTTCTAATCTTTTGTAGTTAATTTTTAGTACTAAACTTTAAATAATAAATGCTTAGTTCTAAACTTTAAGTACTAAACTTTTAGTACATATGTTTAGAACTAAAACTTTAGTACAAATTTTTAGTACTTCAAGTACTAATTGTTTACTAAATTTTATTACTTAAAGCACTATAATTTGGTACTAAATCATGAATATTTTAAGTACTACAAATTTAGTATTGAAACTTGTATACTTAAAAATAATATTTTTATACCCTTCACCTTCGTGAGAAGGGTATATATAAGTTTGTCATTCCGTTTGTAATTTCTAAATTTTTCATTTCCGACCCTATAAAGTATATATATTCTGGATCCTTATAGATAGCGGAATCGATTAAGCCATGTCCGTCTGTCTGTCTGACCGTCTGTCTGTTGAAATCAAGTTTCTGAAGACCCCAGATATCTTCGGGATCCAAATCTTCAATAATTCTGTCAGACATGCTTTCGAGAATTTTGCTATTTAAAATCAGCAAAATCGGTCCACAAATGGCTGAGATATGAGGAAAAAACCAAGACAACCTCGATTTTTGACCTATTTTTGACCTATATCTGGATTACTAAAGCTACGTATACACGGTTGTCATATTCTTACAATATTGTCAGAAAATGTTCAATAAATGGTTAACACCCATATGTTTCAACATAAGTTCTCATGGTTGTGCTAACCATTTTATGAGCATGTTCTGACAATATTGTAAGAATATGACAACCGTGTATACGTAGCTTAAGGCATTAATATAGACAATATGGATATCTAATGATAGATATTTCAAAGACATTTGCAACGTATATAAGACCATAGTAAGTTGGACCTACAATGGGTCAAAATCGGAAAAAAAAAATTTTTTAACCCGAATTTTTTTTTTTTCAAAAAAAAAATTTAAAAGACAAAAAAAAAATTTTTTAAAATTTAAAAAAAAACATTTTTAAAATTAAAAAAAAAAAATTTTTTAAATTTAAAATAACAATCGAAAACATTTTTTTTTCAAAAAATTAAAAAATTAAATTTTGTTTACCTAAAAATATTTAAAATTTTAAGGTATAATTTGGTGAAGGGTATATAAGATTCGGCACAGCCGAATATAGCACTCTTACTTGTTTTTTTTAAATTTAGTAGCAACATTTTTTAGTACTAAAAATTTTGTGCTTAAAATTTGATTACTAAAATGTGGCGTGTGCACAAAATTTTTTTAAAAAAAATTCACTACTTTAGTACTAAACCTTTTTTTGTCACTTTAAGTACTAAATTTTAGTACCTACTACAAATTTAATATCTAAAATTTTATACTTAGAATACAACAATTTAGTTCTAAAATATAGTATAGTGTTCAAAAATTTAGTACCAACATTTGTTTACTAAAAATTTAGTACTGAAAATGTTGTGCTTAAAACTTTGTACTAAAAAATGTTGTGACTAAAATTCTTTTAAAAAAATTTTAAAAATTTTAGTACTACCAACTTAATATCGAAAATTTTATATTTTAGTACAAAAAATTTTGTTCTAAAATATGGTATGTACTATAATTTAGTTAAAAACTTTAGTACCAAAAATGGTTTACTAAAAATTTAGTACTAAAAATTTTTTGCCTAAAAGTGCGTGGCAAAAAAATTAATACTACAAATGTTTTGCCTAAATTTTTGTATAAAAATGTTTGTACTAAATTATTTTTAAAAAAATTAAAAAATTTAGCACTTAAATTACTAAAAAATTTAGTGCCAAAAATGTTAGTACTGAACCATAAAATTTTAATTAAAAAAAACTACTAAAATTGGAATACTATTAATTTTTAACATGCAAATTAAACCTTTCACTTCAAGCGGCTTAATAAAAGGCCTTAAATCCAATACCTAGTTGCGGTTTCCAAAGTCATTGCCTTGCAAACACATGTCTGTCATCTGTCTCAAATTTCCTAAAGGGTTGCATATTATTTACAACCACAAAAGGCGTTTTTGAAGTGTTTTTTCAAATTAAAATGCAAAAAAAAAACACATAAAAATTATTATAGCTGTAAATAATGCTACTGATTGATTTTAAAGTAATGACAGATACAAAAAAATACAATAACGGGATGTAAATTTAAATGCAGAGAGAAAAAAAAACCAAAGATTAATGATTGAAAACAAAATTTACTATGAGACCATGAGTCATAGAAAAGAAAACAAATTTTAATAACAAACAGACAAACTCTATGTAACAGAACAATGACTTTAACAATTAAGTAGAAAGACAATTTTATTTATATAATAAATAATAATAATAATAATGAAGACAAAATCTAACTTTAAAAGTAAAATTTCTCTGGCTAGTAAAATGACAATTGCAATAAAGAAAGAATGATAGACAAGAAAGAAAAAAACGCACTTGAACAAATCTCAGCTCATAAAACAACAACAACTACAAGAAAATTACAAAATAATCTTGTCTTCTTTTCCCCTTCATCCAACTTTAGAAGGTACATTACATAGAGCACAGACACAGTTTAACATATGAACTCCCCTCACCCCTTTCTCACTCTCTCTCTTTCCCCAGATAATTTCAAACAAGACTTGATTCTTAATGGGGAAAAAAGTATATGTTTGTTTGTATGGCTGTTTGGAGACTGTGGAGAAAGAGAGGAGATGAAAAAAAAAACTTATTTACTTTCAATTTGATACCTATGTGTGTGATAAACAGAACTTTAAGAGAATCTTTTATTTCTCTACTCTAATATATGTAATTCTGTTTTTATAAAGAAATTATTCTTTTATTTTATTGCTTTAGATGAGATGTTGTTGTTGTTTTATAAGTTATTTCTTTTGTTTTGTTTTTCTTTTTTGATATTTTCTGGTTTATTGGTTGGTACCTTTTTTTTTGTTTGTACATATGTACAATTTTGTGCACTGTGTACTTTTTCTTTAAAAGAGATGACCTACTTAAAATTTTTAAATAAAAATAAAGAGTTATCATCCCATCACATACATATGAAGAGAACGGCAGTAACCAAAACAGGTCTTGTCTTAAATAGAATGATGTCAAATAAGTCAAGACCATTAAATGAAAACTTTAACAAACAAATAAAAGAAAGAAGAAAAAAACAAAGGTGAATGAATACTTTATTGACATACGGTACCAGCAGCAGCAACAACTACATTCATACAAAAACACTTAACATACAGTGACCAATTTATCTTGGTTTTGTGGTAAAATAATAAGTGAAATTTTGGTAGAAGTACGAGGTTACAAAAAATTTCAATTTACTCTCTTTTATTTTTTTGTAAAATAAAGATTTAAAATTATTTTAAATCAAACTTGTATAACGAAAAGTAAGCAATACTATAAAGCTTAAATAACTATTGCAAGTAGTCAGTGGCCATGTCCAAAATATTATCAGCTGTTCACTAACAATAAGTAAGAACTAAAGCAACTGTCACTGCTGTTTTTGAAAACTGTCACTGTCACTAATGACTAAGCGCAAAAATAATTTGATGTAAGAAAGTAGCAAAACTACTAACTTTATTTAGATCTTAACTTAAATAGAAAGTTTACTGCGAAATTTACAAGTGTTATAAAATTTTGTTTACAAATATAAAACATTTTTGATTTTTATTCTAAAAAATTGGATTCTTTTTCATAAGTTTTGAAATTTAACCAATAATTTCTAGTGCTAGTTTTGAAAACTAATTTTCGAAATTGTTAGCATCTTCAATGGCTTCATTAAATTATATAATATACAAAGCAACTTGTTTCAAATTTGCATAAATAGTAAATAAAATGTTTAGTTCTAAAAAACTTCATAATAGAATCTCTATATAAGAGCTACCAGAATAAATAAAACTTAAATTATAACAAGTAAGAGAGCTATATTCGACTTTGCCGAATCTTATACGCCCTTCACCAAATTATACTTTAAAATAAAAATTTTAAATATTTTTAGATAAACAATTTAATTTTCACTAAATTTTTTTTTTTAAAATTTGTTATAATTTTTTTGTGAAATTATTTTTTTTTAAATTTATTACTAAATTTTATGACAAGAAATTTTTTTTTTTTGGTGAAAAAAAAAGTCGGGTTTAAAAAATATTTTTCCCAATTTTGACCCATTGTAGATCCGATTTACTATCGCTTTATATGCATCGTTGCAAAGGTCTTTGAAATATCTATCATTAGCTATCCATATTGTCTATATTAATGACTTAGTAATTCAGATATACATAAATCAAATGTCTGGTTTTTTCCTTATATCTAAACTATTTGTGGATCGATTTTCCCGAATTTAAATAGCAATCGAACCGCATCTATAGCGGATATATTCACCCCTATCGTGAAAAACATGTGAAATTTATGTTCCCATGAAATATTTATTTCCCTCGAAGGGAAAATTGCTATCGTGATATTCCCCTAAACATTTCATTCACAATAGTTGATTTTGTTCGTAACATCTGTTTATTGTTTACAAAATTCCATCTAAAAATTTCACAACATGGGGAATTTTTTCCATGTTGTGAAATTGATGAACAAGAAATGGGAAAAGGGAACATATTTCATGTGAAATGTTGATTCGCGATAGGGGTGATGATTTTTCTGATTTTTCTGATTTTTCTATAAAAAAAATTTGTGTATAACTGATTTTTCTATATAAAGATTTGTGTATAACAGTTTTTTCTATATAAAAAAATTTGTATAACAGAAAAATTTCTATATAACAATTGTTTTATAAAAGAATGTCTGTACAACATGTTTTTCTTTAGAAAATATTGTGTATAACAGTTTTTCTATAGAAAATTTTCTGTATAACAGTTTTTTCCATAGACAAATTTCTATATTAAAGTTTTTTTATACAAAATTTTCTGTAAAACTGATTTTTCTATATAAAAAATTTGTGTATAACTGATTTGTCTATAGAAAAAATTGTGTATAACATTTTTTCTATTGAAAAATTATTGTATAACAGTTTTTCTATAGCAAAAATTTTTCCTTAGAAAATTTTGTGTATAATAGGATTTCCTTAAAAATGTTTTCTATAGAAAATTTAATAACAGTTTTGTTTATAGAAAAACATCCGTATAACAGTTATTGTCATAGAAAATTTTATATAAAACTGATTTTTCTATATTCAAATTTGTGTATAACAGTTTTATCTATAGAAAAATTTGTGTATAACAGTTTTTTCTAAAGCATAAATGTTGTATAAAAGTTTTTCTATAAAAAAATGTCTGTATAAATATTTTCCATAAAAAGAGATCTGTATAACAATTTTTTTATAGACAAATTTCTGTATAACAGTTTTTTCTTCAGAAAATTTTGTGTATAATTGCTTTTTCTTTAGAATAATTTCTGTATAACAGTTTTATTTATGGAAAAATGTCAGTATAACGGTTATGTCATAGCAAAATTTCTATATAACAGTTTTTTTTTAGAGAAAATTTTTTGTATAACAGTTTTAGATAGATAGAACAAATTTTGAATAATATTTTTTTATAAACCATTTGGTGTATAACAGTTATCTTCTTTAGAATATTTTTTGTATAACAGTACTTTCTATAGAAACAATTCTGTATACAGTTTTTTCTACAGACATTTTTTGTATAACAGTTTTATATATAAACAAGTTTGTGTATAACAGTTTTATTTTATAAAAATTTCTGTAAATACAATGTTCTATAGAATATACAATAATTTCTGCTTAAAGTCTTTTCTATACAAAAATTTGTGTATAACAGTTTTTTTAAATAAAAAAATAATTGAGTTTTTCTATAGAAAAATGTGAGTATAAATGATTTCTCTATCGAAAAGTGAGTGTATAACAGTTTTTTTCTATAGAAAAAAGTCTGTATAACATTGTTTTCTATACAAAAATTTGTGTAAAACAATTTTGAATTTAAATCTTGCCTGAAGACCCTTTTCATTTTCAAATTATTTAATAACTATTGTAATCTGCTACAAACAAAATTACATCTCGTGATCAAAAAGATTTATTACTTTTTGTCTGCAATATGTTTATTTATTTATTTTTTTGTTTGCAATTCAATGAGCAATATTTGTTAAGATCTAGTTTAAAAAAAGTGTGAGCCAATTTTTTGTTTTAGCTTTCAAAATCGCACATAAATCTCTATTAAATTAATTTAAAATTCCAAAAATGTCTTTAAGCCTGCAGCAACATTATTTATGATATTTTTTGGCAGGCAGTAAAGGCTTGATGGGTGAATTTTATTGTGAGTTTTTTTTTTTTCAAATTTGTAAATTGGTCAAGTGCATGATACTTTTGAAATTTAAAGTATTGTCTTTTGTTTAAATTCAAGATTTCAAAATGCAATTTTATCATGAAGTTGTTAACTTTAAAATGGCATAATGTCAATAAAGTTTAAGACATTGTATTGAGAAATAAAGGGGAGTTTTTGGGTGTTAAAGTGTTGGTCACGTGTTGGTTGTAAATTAACTCTAATTTTTTAAAATAACTTACTACAATAATGAAATAAGTTAAGTTAAGTTCCTTATTTGGCTTTGCAGTTTAGGGTTTAGCTTTTAAAGGTTGGTTAGATATAAATTGTTTATAAAATTACATAATACAATATTACCTCAACGTCCTTATTTGGTGGTCAATTGAATGTTTTGGTTCATTTACAGACAATATTTACATTTTGCAATTGTTAGTAGTACATTTGGTTATAAAATTACATAATTCAATATAAGTTTGTGGACTTATTTGTAAACCTAGTTAGACTTTCTAAACATTGTTATGTTTTTGGGGGTCTTTTGTGCACATTTTTTATATAGAAAAAATTATATAAAAAAACTGTTATACAAAATTTTGTCTATAGAAAATAACTGTTATACAGAAATTCTTCTATAGAAAAAACTTTTATACAAAAAATTGTCTGTAGAAAAAACTGTTATACAGAAATTGTTCTAAAGAAAAAACTATTATTCAAAAAATTGTCTGTAGAAAAAAACTGTTATACACAAATTTTTCTATAGAAAAGACTGTTATACATAAATTCTTCTGTATAAAAAAATGTTATACACTACTTTTTGTATAAAAAAAGTGTTTTCTTTGAAGAAGACTGTTATACAGAAATTTTTCTATAGAAAAACTTTTATATACAAATTTGTCTATAAAAAAACTGTTTCTATAGAAAAAACTGTTATACACAAAATATTGTATAAAATAACTGTTATACACACATTTTTCTATAGAAAAAACTGTTATACACACATTTTTCTATAGAAAAGACTGTTATACTCAAATTTTTCTAAAGAGAAAACTGTTATACACAAAATTTTGTATAAAATAACTGTTATACACACATTTTTCAATAGAAAAAACTGTTATACACACATTTTTCAATAGAAAAAACTGTTATACACACATTTTTCTATAGAAAAAACTGTTATACTCAAATCTTTCTAAAGAGAAAACTGTTATACACAAAATTTTGTATAAAATAACTGTTATACACACATTTTTCAATAGAAAAAACTGTTATACACACATTTTTCTATAGAAAAAACTGTTATACTCATATTTTTCTATAGAAAAAACTGTTAAACACAATTTTTTCTATAGAAGAAACTGTTATGCTCAAATGTTTCTATAGAAAAAACTGTTATACAGAAATTTTTCTATAGAAAAAATTGTTATACTCAAATTTTTCTACAGAAAAAAAGTGTTAAACACAAATGTTTCTAAAGAAAAAACTTATAAACAAATTTGTCTATAGAAAAAAACTGTTATAAACAAATTTTTCTATAGAAAAGACTGTTATACATAAATTCTTCTGTATAAAAAAATGTTATACACTACTTTTTGTATAAAAAAGTGTTTTCTTTGAAGAAGACTGTTACACAGAAATTTTTCTATAGAAAAACTTTTATATACAAATTTGTCTATAAAAAATAACTGTTTCTATAGAAAAAACTGTTATACACAAAATTTTGTATAAAATAACTGTTATACACACATTTTTCAATAGAAAAAACTGTTATACACACATTTTTCTATAGAAAAAACTGTTATACTCAAATTTTTCTATAGAAAAAAATGTTAAACAAAAACTTTCCTATAGAAGAAACTGTTATGCTCAAATGTTTCTATAGAAAAAACTGTTATACACACATTTTTCTATAGAAGAAACTGTTATACTCAAATACAAAAAAAAACTGTTAAACACAAATTTTTCTAAAGAAAAAACTTATAAACAAATTTGTCTATAGAAAAAAAACTGTTATAAACAAATTTGTCTATAGAAAATACTGTTATACAAAAATTGCTCTATAGAAAAAACTGTTATACATAAATTTTTCAAAAGAAAAAACTTTTATACACTATTTTTTGTAAATTTGTCTATAGAAAAAACTGTTATACTCAAAGTTTTCTATAGAAATAACTGTTGTACACAAATTTTTCTAAATGAAAAACTGTTATACATACAATTTTCTATAGAAAATCTGTTATACACTAGGATTTGTATAGAAACTGTTATACACACATAATTCTATAGAAACAACTGTAATACACAATTGAAGAAATAATGTTTTACACTAATTTTTGTAGAGAAAAAACTGTTATACACTAATTTTTCTATAGATAAAACTTTTATACACTATTTTTTGTATAGAAAATACTTTTATACAAAAATTTTTCTATAGAAAAACTATTATACAGAAGTTGTTCTATAGAAAAAACTGTTATACACAAATTTGTTTAAACCAAGTTTTCTATAAAAATCATTTATACACAATTTGTTTTACAAAATTAATTTCTTAATTTCTACTTCTTGTTTGACTTAAAGTTTTTGGAGTATTACAATTTTTTCTATTGAAAGTGAAATAGTATAACACTTTCATTTTTTCCCTTTCTTTCTAGTTCATAAAATTCTCATTTATTTAAATTACTCTTTTTTAGGTATTTTTTAACTATTTTTTTCCTAATTAACTAAAATAGAAATTGTGTGTGTATGAAATTGAAATTTTTCTGCAAATTCAACATATAAACAACAACACCCAAAAGATGTCCCCATTTTTGTTAATTTATTTTTAAACAAATTCGTAGAAAACAAGTAAAGCCAAGTCAACTCTTTTTATTTTATCTATGTATTATTATTTTTATTTTTTTCAAAACCAAGTCAAACGTGACCAAAATAATTAAAAATATTTTTACATTTTCATTCATTTCATTACAATTTTGGCGTTTGAAACATTTAAATCGCCAACAACGAACAAGGTGACCGACCATGCAGACAGACAGAGATAATCAAAAGCAGGCACAAACAGACACAACTAATAATAATAATAATAAACACAAGAACAACAACAATATCAATAAACAAGCCATAAACAACAAATTAACGCAAATAAATTAATAAAAATAACAACAACATTAGTTAAAACAAAATGCATACATCACAAATGGTAACAACTGCAACAATGTGCCGAATATGAGTAAAGTACTCAGACTCAATTACTCTCACTCTTTAAATTAAAAAAAAAAATAACAGTACATTAGACAACAACAATAACAACTACTGCTATTACTTGCCAACAAACATACGTACTTACATACATATTTGGTGTAGCAAATTACATAGAAGAGCCAGAGACTAGCAACAACAACAAAATTTACTTAAATGAGCAGAGGGAGAGGGGGTAAAACAAGCAATAATTTTAGTTTTGTTTTTTTTTTTTGTTTCTTTTCTTAGCGTCAGTCATTTTAAGTCATTTATGCAGAAAACAAAAGAAAATCATAAAAAAGTGAAAGTAAATTTTCCACATTAAAATAAAAACACAACTAAACAACCACAACTAAATACTCTGATTAAACAATTGTCTTAAATAACTCCAAACTACTCATAATATTATTAATATCACTGGGTAAGAAAGAGCCTTGTTTTTTATTTTTATAAAAAAAAAATAATTACGAATTGTTTTATTGCGTTTCTCAAAGTGTTACTAATTGAATTGACAAAATCGTTCAATCATTTCTTTTCAACATTATTTTTCATTTTAACATTATTCATAAAATTACATTTAAGTTTTTTTATGCATAAATTGTTTATAGCTGAACAATTGCTTAAATTGAGCATAATTGAAACATTTAAACAAAGTTTAGACCAAAATTAACATTAATAATAGCAGGCATAATAAATAACCTTAAAATTTCAAAGAAAACTGAACAAATAAATTCAAAGTGATGCCAGATGGTGGTGGCAAGAAAAGGAAATATTGAAAATACAGATGTAATAAAGTTTTTCTATAGATAAAACTCTATATATAGAACATTTTCTATAGAAGACATTTTTTTTACAGCATAATCACTTAAACATAGAATTTTCTATAAATAAAACTGTTATACTGAAATTTAATACTTAAATTATTGTATAGAAAAACTGTTTTACCGACATTTTTCTATAGAATAAACTGTTATACATAGAATTTTCTATAAAAAACTGTTATACTGAATATTTTCTATAGAACAAACTGTAATACTGAGTTTTTCTATAGAACAAATTGAGACCGTTATACTGACATTTTACTATAAAAGAAACTGTTATACTGAAATTTGTCTATAGAATCTGTTATACTGACATTTTTATATAAAAGAAGTGTTATACTGACATTTTCCTATAGAAGAAACTGTTATACTGACGTTTTTATATAGAAGAAACTGTTATATTGACGTTTTTATATAAAAGGAACTGTTATACTGACATTTTTATATAAAAGAAGTGTTATACTGACATTTTCCTATAGAAGAAACTGTTATACTGACGTTTTTATATAGAAGAAACTGTTATACTGACATTTTTCTATAGAAGAAACTGTTATACTGACATTTTTATATAAAATAAACTGTTATACTGACATTTTTATATAAAAGAAACTGTTATACTGACATTCTTCCATAGAAAGAACTGTTATACTGACATTTTTCTACAGAAGAAACTGTTATACTGACGTTTTTATATAAAAGAAACTGTTATACTGACATTTTTCTATAGAAGAAACTGTTATACTGACATTTTTATATAAAATAAACTGTTATACTGTCATTCTTCCATAGAAAGAACTGTTATACTGACATTTTTATATAAAAGAAACTGTTATATTGACATTTTTATATAAAAGAAACTGTTATACTGACATTTATCCATAGAAAGTACTGTTATACTGATATTTTTCTATAGAAGAAACTGTTATACTGACATTTTTATATAAAAGAAACCGTAATACAGACATTTTTATATAAACGAAACTGTTATACTTACATTCTTCCATAGAAAGAACTGTTATACTGACATTTTTCTATAGAAACTGTTATACTGACGTTTTTATATAAAAGAAACTGTTATACTGACATTCTTCCATAGAAAGAACTGTTATACTGACATTTTCTATAGAAGAAACTGTTATACTGACGTTTTTATATAAAAGAAACTATTATACTGACATTTTTATATAGAAACCGTTATACTGACAGTTTTCTATAGAAGAAACTGTTATACTAACATTTTTCCATAGAAAGAACTGTTATACTGACATTTTCATATAAAAGAGACCGTTATACTGACATTTTACTATAAAAGAAACTGTTATACTGAAATTTGTCTATAGAAGAATCTGTTATACTGACATTTTTATATAAAAGAAGTGTTATACTGACATTTTCCTATAGAAGAAACTGTTATACTGACATTTTTATATAAAAGAAGTGTTATACTGACATTTTCCTATAGAAGAAACTGTTATACTGACATTTTTATATAAAAGAAACTGTTATACTGACATTTTTCTATAGAAGAAACTGTTATACTGACATTTTTATATAAAAGAAACTGTTATACTGACATTTTTCTATAGAAGAAACTGTTATACTGACATTTTTATATAAAATAAACTGTTATACTGACATTCTTCCATAGAAAGAACTGTTATACTGACATTTTTCTATAGAAGAAACTGTTATATTGACATTTTTATATAAAAGAAACTGTTATACTGACATTTATCCATAGAAAGTACTGTTATACTGATATTTTTCTATAGAAGAAACTGTTATACTGACGTTTTTATATAAAAGAAACATTATACTGACATTTTCCCATAGAAAAAACTGATATATACTTACATTTTTCTATAGAAAGAACTGTTATACTGACATTTTCTATAGAAGAAACTGTTATACTGACATTTTTATATAAAAGAAACCGTAATACTGACATTTTTATATAAAAGAAACTGTTATACTTACATTCTTCCATAGAAAGAACTGTTATACTGACATTTTTCTATAGAAACTGTTATACTGACGTTTTTATATAAAAGAAACTGTTATACTGACATTTTTCCATAGAAAGTACTGTTATACTTATATTTTTCTATAGAAGAAACTGTTATACTGACGTTTTTATATAAAAGAAACTGTTATACTGACATTTTCCCATAGAAAAAACTGATATACTTTTTCTATAGAAAGAACTGTTATACTGACATTTTCTATAGAACATACTGTTATACTGACATATTTATATAAAAGAAACCGTAATACTGACATTTTTCCATAGATAGAACTGTTATACTGATATTTTTCTATAGAAGAAATTGTTCTAATAACATTTATTCATAGACTGAACTGTTATAGTGATATTTTTATACAGAAAGAACTGTTATACAGACATTTTTATCTAAAAGAACAGAAATTTTTATCTAAATGTCAGTATAAAAATTTTTCCATAGAAATAACTGTTATACTGCATTTTTGTATAGAAGAAACTGTTATACTGACATTTTTCGATAAAAAAAATTGTTATATTGACATTTATGTAACACCGGAATTGTTCTATAGAAGAAATTGTTTGTTTGAATAAAAAATAAACTTTGTTTTTTACACAGTATTGCAAATCATTTATAGTATTCTCATATCCCGCACCAAATGTAGACTTTATGAGCAAAATTTATATTTTGGATACGAAAATTCTTATGTTTTTTCCTATGAAAAGATATAGGGACGTAAAATATTTCATTGCGATATGATATTTTAATGAACAAAACTTTGATTCCCAATAAGCACCAAAGCCCCAAAAATTCAATATTTTGTTGGAATTTGACTTGAATGTAAATGTATTTATGTTTAAATTTTAAAAATATTTGAAGAAAATGTATATTTTTCAAACAAAAAACATATGGCTTGAAATTCATGTTTCCTTTTTACTGCAGAATTCAATTGAAATAAATTTCGGATTTAGCCTATTTGATTTATAATATAAGAATCGGACCAAAAGTGGTCCCATTGGGCAAATTTTTGGAAATTATGGGATTATTTTTTGGGGTTTCTTTACCAATAACCTGGCTACTTTTTTCTTCTTTTTCCAGTAATTCTTTTTTTGTTTTGTAGTTGTAAACCCAACATGTGCTTTTAGTTTCTAAAAAGTCTCTTGCTAAAAGCTGCAATTACGTTTAATTTCCTTATTTGTTTAATACAAAAAGTAAACTTTTTTTATTGTAAACAAAAACACTTTTACTCTCATACTCTTACATACATGCATTTATATATAACACGCACACATTTACCCCTACACCCTTAAACTAAAACTTTATTTTAGTTTTTCCTGAGTTTTTTTTTTTTGACACGGTAGAAAAGTGCTGGCTGGCCTGCCTGCTGCCTGTTTCTGGGTGGCGGTAAATTGTTGATTGTTTCATTTATTTATTTTTTTTTTTGATTATTATTATTTATGTAAGTTAAAGTGTAAGTGCTGTGTGTAAGTTGCAGTTGCAATTGTTGCGGAAAATGTGCTGTGCAACAATTTTCCGGTTAGCAGCGTTTACGTTTAAATTTAAAAGCATTAAACAAAAAATTAACAAAAAAAAATAAAACCCACAAAAGAAAATTTATTTTGTTTTCCTTGTATTGTGTATTGTTTTTTCTGAGTTACCAGTACAAATATTTATTATGTTGCAGTTTTCCAATAGTTTTTTTTTCAGTTTTTGTTTTTGGTTTTCACTTATTAATTTGTTGTTGTTGGGTTGATTTTTTATAGGTTTTTCGTAAAACTTTTATTTTTGTGGTAAATTTTGCATGTTGATGTTTTATGGCTTTAATTGTTTGGCTTTAGTTTGAGAAAAAAAAAACAACTATTTACATATAGTTTCTACACTTAGTTTAATAGAAATAAGTACAGTTTATAGTTTTATATGAAAAAGCAAGAAATAAATTGAAAATCCTTAAAAAAAAATTTGAAATTTATTTTAAAATAAAGGCTATATAAATTCCTTACTTCTTGATTTATATTATATATAAAAATCCAGCCAAAACTTGTTTAGATATTTAATGAAAATGTTTTTTTTTTTGAACTTTTCACAAAAGTCTTTAATGATTTTTCATATATGAAAATAATTTCAACAGTTTTGGAAAATAGACACAATTTCCTTTACAATGATATATAATATTTCTAACTCTTTCACTTATACATACATAAATTTATGATTGCAAAATTAGCACTTCGAGGTAAAGAGGCTTTTAAAAATTTTGTAAATTTTAACAAAAATTTTTTAAGTATTGAAATAATTTATACTTGTTGGGAAATTAGGGACAATGTCCTTTTCAATGATATATAATATGACTTTCTAGCTCTTTTCTTTATAGACAATATAAGGTTTGAAAGTGACTTTTGTTTGTAAAGTGACTTTATATTTTTATATGTTATTAAGGTTTTTCAACAAAATTATTTTAAAATTGTTTAAGTATGGAAATAATTTATACATGTTTGAAAACTAGAGACAATGTCCTTTTCAGTGATATATAATATGACTTTCTAGCTTTTTTCTTTAGAGACAATTTAAGGTTTAAAAAAAGTAACTTTTGTTTGTAAAGTGACTTTATATTTTGTGTTTTTAAGGTTTTTCAACAAAATTATTTTACAATTGTTTAAGTATGGAAATAATTTATACATGTTTGAAAACTAGAGACAATATCCTTTTCAGTGATATATAATAAGACTTTCTCAATCTTTTATTTATAGACAAAATTTAAGGGTTGAAAAAGTAACTATTGAATGAAAATTTATTTTATATTTTGTATTATTAAGGTTTTGCAACAAATTATTTTAAAATTTTTTAAATATGGAAATAATTTAAACACGATTAGAAAGTAGAGACCATATCCTCTTCAATGATATATAATAGGACTTCCTTGCTCTTTCCTTTAAATACAAATTAGTGGTTTCAAAAGTGATATTTCTCACTCTAAACTAGTTTTTTTGTAATTGAAGATTTTAATAATATTTCCTTAATATTGTTGAAGTATTGAAATTATTTATATATATTTGAAAAGTAGACACAATTTCCTTTACAATAATATATAATATCGCTTTCTAACTCTTTCCTTTATATACAAAATTTATGGTTGAAATAATAACATTTGTAGCGAAAGTAACTTTATATTTTGTATAATTATGGTTTTTACACAAAAGTCTTTTAGAATTGTTTAAGTATGGAAATAATTTGTACAAGTTTAGAAAGTAGACACAATTTCCTATCCACTGATATATAATATGACTTTCTCGCTCTTTCTTTTATAAACAAATTAATGATTGAAAATGTAACATTTTTCTAGATGTGACTCTACAGTTTTTTAACAAAATTTTTTTAAATTTGTTTTAGTATGACAATAATTTATACATGCTTAAAAAATAAACAGAATTTCCTTTACAATGATATATAATATGACCTCTTTCTAGTTTTCCTAATAGACAAATTTATGGTTACAAAAGCAACGTTGCTCTGTAAGAGGACCTTTTAGTTTTTGTAATTAAGTTTTTTAACAAAAGTTTTTTAGAAGTGTTGAAGTATTGAAATAATTTATACATGTTTAGAAAGTAGCGACAATGTCCTTTTCAATGATATATAATATGACTTTTTCAGTCTTTCCTTTATTGACAATTTAAGGGTTGAAAAAGTAACTTTTGAATGTAAAGTGACTTTATTTTTTGTGTTTTTAAGGTTTTCTCACTAAAATCTTTTATTATTGTTAAAGTATTGAAATAATTTATATACATTTGAAAAGTAGACACAATGACCTCTTTAATGATATATAATATGATTATTTTAAAATGTCTTAAACAATTGTTGACATGATGTAAAGAAAGTATTTTTGAGATAATTAATATAAAATCTTTATGTTAGCAACAAATTTCATAAAATTTCTGTAGGATTTCTTTAAAAATCAATTGTTGACATGATGTAAACAATGTAATTTTGAGGTAAATAATATAAAATCATCATATTAAAAACAATTTTCATGATATTTTTTAAGGATTCCTTAAAAAATCAATTGTTGACATGATGTAAACAATGTAGTTTTGTGGTAAATAATATAAAATCTTAATATTAAAAACAATTTTCATGATATTTTTGAGGATTCCTTAAAAAATCAATTGTTGACATGATGTAAACAATGTATTTTTAAGGTAAATAATAAAAAATCTTCATAAAAACTTAGAATTTAAGAAATTTTCATATGAATTATTTAACGTTCAATTGTTTACATGATGTAAACAATGTATTTTTGATGTAAATAATATAAAATTTTCATATTAAAAACAATTTTCATGATATTTTTTGAGGATTCCTTTAAAAATCAATTGTTTACATGATGTAAACAATGTATTTTTGAGGTAAATAATAAACAAACTTCATAAAATCTTAGAATTTCAGAAATTTTTATATTAATCACTTAAAGTTTAATTGTTGACATGATGTAAACAATGTATTTTTGAGGTAAATAATATAAAATCTTCATAAAAACGTAGAATTTAAGAAATTTTCATATGAATTATTTAACGTTCAATGTTTACATGATGTAAACAATGTATTTTTGATGTAAATAATATAAAATTTTCATATTAAAAACAATTTTCATGATATTTTTTGAGGATTCCTTTAAAAATCAATTGTTTACATGATGTAAACAATGTATTTTTGAGGTAAATAATAAAAAATCATCATAAAAACTTAGAATTTAAGAAATTTTCATATGAATTATTTAACGTTCAATTGTTGACATGATGTAAACAATATATTTTTGATGTAAATAATATAAAATCTGAATAATTAAAACAATTTTCATGATACTTTTTAAGGATTCCTTAAAAAATCAATTGTTGACATGATGTAAACAATGTATTTTTGAGGTAAATAATAAAAAATCTTCAAAAAATCTTAGAATTTAAGAAATTTTCTTATAAAATACTTAAAGTTTAATTATTGACATGATGTAAACAATATATTTTTGATGTAAATAATATAAAATCTGAATAATTAAAACAATTTTCATGATATTTTTGAGGTATTTTTGAGGTAAATAATAAAAAATCTTCATATTAAAAACAAATTCCATGACAGGTTTTGTGGATTTCTTTAAAAATCAATTGTTTACATGATGTAAACAATGTATTTTTGAAGTAAATAATAAAACATCTTCATAAAAACTTAGAATTTAAGAAATTTTCATATGAATTATTTAACGTTCAATTGTTGACATGATGTAAACAATGTATTTTTGAGGTAAATAATATAAAATCTTCATATTAAAATCAAATTTTATGACAGATTTTGAGGATTCCTTAAAAAATCAATTGTTGACATGATGTAAACAATGTATTTTTGAGGCAAATAATAAAAAATCTTCAAAAAATCTGAGAATTTAAGAAATTTTCATATAAATCACTAAAAGTTTAATTGTTTACATGATGTAAACTATGAATTTTTGAGGTAAATAATATAAAATCTTCATATTAAAAACAATTTTCATGATATTTTTTAAGGATTCCTTAAAAAATCAATTGTTGACATGATGTAAACAATGTATTTATAAAAAATCAATTGTTGACATGATGTAAACAATGTATTTTTGAGGTAAATAATATAAAATCAATGATTTAAAAGAATTTACTTTATTTTTCTAAAATTACAATTGTTGACATCAAGTAAACAATGTATTTTCAAGGTAAATAACAATAAATCTGTTTTGAACTAATTTAATAAAATTTCTTTGAAAATCAGTTGTTGACATGATGTAAACAATGTAGTTTTGAGATAAATAATGAAAAATATTTATCAAATCGGGAAGTTAATTGAATTTTCTTTATTTGTCCTTTAAATAACAATTTCTGTTATTGTGTAAACATTGTATTTTCAAGGTAAATATTTTTGAAAAGTGGAAACAATTTTATAGAATTGTACCTATTATTATTTCCCTGACTAGATATATATGAGGATAAGTGTAGAATATAACGTCTAGTGATGATTTATACAATAAATCATACATTTACAACAAAAATATTTAATAAAATGAAAGCAAAAACACTCAACAAAACCAACCATTAAAACCACATCAATCAGGAAAAGAATAAAACCATAAAAATCAGACTTAACATTGGTTTTCAAATAAGTTTCGTTTTTTCATATATTTTTTCGTATTTTGTTTAATTTTGCATTTCCACACTGTCAGACAGACAGTCAAACTAAATGGACTGAATGAATGGCTGGCAGACAAGTTCAATGAAATATTTTAAATAAAAATTAACACAAAATATACAGTGATAATGATTTTAAAACTTTAGCTATTAAATTTTGAAATAAATTTAGTTTGTTTTTTTTCAAATTAATGATGTTTTTTTTAAGGACTGTCTAGCAGTTTTTATTACCTCGTCATCATAAATTTTGAAGCTTTAATCATTAAAGTCATGTTCATTGAATTTAACAAACAAATAATAAAAAAACAAGTGCGAAAACAAACACTTTAGTTTTTTTTTGTTGGCATTCAATTTAAAACAAATCAAATGTTGGTTTTTTTTCAAAAAGAACAATAACTTTTTTATTGAAGTGTTTGTTTTTAGCAATTGCAATTCTTTTTCATAGAACCGGGGTTTTCCAACGGAAATTGAATGGAAACAATTAAGCCAACAGGTTGTAATTTCTTCTTAAAATATAAGTTAAGTAAAAATAGGTTTAAGGGTTAGAGAATAGACACAGCACTAGTTACGTGATTGGTTCCTAGGGGATAGGAACAAAAAAATGTTGAATGGAAACTTCATTAAAAGCTATTTAAATAATAGCTTTGATGTAAACAATGTATATTTGGGGTAAATAATATAAAATCTTCATAAAATCAAAGAATTTAAAAAGTATTTTTAATAATTACATAGAGTTTAATTGTTGACTTCATGTAAACAATGTATATTTGGGGTAAATAATATAAAATCTTGGAATTTAAGAAAAAATTCTATAGGATTTCTTACAAATTCTATTGTTGACATTGTGTAAACAATGTATTTGTAAGTTAAATAACATAAAATCATTATGTTAAGAACAAATAAAAAAATCAATTGTTGACATCATGTAAACAATGTATTTTTGAGGTAAACAATATAAAATCTATCATAAAATCTTGGAATTTAAGATCTATTCTTAATAATTATTTAAAGTTTCATTGTTGACATGATGTAAACAATGTATTTTTGAGGTAAATAATATTAAATCTTTATATTTAAATCAAATTTAAGGAAATTTCTTTAAGTTTCTCAAAAAAATCAATTGTTTACATGATGTAAACAATATATTTTTGATTTAATAATACAAAATCTTTACAAAATCGAAGAATTTATGAAATATTCTTAATAATTCCTTAAAGTTTCATTGTTGACATGATGTAAACAATGTATATTTGAGGTAAATAATATTAAATCTTTGTAAAATCAAGCAGTTACATGAAATTTCTTTAAGATTGCTTAAAATTCTATATGTTGACATGATGTAAACAAAGTAATTTTGAGGTAATTTATAAAAAATCTTTGTATTTAAAACAAATTTCATTTAATTTCTTTACAATTCCTTAAATAATCAATTGTTTACATCATGTAAACAATGTATTTTTAAGGTAAATAATAGAAAATCTTGGAATTTAAAAACTATTCTTAATAATTACTTAAAGTTTCTTTGTTGACATGATGTAAATAATGAATTTTCAAGGTAAATAACATAAAATCTTTATGTTAATACAAATTTAAGGAAATTTCCTTAAGTTTCTTAACAAAATCAATTGTTGACATTATGTAAACAATGTATTTTTGAGGTAAATGATAAAAAAATCTTCATATTTAAAACAAATTTCATTCAATTTCTTTAGGATTCCTTCAAAAATCGATTGTTGACATCATGTAAACAATGTATTTTTGAGGTAAACAATATAATTTCTTCATAAAATCTAAGAATTTAGGAACTATTCTTAATACTTACTTAAAGTTTAATTGTTAACATGATGTAAACAATGTATTTTCAAGGTAAATAACATAAAATCATTATGTTAAGAAGAAATTTCATAAAATTTCTTTACAATTCCTAAAAAAAATCAATTGTTGACATCATGTAAACAATGTATTTTTGAGGTAAACAATAAAATTTCTTCATAAAATCTAAGAATTTAGGAACTATTCTTAATACTTACTTAAAGTTTAATTGTTGACATGATGTAAACAATTTATATTTGGGGTAAATAATATAAAATATTTATAAAATAATGGAGTTTCATGAATTTTCTTTAAGATTCCTCAAAATTCTAAAGGTTGACATGATGTAAAGCATGTATTTTTGAGGTATTGATAAAGAATCTTTATATTTAAAACAAATTTCATTAAATTTCTTTAGAATTCCTAAAAAATCAATTGTTGACATTGTGTAAACAATGAATTTTCGAGGTAAATAACCTAAAATCTATAAAATTTCTTTATATTTCCTTAAATAATCAATTCTTGACATGATGTAAACCATGTATTTTTGAGGTAAACAATATAAACCATTATGTTGTGAACAAATTTGATAAAATTTTCTTAAGGATTCCCTCAAATAACAATTGTTAACATCGTGAAAAACAATGTATTTTGGAGGTAAGAAATAATTTCATGAAAATTCTTTAAGATTCCTTTAAAAAACAATTGTTGACATCATGTAAACAATGTCTAAAGTTGAGAAAAAACAAAAATTTTAATTAGTTTTGTCTTTATTTTTGGTTTTTTCTCTTAAAACAGTTTGTTTCAAAACTTAAAATCCGAAATATGTTGTTTAATGTGGAAATTTTAAAATATTTGGTGTTAAAACTAGGCTTTTAAACAAATTGTTTTCCAAGAAGTCTAACGATTGCTATAACAATTTGTTGTTGTTAATTATTTTAAGGTATTTTTTACAAATTTAAGAACTTAAGATTTTAATGATTTTTGATATTTCCTTTTAAGCTATTTAATTTTATAACAATTGACAGCACTGCCAACAAATGTGGCCCAAAATGATGAAGCATGACAGAAAATTTGTTACAGTAGCTGATTTTTTTTTTTTTTGTTAGCCATAACATTATTAGCCTTATATGTTTAACGTAATAGCAAAACAGACAAACCAAAACAATAGACAAAATACAACTGATTTGTAACTCCTCCATGTTTTTGTGTTTTTTTTTTTTGGGGGGGTTTTTGTGTATGAGAGTGTCTCAAAATCATAGATCATGCGAAACCTCGAATTTGGTTTCCCATAACTTGGCCTACACTTTAGAGTAGACTAGAAAAAGAAAAACAATTTTGGCCATATGTGTTGCTTGTAGCTAACTAAATAAAGACCAGGCTGACAGCTAAACTAGACAGACAGACACTTAGCCAGTCAGCCAACCAACCAACCATTCATGGTTATGTTTGGCTGTCCGTCCTTCTGTCTGTCTGACTTGCTGTGTGATGGTGTAATAACATCTCAAAACATAAGGCCTAAATGTACTCATATGTATGTTTGAAGTTTTATGTATGTTTTTCTATGTTAACTTGGCTTACAATGTGTGGATTTTTCCGCAAAATGTGTGTGAGTTTTTTTTTTTTGAATTTAATTAACCTCATCTGTGTGTTAATTATTCAGCAAAAAAAAAAAAAAAAAAAACTTTATAAATTTGTTAATACCAAGAATTTATTGTAGCTTCTTTTCACACATTTGATTTTGAAAATTAAAAATTATCACTTTTTTGAGGAAATTTCCTTAAAGTTTCTGTTTATTTTAAGCTAAAGTGCAAATTTTTAAGCGGAAAATATAAAATAAAGAAGAACAATAAAATAGAAAGTCTTTTAGGTAAAAGTTAAATTTACTTTAGAGTGTTAATTAAAATTAAACAAAGTCAGATTTGCAGAAAAATACTTATAAAAACAAAAAAAAAACTAGAATAATAAATAACTCAACATTTAGCAGTTATAAAGGGTCAGTTTCACTAAACAAAGGTTAAGCAGCAACGTAAAATTGAAAAAAGAAGAGGTTAGAAAACTATACTTTTTTTGCTATCCAAGGTAAAGAGCAAATTTCACTAAGAATAAGGGGACTAGTTTACTGTTTACTTTAGATAAGCAATTAAAAAATTTAATTTAAAACACTTTTCATTCATATTTCAAGAATTTTTTGAAATATTTACTTTGTTTATCCAATTGTTTACATAAGGTAAACAATTTTAATTTTTAGTTTTATTAAGATTTCTATATTTTGAAACTTTTAAATAAGTTTCTAAATCATTTTGAGAATTTTAAAAAAATTACATTGTTTACCCAATTGTTTACGTTAGGTAAACAATACAAAATTTTAGTTTTACATTCTAGTTTCACTTTTTAAAACTCGTTTAGTGAAATTTTGAGAGTTTGTTAAATATTTACACAATTGTTTACATGAGGTAAACAACTTAAAAAACTATTGTTGTCATCTAAAAACAACGTAAATAATATAAAATTGTCATAAAATCGAAGAATTTAAGAAATATTCATAATAATTTCTTAAAATCTAATTGTTGACATAATGTAAACAATGTATATTTGTGATAAATAATATAAAATTTTTATAAAATCAAGCAGTTACAAGAAATTTCATTAATTTGCCTTACAATTATAAATATTGGCAAGGTAAATAACTTAAAAATGTTAATAACAAATTTCATAAAATTTCTTTATAATTCCTTATAAATTCAATTGTTGACATCATGTAACCAATGTATATTAGGGGTAAATAATATCAAATCTTTATAAAATCAAGCAGATGCATGAAATTTCTTTAATATTCCTTAAAATTCGAAATGTTGACACGATGTAAACAATATATTTTTGAGGTAAATGATAAAAAATCTTTAAATTTAAAACAAATTTCATTTAATTTCTTTAAAATTCCTTATAAAATCAATTGTTGACATCATGTAAACAATGTATTTTTGAGGTAAACAATATAAAATCTACATAAAATCGAAGAATTTAACAAACATTCTTATTAATCACTTAAAGTATAATTGTTGACATCATGTAAACAATATATTTTTGAGGTAAATAATACAAAATCTTCATAAAATCGAAGTATTTAAGAACTATTCTTAATAATTACTTAAAGTTTAGTTGTTGACATGATGTAAACAATGTATATTTGTAGTAAATAATATAAAATCATTATAAAATCAAGCAGTTTAACAAAATTTCTTTAAGTTGCATTAAAATTCCAAATGTTAACATGATGTAAACAATGTATTTTCAAGGTAAATAACATAAAATTAACAAAAAATTATGTTAATAACAAATTTCATATAGTTTCTTTATGATTTCTTAATAATTCAATTGTTGACATTGTGTAAATAATGAATTTTCAAAGTAAAGTAAGAACAAAATGCATAACATTTTTTTCGGATTCCTTAAATAATCAATTGTTGACATGATGTAAATAATGTATATTGTTTACTGGGATTATTCATTGTTTTTAATTTAAAAATGTGTTTTAAATTTTTGAGAGTTTTTCAATATTTACATTGTTTACCCAATTGTTTACATGAGGTAAACTAAATAAAAATTTAATTTTATTGATATATTTTACATTTATTTAGTTTTTAAATGAGTTACTTAAACTTATTAAGAATTTTAAAAAAATTACATTGTTTACCACATTGTTTACATCAGGTAAACAATTAAAATTCTTAATTTTACTGGTGTTATTCATAGTTTTAAATTTTTTAATATGTTTTAGAACAATTTTTTTAATATTTTTCAATATTTACATTGTTTACGCAATTGTTTACATCAGGTAAACAATTAAAATTTTAGTTTCGTTGGCACTTTTTTATATTTTTTTAGATTTGAAATGAGTTTTTTAAACTTTTTGAGAATTTTATGAAATTTACATTGTTTACCTCTTTGTTTACATCAGGTAAACAATTAAAATTCTTACATTTGCTGGTATAATTCATAGTTTTAAATTGTTAAATGTGTTTTAGAATAAAGTTTTGAGTGTTTTTCAATATTTACATTGTTTACCCAATTGTTTACATGAGGTAAACAATAGAAAATTTTAGTTTCATTGACATTTTTTTATATTTCTTTAGATTTGAAATGAGTTATTTAAACTTTTTGAGAATTTTATGAAATTTACATTGTTTACCTCATTGTTTACATCAGGTAAACAATTAAAATTCTTACATTTGCTGGGATTATTCATAGTTTTAAAATGTTAAATGTATTTTAGAACAAGTTTTTGAGTGTTTTTCAATATTTACATTATTTACCCAATTGTTTACATGAGGTAAACAATAGAAAATTTTAGTTTCGTTTACATTGTTTTAGATTTGAAATGAGTTAATTAAACTTTTTGAGAATTTTATGAAATTTACATTGTTTACCTCTTTGTTTACATCAGGTAAACAATTAAAATTCTTACTTTTACTGATGTTATTCATAGTTTAAACCTTTAAATGTATTTTAGAATAAAGTTTTGAGTGTTTTTCAATATTTACATTGTTTACCCAATTGTTTACATGAGGTAAACAATAGAAAATTTATAGTTATATTAAGATTTTTCTAATTTGGAAATCTAAAATGAGTTTTTACCACATTTTGGATTTTTTTTTATTTTTAAATTTTTTACCTAATTGTTTACATTAGGTAAACAATTCCAAATTTGCTACATTTGACCAGAAACAGAAAAACTAAAATTAGTTTTGAATTTAAAACGGAGGTAAGGACATTTGTCCATATTTACATTGTTTACCCAGTTGTTTACATTAGGTAAACAATTGATGTTTTTACATTCAACAATATTTCAATTGAAAAATTATATTTTTACATTAGATAAAATATAGGAAAAATCTGTTAAAAGTGTTTTTATTACGATATCTGGTCTTGTTTGGAATCTGTTTTTATTTTCTGATTGTTGCTATTTTTTAATAACGTTTTTTTTTTTGCTGGTTTATAATGAGAATAAATGATGGAATGGAAAGATGATGATAATGAAGTCGTTTGGTACTGGCTGCCTGCTTGGCTTAATGATGATGGCGATGATGAAATAAACCATAAAAACAAAAGCGAAAATCTCAATGACACACTAACGTTTTGTTCAAAAAAAGTTTTGAAATTAAAGCCATAGACCCCAAAAAAAAACCCAACAAATTCCAAAAAAAAAATAATGTATAACAACACACATGCACATTGTTTAAAATTTATTAACGTGGTTTTATTTTAGCAGCAAAAAGCAATAACAAAAATTCGAATACATGATTTGTAATAAAGTGATGCAGTTTTGAAGCTTTTTTGTTGTTGTACTGTTCAGTGTTGTAACACACTCAGGAAAAGAAATGCATTTATTTAAACAAAAACTAAAAAAAAAAACTGCATAATAGTTATTTATTTGTGCGTTTTTTTTTGTGAGCTCTGGCTCTCGGTTTTTCTCTCTCTATTTGTTGATTTTTTTAATTAAGTTGTTGCAGAGTGTTTTGAATGCACTTATAGGCTTTTAAATAACAAACAAAAAAACTGTTAAAAGTGTTTGAAAATAATGTCTATTATTTAGAGTTTAATTGAATAAATGAAATGTTGTTTAAACATTTAATAGACCAACAATAAGATAAGCAATAAATGAACTCATAAAAATAATAATTGTATGACTGGTTTATTGAATTTGCCTAAAGAAATTCAAATAAAAATTTAAACAGATTTTAATTCTAGACAAAATACTTAAATTTTAATTTAATTTTTGATTTTTAATTAAGATTTTTTTAAACTTCTTTAAACCCACCTTTTATTTATTATTATTTTTCAAAACGTATTAATTGATGTTTTTAATTTGTTTCTTTTTATATTTCGTTTTTTTAGTTTTTTAATTAATTTTCAAATTTGTTTGTTTGTTTTTTAAAACCGTGTAGTATTTTCGTTTCTATTTTTTAAGAGTTATCGAACCTTACGCTTTAAACGCTAACGACTGACTGACTGTTTTTATATTTAAAGTTTGTGGCCAAATTCGTATGCCAAAAGCCGCAAAACACAAACAAACAGCTTTTAGTTTGATTTTTATTTCTGTTTCAATTTTTTTTTTTCATGACTTTGTTGTTGTTCCATGATTATTATTGAAGTTGTAGACAAAAAATCAAATGAGAGCGCTACTTTAAAAAGGAAAGTCATTTAATATGAACGACAAACATAATCACTGCAGTAACTTTGAGGAATAAAAGAAATATTAGCAATTTTTAATGATTAGTTAAGAAATTGTTAAATCAAATCAATTGTTTACCTTAAGTAAATCATTTAAAACTATAATTTTTGACTTGAAATATTGTTGAATGTAAAAACATCAATTGTTTACCTAATGTAAACAAGTGGGTAAACAATGTAAATATGGAAAATTTTCCTAACTACGTTTTAAATTCAAAACCAATGTTAGTTTTAGTTTTTGTTGACAAATATGGCAAATATGGAATTGTTTACCTAATGTAAACAATTAGCTAAAAAATGGAAAAATTAAAAAAAATCACAAAATAATGTAAAAACTCCAAACAGATTTCCAAATTAGAAAAACCTTAAAAAAACTATAAATTTCAATACATTACCCAAAGTAAACAATGTAAAAATTCTCAAAATATTTTGAATGGAAAAATATCAATTGTTTACCTAATGTAAACAACTGGTTAAACCATGTAAATATGGAAAATTTTCCTAACTCAGATTTAAATTCGAAACCAATATTAGTTTTTCTTTTTAAGGTCAAATATGATTAATTTGGAATTGTTTACCTAATGTAAACAATTAGGTAAAAAATTTAAAAATTAAAAAAAATCATAAAAAAAATGTAAAAACTCATATCAGATTTCCAAATTAGAGAAATATTAATAAAACTATAAATTTCAATACATTACCGAATGTAAATATTGTTGAATGGAAACATATCAATTGTTTACATAATGTAAACAGCTGGGTAAACAATGTAAATTTTTAAAATTTTTCTAATTCCGATTTAAATTCGAAACCAATATTAGTTTTTCTTTTTATGGTCAAATATGATAAATTTGGAATTGTTTACCTAATGTAAACAATTAGGTAAAAAATGTAAAATTTAAAAAAAATCTCAAAATAATATAAAAACTCATATCAGATTTCCAAAGTAGCAAAATCTTAATTTCAATACATTATCTAAGGTAAACAATGTAAATATTACAAAAAAATCTCGAAATATTGTTGAATTTAAAAACATCAATTGTTTACCTAATGTAAACAACTGGTTAAACCATGTAAATTTTCCTAACTCAGATTTAAATTCGAAAACAATGTTAATTTTTGTTTTTAAGGTCAAATATGATAAATTTGGAATTGTTTACCTAATGTAAACAATTAGGTAAAAAATGTCAAAATTAAAAAAATTAGCAAAATGTTGTAAAATGAAGTTTTAGATTTCCAATTTAGAAAAATCGTAATAAAACTATAAATTTCATTACTTACCTAATGTAAACAATTGGGTAAACAATGTAAATATTAATAAAAAATCTCAAAATCTTTAAGCTACTCATTTCCAATAGAAAAATTATTAAATAATTCTAATTTCAGTGGAAAAATAGTACCATTTTAAATAGTACTTTTTAAGAAAAAGTACCTTTTATTAAAAGTTCATTAAAAAGTACCTTTTTTATTAAAAAAAAAAGTTACTTTTTACTTAAATTCTAATTTCAGTGGAAAAAAAGTACCATTTTAAATAGTACTTTTTAAGAAAAAGTACCTTTTATTAAAAGTTCATTAAAAAGTACCTTTTTTATTAAAAAAAGTTACTTTTTATTAATTATTCATTTGACAAAGTGATTCATATGATTCATACATCAATATATCGGGAATTTATCCGGCTCGCTTGCTATTGCTATCGGCAAAATCGGCCAACAAATGACTGAGTTATAAGGAAAAACCCGAGACAACCTTGATTTTTGGCCTATTTTTTATGTATATCTTAGTCATTAATACAGACCATATGGATATCTAATGATAGAAATTTCAAAGTCCATTGCAACGATGTAAATAAGGCTATAGTAAGTTGGACCTACAATGGGTCAAAATCGGGAAAAAATATTTTTTAACCCGAATTTTTTTTTAATCAAAAAAATTTTTTTTCATAAATTCTTTTAAAAAAAAAAAAAAAAATTTAAAAAAAAAATTTGAAACAATTTCGAAAAAAAAAAATTTTAATTTTGTTTACCTAAAAAAACTAAAAAAAAAATTGTTTCGCTAAGAAATTAAAATAAAAAAACTAAAAAAAATTTTGAATTTTTTTTATTAAATTTTGTTTGAAGTATAATTTGGTGATATAGATAAGCTTTATTACTTATTTTTTTAATGTTTGAAAATGTACAGCATTTCGCAGTCATGTTATACTCATTAATTTCAAATTTTACATATAAGTTATGCTGTCTTTGTCGTTGTTGTAGATACTCGTACAAAAAAAAAAAAACTTTAATTTGTTCCACCACTCATACTCATTTACTACTTTTGTACTCTTTTGTTGTTGTTTAAGTTAAGTTTAGTGTTTTGAGCTTGTACTTGTTGTGAGCTGTGTAATGTGGCTGCTGGCTGGGCTCTGCTTGTGTTTTGTTGGCTTTGAGCTGTATTTTGTTTGTGTCTGGCTGGCTGGCTGGCTGGCTTTCTCAAGATCTTTCTCTGTTGGTGTTGTATAGCACAGAGTCTCTTGGCCAAAGATGTTTGATGATGATAATGACGATAAAAGAGTTTAGTTTTCAGTTTAGTTTTAGTTCTGTTCAGTTTAGTTTATTTTAGTTTAGTTTTGTGTCCAAAGTTTATGGCCTTAACGAGTAGTAAAGCATAGAAAAAAAGCTCTCACATGCATATGCTATGAAATATTGTATAAAGCACATATTAAAAATTCTCATACTGACAAATGCAGATGATGTTTATGTGGTTTTGGCCATAAGTGGTTGCATGAGATGACCAACAAACACTCTTACTTATTTTTAACCTGGTAACAACAACAACAACGATCTCAAAACAAGTCGTTCAAACAGAACAAGAAAACAATATTGTTATACATGTTATTACACTTTAAGTTGTTATAGCTTTTTAAATAACAACCAACAGAAACACTCACTCACATACCACTTGTAACTAACCAAGTAGACACACAACAGTAGACCATACGCAGACGCACACGCATTTCATGGCCTTCTAAATGCAAGAAGATGCAGACAAATCTTTGTCCAGATTCTTGGCGGCTTCAAAAAAAAAAAACAACCACAACCACTTTTAACGAATATTACCACAAAGACAACGGCTTAAATAATATTTAAGCCAGGGCGATGGCAGAAAAAAGAAGCTTCAACAACGTAGGTCAACAAATTTCTTGTATTGGCGGTAGTTTTAATACCTGCAACTTAACTGGGTGTTTGCTGCTAAAATATTTAAGAAAAAAAAAACACAAAAATAATTGGTAACTTGTTGGTAACATGGTTGGCTACAGCATCCCACAAAAAAATGCCAGAAAAAAACTAACAGCCTTAAAGATCTGTTTAAGATTCTCAGACATTCTTTTGGCTAGATCATTTTTATGATCTACAAACTTCTATGCCACATTCCTATTAAGTTTTTAAAGAACTAAAAATGGAAAAAAAATATGAATTGAAAAAAATCCCTTGAGAGAATTTTGTAAACGGCAAAACCTAATAATAACTTTTAAAACCAGACCAGTTATAGCAATGAAACGCATAGAAATTTAGTAAAAATGAGATTAAACTAAAACCAAAACCAAAACTCTTGATCTAAACAGGGAGTGACAAAAAGGGGGCTGGAAAAGGAAATAAGAGAAATAATTTGACAAAATTAAAAATTTTAATATAAAAAGTACTTTTCTATTAAAAAAATTCTTGAAAAGGTACCTTTTTAAAAAAGGTTATTTAAAAAAATACCTTTTTAATAAAAGTACCTTTTCAATGAAAGTACCTTTTTAATAAAAGTACATTTTTAATAAAAGTACATTTTTAATAAAAGTACCTTTTTAATAAAAGTACCTTTTTAATAAAAGTACCTTTTTAATAAAAGTACCTTTTTAATAAAAGTACCTTTTTAATAAAAGTACATTTTTAATAAAAGTACATTTTTAATAAAAGTACCTTTTTAATAAAAGTACCTTTTTTAAAAAAAGTACCTTTTTTAAAAAAAGTACCTTTTTTAAAAAAAGTACCTTTTTTAAAAAAAGTACCTTTTTTAAAAAAAGTACCTTTTTAATAAAAGTACTTTTTTAATAAAAGTACCATTTTCATAAAAGTACCTTTTTAATAAAAGTACCTTTTTAATAAAAGTACCTTTTTAATAAAAGTACCTTTTTAATAAAAGTACCTTTTTAATAAAAGTACCTTTTTAATAAAAGTACCTTTTTAATAAAAGTACCTTTTTGATAAAAGTACCTTTTTAATAAAAGTACCTTTTTAATAAAAGTACCTTTTTAATAAAAGTACCTTTTTGATAAAAGTACCTTTTTAATAAAAGTACCTTTTTAATAAAAGTACCTTTTTAATAAAAGTACCTTTTTAATAAAAGTACCTTTTTAATAAAAGTACCTTTTTAATAAAAGTACCTTTTTAATAAAAATACCTTTTTAATAAAAGTACCTTTTTGATAAAAGTACCTTTTTGATAAAAGTACCTTTTTAATAAAAGTACCTTTTTAATAAAAGTACCTTTTTAATAAAAGTACCTTTTTAATAGAAGTACCTTTTTAATAAAAGTACCTTTTTAATAAAAGTACCTTTTTAATAAAAGTACCTTTTTAATAAAAGTACCTTTTTAATAAAAGTACCTTTTTAATAAAAGTACCTTTTTAATAAAAGTACCTTTTTAATAAAAGTACCTTTTTAATAAAAGTACCTTTTTAATAAAAGTACCTTTTTAATAAAAGTACCTTTTTAATAAAAGTACCTTTTTAATAAAAGTACCTTTTTAGTAAAAGTACCTTTTTAATAAAAGTACCTTTTTAATAAAAGTACCTTTTTAATAAAAGTACCTTTTTAATAAAAGTACCTTTTTAATAAAAGTACCTTTTTAATAAAAGTACCTTTTTAATAAAAGTACCTTTTTAATAAAAGTACCTTTTTAATAAAAGTACCTTTTTAATAAAAGTACCTTTTTAATAAAAGTACCTTTTTAATAAAAGTACCTTTTTAATAAAAGTACCTTTTTAATAAAAGTACCTTTTTAATAAAAGTACCTTTTTAATAAAAGTACCTTTTTAATAAAAGTACCTTTTTAATAAAAGTACCTTTTTAATAAAAGTACCTTTTTAATAAAAGTACCTTTTTAATAAAAGTACCTTTTTAATAAAAGTACCTTTTTAATAAAAGTACCTTTTTAATAAAAGTACCTTTTTAATAAAAGTACCTTTTTAATAAAAGTACCTTTTTAATAAAAGTACCTTTTTAATAAAAGTACCTTTTTAATAAAAGTACCTTTTTAATAAAAGTACCTTTTTAATAAAGTACCTTTTTAATAAAAGTACCTTTTTAATAAAAGTACCTTTTTAATAAAAGTACCTTTTTAATAAAAGTACCTTTTTAATAAAAGTACCTTTTTAATAAAAGTACCTTTTTAATAAAAGTACCTTTTTAATAAAAGTACCTTTTTAATAAAAGTACCTTTTTAATAAAAGTACCTTTTTAATAAAAGTACCTTTTTAATAAAAGTACCTTTTTAATAAAAGTACCTTTTTAATAAAAGTACCTTTTTAATAAAAGTACCTTTTTAATAAAAGTACCTTTTTAATAAAAGTACCTTTTTAATAAAAGTACCTTTTTAATAAAAGTACCTTTTTAATAAAAGTACCTTTTTAATAAAAGTACCTTTTTAATAAAAGTACCTTTTTAATAAAAGTACCTTTTTAATAAAAGTACCTTTTTAATAAAAGTACCTTTTTAATAAAAGTACCTTTTTAATAAAAGTACCTTTTTAATAAAAGTACCTTTTTAATAAAAGTACCTTTTTAATAAAAGTACCTTTTTAATAAAAGTACCTTTTTAATAAAAGTACCTTTTTAATAAAAGTACCTTTTTAATAAAAGTACCTTTTTAATAAAAGTACCTTTTTAATAAAAGTACCTTTTTAATAAAAGTACCTTTTTAATAAAAGTACCTTTTTAATAAAAGTACCTTTTAAATAAAAGTACCTTTTTAATAAAAGTACCCTTTTAATAAAAGTACCTTTTTAATAAAAGTACCTTTTTTATAAAAGTACCTTTTTAATAAAGTACCTTTTTAATAAAAGTACCTTTTTTATAAAAGTACCTTTTTAATAAAAGTACCTTTTTAATAAAGTACCTTTTTAATAAAAGTACCTTTTTATCAAAAGTACCTTTTATAAAAGTACCTTTTCAATGAAAGTACCTTTTTATAAAAATATGTAGGTGCCATTTTTATGAAAGTACCTTTTTTATAAAAGTACTTTTTTTTAAAGTATATTTTTCAAAGATCTTTTAAATATTTTAAAGATCTCTTTAACAAAAGCTAATTTCTTAAATACTTCTTCATTAAAAGATACTTTATTAAATATAATTTCAATAAAAGGTACATTTTTAAGTGAATTTTTAATAAAAGGTACTTTATTGGAATATCTCTTTAATACAAAGGTACCTTTTTGAAAAGTATATTTTTGCAAAAAAGTCCGCTTTAAAAAACGTATTTATAAAAAAGTACCTTTTAAACAAATATGTTGTCAAAAAGTTTATTTTGAAAACAATTTTAAATGCGAAAATGGTACTTTTTTAAAAAATCATGTTTTAAATAATTATGTTTTAAAAAATTTCCATTTTTCAAAATGTACCTTTTATATAAAAGTACCTTTTATTAAAAGTGCCTTTCTTTAAAAAAAACCTTTTTATAGAAGTACCTTTTCAAATAGTACATTTCTGAAAAGTTAATATAATTTTTTTTTTTATTTAATCTTTTGAAAATCTTATTCCCCTGTCACTCACTGTATATTCCCGCTTTTAAAAATAGCTTTGCTTCAGAAGTACATACTTAAACTTAGAATTTTTTTATACACCTCATTATTAAATTATTTAAAATAGTTTTTTTTGTTTCTATTCCAACAATTTCTTTAAGTAAATTTGCTTGTTGAAAGTTTCGTTGTTTAACTATATATCTTTTGATTCTTGACTCTTGTTTTGTGGTCAATTTGGTTCTCAACTTGAGATTTTCAATAACAAGCGTTTAGTATTTTTTTGTTGTTGTACTTTATAATTGTGCGTATAATTTTTCATTAGTTTAACGATTCATTAGAAACAGCAGTTAAATGCTTAAAACAGGATGTCTTAAACAGCAGACATGTGGGGTAAAAGAAATGAAAAAAAAAATAATCTGGTTTAATTAAAAAAATAAAAACAGTTGGATAAACTTAAACACTGGACTTAAAGTGGCTTTTGAAAACTTTTTCTCTACACATTCTGGAACATTTTAATTTATTAAATTGTATATTTCCTGTAAATGATGGTATTTGATATTAATTATGTCGTTTTTTTGTATCTACCTACATAATTTCTTTATTGCTCTAAGTATGTGCTTGAATTTGTAAGAGTTTTTATGATTTTTTTCCTAATGTTTTATTATTTTGTGAATAGAAATATTAGAATTAGAAAAATTTAATATTAAAAGTGTTCAATATAAAATTTGCATTTTTTTTTAAATTGTTTTTTTTTTTTTTTTTTTTTTAAAAAGTACTTTTATAGAAATATGTTGAATATAGGAATTTTAAATTTCTTTAAGAACTTTGCTATCTTTTGTGATGCCCAATACGTTTTGTAAAATTTTGTACTTTTTTCCGAAATTGGAAAATTTTTATGAAAGATTTATATAAACCAAAATCACTAAAAATAGTTTTTTATTACCAAATTTTGCAATTTTTATAGATTTTGGGACATTTTGTAAAGTTTGGTACTTTTTGACAAAAAGTACTTTTTTAGAAAATTAGTACTAAATTTATTAAATCTTTTAGAAAACAATAAAAATGTTGAAATTATTAAATTTTGTTCAAAACAATTTAGAAATTGGTGATTTTTTTCAGGAATTTACTACGTTTTATAAAATTGACAAAGAGTACTTTTTGACAATTTAGTACTAAACTTAACAATTATTTTAGAAAATAATACAAATTTCTAAATACTTTACATCAGATTATAATAATTAAAAAAATGGATAGAATTTAATACTTTTTTACAGTTTGGTATTGTAAAAACAAATTTTTATGTGATTTTCATGTTATCCAACTGTTTGAAAATATGGTACTTTTTATTAACAAAAAGTACTTTTTGGAAAATTTGGTAACAAATTTAGAAAAATTCCCAAATTCCAAATATTTAATTAAAATAATATAAAAATGTTCGATTTTTTTTATGAATTTAGTACTTTTTATTGAATTTAGTACTTTTTTACAGTTTGGTACTTTTTTCAAAAATACAAAAATTTGTAAATTTAACTATTTAAATTTGTCTTTTAAGTTAGAAAGTTTTTGTGACTAGGGTACTTTTTTCAAAATAGTACTTTTTTTGTATATTTAGTACCAAATTTATTAAAATCATTTAGAAATTAATAACAATTAACAAATTCTTGTAATATTATTTATATACTTTAAGAATTTAAACTTTTTCTATAGATTTGATTAGTTTTTAAGGAATTTGGTACTTTTTTGCAGAGTACTTTTTTAAAAAAGATAAAAAAATGTAAATTCTAAATTTTAGTACTAAATTGATACAGATGAAGTGTTTGATATTATGGTACTTTTTGTTATTAAAAAGTTATTTTTTTTTGAAAATTAGTACCGAATTTTAAATTAATTACTTCGAGAATTTTATTATTCTTTAAGAATTTAGTATATTTTATAGAATTTGGTACTATTTGGAGTCAGATACTTTCAGAAAATAGCTCAACATAACTTAATTAAAATGCTTTTATTTGATTCTTTAGCCAGCAAGTATTTGAAATTGTCATGCTGTTTATAAATAAAAAGTACTTTATTTAAAATTAGTACCAAATTTTATAAAATGTATAAATTTTTCAATGCTAATTAAGCACTTGAAAATTTTTAAACCATTTCAAGAACTCGGTACATTTTATAAAATTTGGTACTTTTTGTAAAAGTTCAAAAATTTTCTGATTATTTAGGAAAAAAATCTTGATATATGGTACATACTTTTATTTTAGGAAAAAGTAGATTTTTTGAAAATTTTTGGTACTAATTTTTCGAAAAAGTACTTTTTCAAAAAAGGAAAAATAAATGTGAAAATTAGTACTAAATTGATATAGTATTAAGCAAGTGTTTGAGAATAAGGTACTTTATTTTATTAAAAAGTACTTTTTTGAAAATTAGTACCAAATTTTTTTAAAAACTTTTGGAAAAATATATAAATTCATTCAATACTATTGAATTACTTTCAGAATTTTAATATACTTTAAAATTGTTGTACATTTTATGAAATTTGGTACTATTTTGGAGTCTGATACAATATATTTTTAAATGGTACGTTTCTAAAAATAATTTTTCTTAAATAGTACTTTTTTAAAAAGATATTTTCTAAAAAAAAGACTTTTTTAATAAAACTTTTAATACAGTGCCTTTCTAAAAAACTATTTTCTAAATGGTAATTTTTTCAAAATCATTTTTTTTTTAAAATTACTTTTCTATATAAACTACTTTTAAATAGTGCTTTTCTAAAAAAGTACTTTCTTAAATACTTATTTTCCAATGACAAATTTTTTAAATAGTACTTTATTTTTGCTAAAAATAACTTTTTAAAAAAGCAATATGTATCTTAAATAGTTATTTTCTAAAAGTACTTTTTTAAAAACTTATTCTTTTAAAAAGTACTTTTCTAAAAAAGTACTTTCTTAAATAGTTATTTTCCAATAATTATTTTAAAAAAAATAGTATTTTATTTTCTAAAAAGTACTTTGTATAAAAAGTACTTTTAAATTGTACTTTTTTAAAAACCTTTTTTTTAAAATCTTTTTTTTAAAAGTACTTTTCTATATAAACTACTTTTAAATTGTGCTTTTCTAAAAAATTATTTTCTTAAATAGTTATTTTCCAATAACTAATTTTTTAAATAGTACTTTATTTTTGTTAAAAAGTACTTTTTTAAAATGGTACCTTATTTTCTAAAAAGTACATTTCTAATTATTTTATTATTTTTTTCAAAATTGTACTTTATTTTCAAAAAAGTACTTTTTATAAAAACAGTTAATTAAAACTATTATTCAAATTGTACTTTTTTAAAAACCTATTTTTTAAAAAAGTACTTCTCTATATAAACTACTTTTAAATTGTGCTTTACTAAAAACCTACTTTCTTAAATAGTTATTTTACAATAACTAAGTACTTTATTTTTCCGAAAAAGTACTTTTACAAAATAGTACTTTATTACCAAAAAGTACTTTTTTACAAAACAGTAACTTTTTTAAAACACCACTGTGCGTCTGATGAGACTTTCTCAAGTTATCTCTATTATAATTGAATTAATTTTGAATAACCTATATTTTTAATATAAATTGTTCCTATAATTCTTTCTCTTTTCATGTCGCTTTTCCTCAAACCAACAATATTTATAAATTTTGAAATACACAGGAACAGGTAAGCTTTCAAACAATAACAACATCATGATCATTTCATACATTTATACAATTTTAAAGCTTTTAAAAGCTTAAAGAAAAGCTTTTTTAAGAAAAGTTAAAGATAAAACCATTCCCGACAGGTTGTTAATTACAGTAAAAACAGGATTATAAAAGATCATTATGAGAAGTTTAACATCATTATTAAACACTAATACACATATAGAATTACACTCTAACACATATTTTTTGTATAACCAAACCCCCTCCAAATTAGTTAAAGAAATTTTGAATTTCATTAAAAAAAAAAATTGTTTTTAGACTAGTTTAGGTAACACAATTTTGAAACAACGATTTTTTTTAATACATACCTTGTATATTAAGGTATATTTCTAGAATTTTAGGTTTAGAAGAGAGTATTTGTTAAGTATTAACTCTTAATTACATACATTTTAGAGAAATTTTTCAGTATTTAGAGTTAATTTATTTTTGTGTTTAATTTGTTTTCGTTTTCCTTAAAGTAATATTTACTTAATTACTTACTACTAGTTATATTTAAATGTAATTCTTAGTTATTTTATGGATTTTTATACCTTCTTTTTCCTTTAAATTCATGTCATATTTTTCATCATGGTTTCTTTATTGGGTTTTATTTCTAAACAAAATTTTTGTAAAAAAAACTTCTTTTATTTTCTATTTTTTTCCCTCTAATTTCTTCCTATTTATTATTTTATTGTATATACTTATTGAATATGTGTGTTTCCCTTGAAAAAACAACAAAATTTGAAACAAAAAACAAAATTAACTTCCTCTAAATTAACCTTTAAACGTACCAAACAAAAATACCCCCCATTTCGTCCATTTTTATGTTTCTTACTTTTATCCCAAAAAAATTTTCCTTTTTCTATTTTTTTCTTGTGGTTTTTTTTCTCTCGTTCATTGTACATTTCAGGGAGGCTACCTAGATGGACTACGTTCACATTTGGGTGGTTTAACACAACGTGTCAAATCATGGTATTGGGGACGACCTCTTGTAAGTGCAATTGTATTTTTCATTAAAATCCTACAAAAACAACCAACAAAATTTTTTCTATACAAAATTCAATAAAAACAACAGCAAAAACCAAAACTACTACCCCTTACAATTCAGAACCAAAACAGCCAGATTATTAAAAAAATAAATTTCAATTTAAAAAAAATAAAGCACATTTTTACTTACTAACATTTTTAACCAAAAAAGTTTTGAAAATCTTTTTTTTAACATTTATATTCTATACCAAATAATGGTTTTGCAAATTTTCATTTATGATTTATGTTTTAAGTTTCTTAAACTTGAGTTGCTAGAAAGGATTTGTTTACTTTCAAACTTTTTCAGTTTCCGAATTGTTTGTTTCATTCAAATTAGCTTGCTTTTGTTATTACCCCCGCCCCTCTCAAAATAAAAACAAAAACAAAAATCACTTTTAATTAGGTGTATTTTTATTTGAATTTAATTTAATTTGTTTATTTTTCTTTTTTAATTTATTACTGTTAACCCATTAACTTTTTTGTAGTTGTTTCAAACAAATCTATGTTGCACTTGTATTTCAACTCGTTTTAAATAGTATTTTTGCAAATAGTTTCCAACAAAATTCAAATTATTTTTTCAAACTTTAGTCTTTGTAAAGTTAATCTCAAATTTGCTAAATGTAAGTATTGTCTTTTAAATAAAAATAAATTTCCAAAAAAAAATAAAGCTATAGAAAATGTAACAAAAACAGTATTTACAATACAACTTTCAAATGAAAAGCTTGAAAAATATAATTGCACCATAACGCATGAGTCACCCTGTATTTAATTTTCAAATTTCTGTTTCAATTAGTTTAGTTTCCTTAGACCATTTAGTTAATCATGCACTCACTCCATTACCAAATTTCTTTAAATTAATTTCAATTATTTATTTTTCTTAATTTCCAAATTTTAAAATTTTTGTTTACCCACAAATCCACAACCCCCCCAAAAAAAAAGTTCTGAGAATTTTGAAAATTTCTTAACAATTACATAAAAGTTCTTTCTTAACAGTAATACCTATAAAAGTTTCAAAAAATATTTTGAAAAAAGGAACAAAAAAAGTACTTTTTTCTTATTTCAAAATAGTACTTTTGTTAAAAAGTACTTTTTCCATTTTCTACAATTTTCAGTACGAATTAATTAATAGCTTTTAAAAGAATTTTTCTTAGATAATAAAAATAAAATTTTTCAACACGATTAATTAATAATAATATTATAAATATTTTTTTTTCAAAAAAGTACTTTTTTAAAATATTTAGTACTTTTTCAAAATAGTAGTTTTCAAATTAGTAATGACGAAATAGTACATTTTTAAAAATAATACTTTATCAAAATAGTACCTTTTTAAAATAGTACTTTTTGAAATGTACTACTTATCAAAATAGCACTTTTCAAATTAGTAATTACGAAATTAATTACCTTTTTTAAAATATTACTTTTTCAAAGAAAAAATTTCGAAAGGTACCTTTCTAAACTAGTATTTTTAAATATACATAACTTCTATTTTTGTACTAAATTTGTGTTCTGGCTATTTTTTTTTAGTACAAAAATGTTATTTCTGCTATGTACCAAAACTTAGTTTATATTATTTTTAGTACTAAAAATTATTTTTTGTATTTTAGTACTAAACTTTAGTTCATGCTATTTTTAGTACTAAAACTCAGTTTTTCTACTTTTGTTACTTTTAGTACTAAAATTAAGTTTAGGCAATTTTTAGTACTAAATTTGCATTTTTCTATTTTTGTACTAAATTTATGTTTTGACCAATTTGTTAGTACAAAAGTAATATTTTTGCTATGTTTGGTACCAAAACTCAGTTAAAGTTATTTTTAGTACTAAAAATTAGTTTTTGAATTTTAGTGTAAACTTTAGTTTATGCTATTTTTGGTACTAAAACTCAGTTGCTCTACTTTTGTTACTTTTAGTACTAAAATTAAGTTTTTGCAACTTTTGGTACTAAATTTGTATTATTCCATTTTTGTACTAAATTTATGTTTTGACCAATTTTTTAGTACTAAAGTAATATTTTTGCTATTTTTAGTACTAAAAATTAGTTTTTGCATTTTAGTAGTAAACTTTTATGCTATTTTTAGTACTAAAACTCAGTTTTTCTACTTTTAGTACTAAAATTAAGTTTTTGCAATTTTTAGTACTAAATTTGTATTATTCCATTTTTGTACTAAATTTATGTTTTGACCAATTTTTTAGTACAAAAGTAATATTTTTGCTATGTTTGGTACCAAAACTCAGTTAAAGTTATGTGTAGTACTAAAATTTGGTTTTTACATTTTAGTACTAAACTTTAGTTTATGCTATTTTTAGTACTAAAACTCAGTTGTTCTACTTTTGTTACTTTTAGTACTAAAATTAAGTTTTTGCAATTTTTAGTACTAAATTTGTATTATTCCATTTTTGTACTAAATTTATGTTTTGACCAATTTTTTAGTACAAAAGTAATATTTTTGCTATGTTTGGTACCAAAACTCAGTTAAAGTTATGTTTAGTACTAAAATTTGGTTTTTAGATTTTAGTACTAAACTTTAGTTTATGCTATTTTTAGTACTAAAACTGAGTTTTTCTACATTTGTTACTTTTAGTACTAAAATTAAATTTAGTACTAAATCTGCATTTTTCTATTTTTGTACTAAATTTATGTTTTGACCAATTTGTTAGTACAAAAGTAATATTTTTGCTATGTTTGGTACAAAAACTCAGTTTAAGTTATTTTTAGTACTAAAATTTGGTTTTTACATTTGAGTACTAAACTTTAGTTTATGCTATTTTAGTATCAAATCTGTGTTTTGGCTATTTTTTTAGCACTAAAACTCAGTTTTGCTACTTTTAGTACTAAAATTATGTTTTTGAAATTTTTAGTACTAAATTTGTAATAGGAATTTTCCCTATTTTTAGTACTAACATAGAATTTGTCCTATTTTTCTTACAAAATTTTTTTTAGTACAAAAAATAATTTTTCCAATTTCTAGTACTAAAAGTATGTTTTATACCTTTGAAACAAAAAGTACCTTTTATACAAAAAGTACCTTTTATACAAAAAGTACCTTTTATACAAAAAGTACCTTTTATACAAAAAGTACCTTTTATACAAAAAGTACCTTTTATACAAAAAGTACCTTTTATACAAAAAGTACCTTTTATACAAAAAGTACCTTTTATAAAAAACTGCCTTTTATAATATAGTCACTGTTTTAAAATACTATATATTTTTTTGCAAACAAAATCTCAGATCTTCCTTATATTTCCTTTCAAATCTATAATTTCTTTAATTTTTTATTCAAAATTATATTTTAATCACACACTTACACACACACCTTCTTTAGTCAAAACACCCGTAGTTTAGTGTGTTCTTCTTAGTTGAGCTTGGTTTTTACTTTCGTATTACATAATGTACTATTTTTTATACTAAATACTCGTAGAGCTTTTCTGAAACTATCCTTTACTTCAAACCTAAATAATCAAAACAATAAAAATCGTAGTATGATACTTCAATTTTGTTTGTAGTGTGTCTTTACTAGTCTTTCTTTTAAAAAACAATTGCATACAGTTTGCATTACTTGTACTTAAAAATGCAATTTAGTTTTTCTTTTTTACCTTTACCATACATATTTATACTTTCTATATCAATTGTCAGTCATTTAAATACGCCGCATTTTTATCATATTTTCAATAAAATTCAAATAAATAATAAAAAATAATAAAAGAACAAAACAAAGAAATTATTGATACCTACACTCACTCAAAACACTCCTCAGCCGTTCCAATTTGTTAAAAAAAATACTGTAATAAAGTTATAAATAAAACGATCGTTATCATTTCAAGTGGAAAACACAAATTTAATTGCAATGAATTGTTTATCAGAAGAACTTTTTACAGTGAATTGTTTTTATTAAAAATATGTATTTGATTGATAACTTTTACCTTTGTTAGATCATTTTTGTTTAAATAAATTGAATTACGAACATTTATTTATTAAATGTTAACTGATTTGGAAAACATTTTATTGAAGTACAGGTACTTGAATGATAAGAGCCCACACAACAATCTTATTAGCTTTAGTACTTATTGGATACTTTAGAAGTGTGTTAAAATTACAGTTAAGTCAACCAATTTTTCCATTAAGAACTTTTTACTTCAAAATTGTTAAAATTCATTATTTAGTACATATTGAAATTTTTCCAAAATTTTTAGTAGTAAAATTTCGATTTTTAAATTTTTGATCTTGATATTGGGGTTTTTGCCTAGTTTTAAGTACTAAAATTGTATTTGGCCTAGTTCTTAGTACTTAAATTTAGTTTGTTCTATTTTTAGTACTAAATTTTTATTAACAATTTTGATGAAAATAACAGAAAATAAATAAATTTATGTTTTTGTTATTAAAATTTGGATTTTGCTAATTCTAGTACTAAATTTAGAAACAAATTACAGAATTTTAAAATAAATAAACAAATTTATGTTTTTGTTATTTTTAGTACTAAAACTAATTTTTGCTATTTTTAGTACTAAAATAGATTTGTTTATATTTTTAGTACTAAAATAATATTTTTCCTGTTTTTAGTACTAAAAAAAAAATATTCCTATATTTAGTACTAAAATAGAATTTTTCATATTTTTAGTACTAAAATAAAATTATTCCTATATTAGTACTAAAATAAAAAAATTTCCTATTTTTAGTACTAAAATAGAATTTTTCATAATTTTGTACTAAAATAAAATTATGCCTATTTTAGTACTAAATTAGAATTGTTCCTATTTTTAGTACTAAAATAGATTTTTTTTCCTATTTTTAATACTAAAATAGAATTTTTCATATTTTAGTACTAAAAAAAAATTATGTCTATTTTAGTACTAAATTAAAATTGTTCTTAATTTTAGTACTAAAATAGAATTTTTGGTACTAAAATAAAAATATGCCTATTTAGTACTAAATTAGTATTGTTCCTATTTTTAGTACTAAAATAGAATTTTTCATATTTTTAGTACTAAAAAAGAATTATTCCTATATTAGTACTAAATAAAAAAATTTCCTATTTTTAGTACTAAATTAGAATTTTCCATAATTTTGTACTAAAATAAAATTAGGTCTATTTTAGTACTAAATTAGAATTGTTCTTATTTTTAGTACTATAGAATTTTTCATATTTTTAGTACTAAAATAGAATTATTCCTATATTAGTACTAAAATAAAAAAATTTCCTATTTTTAGTACTAAAATAGAATTTTTCATAATTTTGTACTAAAATGCCTATTTTAGTGCTAAATTAGAATTGTTCCTATTTTTAGTACTAAAATAGAATTTTTCATAATTTTAGTACTAAAATAAAATTATGTCTATTTTAGTACTAAATTAGAATTGTTCTTATTTTTAGTACTAAAGTAGAATTTTTGGTACTAAAATAAAATTATGCCCATTTAGTACTAAATTAGTATTGTTCCTACTCTTAGTACTAAAATAGAAATATTCCTATTTTAGTACTAAAATAAAAAATTTTCATATTTTTAGTACTAAAATAGAATTTTTCATATTTTTAGTACTAAAATAGAATTATTCCTATATTAGTACTAAATAAAAAAATTTCCTATTTTTAGTACTAAAATAGAATTTTTCATAATTTTGTACTAAAATAAAAGTTCCTATTTTTAGTACTAAAATAGATTTTTTCCTATTTTTAGTACTAAAAAAGAATTTTTCATATTTTTAGTACTAAAATAAAATTATGTCTAATTTAGTACTAAATTAGAATTGTTCATATTTTTAGTACTAAAAAAGAATTTTTCCTATTTTTAATAATAAAATTATTTTTTTGCCTATTTGGCAAATTTTGTTAATAAAATAATACGTTTTTAATTTTTAGTACTAAAATGGAGCTCATTATAGTACTAAATGTGCAACTTTAAGTACAAAAATTCAAGTTCAAGATAAAAACTACCTTTCCTTTTTATAAAAAGTATTTTTTTTATAAAAAAGTTGTACTTTTATAAATATTTTTTGTTACCAAAATTTTCATATTCATATTTTTAGTACCAAAATTGTTTAAATTATCCAAAAAGTTTGTAATTCAAATTATAGTCGCCATTTAAAATTTTATAAAAGACCTTGTAATCTTTATGTAAAACATGGTTTATTAATGAAAAGTTCTTCTGCTTAAAATTTATTTCAATTACATTTTATACCAAACTTTCCATAAACCTCTAACAGACCAAACAGCCACTTTGATTTACCCCCCCCCCCCCCCATTTCCAGACTGTGTTCAAAAGCACTTTGAAATGTTAAATGTTCCTAAATCTATGTGTACTAATGAAAATCAAAAAAATTCACCAAAAATTCTACACAATTCAAAATTTGTTTTAACACTGAAACTCAAAAATTATTAACTATATAAAAAAAAAATTCAAATAAAAAATGACTCAACTCAATATCTCTAAATCTTTAACAAATTCAAATACACTAAGCTAAATTTTATTCATAATTACAAAACTATTTTTACAATTTTAAAAATTTTTTCAATTTAAACCCTAAAAAAACGAAAACTCTAAAATGGGCTTACTACACTCTACCATGTAAAATACAATAATTAAAACTCAAAATATATATATTGTAAAAAAAAAATCTGAACAAAAATATATATAAATACATAAATTAGGAGTTGGCTACAAAACTCTCAAGAAGTTTCGATATGAAGGAGGATGGTGGAGCATTACTGGGCGATAAAGATGTGCGTAGACATCAGGTAAGTAATATTAAATGGTTTAAGGGACCAACAAAAACAGCCACCACACGTTAACAAAACAGACTTTTAAACGGATATAAAAGAAACTACCAACCTTTACTTAGGGATCATTAAAACTCTCATTTCTAATACATGACATTTTGAAATCAAACATTTTCATTAATTTGTAGCATTTATTTGAAAAAAAAAATAATTTATTTAAAGAAATTAGTTTTGAGTTTGTCTTTTAGTCTTTTAGTAATTGGCTTGTTGGTAAAAGTATCATTTATAATTTTAGTTTGAAAACAATTCTCAAAACCAATTTATTTATTCCCTTGTACTTGAATAAACTTGTTTATGTTTGTTTTTAATTTATTTGTATAACAATTATTGAATTAATTAATTAATTTACTTACTTACTTAATTACTTAACAAAATGCCTGCTAGATATTGTTTATATTTAATTATTTACTTACTTATTTGAAATACTTTAATTACTTCCCTTTTAATATTTAAAAAAATTTAAAAAAAAAAATCCACACACACCTCAAAAATATACTTTTTTTTTGTTTAATTTTTATATAAAACTTGTACTGTTTTTTTTTCTAAATATAAATACACCCTTTAGTTTTAAAACAATTTTTATAAAAATTATACACGAAATTTTTTTTTCAATTTTTTTTTTAGAAATTTAATTATACAGATTTTGTTAAAAGGATGTAAAAATTGAGAAATTATTTAATAATTTCTTAAATATACAACGGTTATAAATCATTTATTGAAGCAATATATGCCTTAGGATCAATATTGTAAAATTGAGACATGCTTAAGCATGCATTTTTTAAAAAAATTTGCTACAATGATATTTTGTTTTAAAAAAATAGTGTGGCTAATATACAATATTATTTAAAAATTCAAACTTTATTACTGAAAAGGTTTACTTTTGTACCTGCTACTGTCTGTGTTAATGTTTAAACCAGTGCTCGGTTTTCAATGATGCCAGAGGCAAAAAATTAACCTATAATTTTCTGCCTGTAAATAATATGAATGTCGAAAAACGAAGTTCATAAAAATTATCAGCTGGTCAGATTACAGCAGAGTAAGAAAGTATCTATCATGTTCTCTTTATGCCGACCACTGCTCCACGACTACTGATTTATAAACATTTTATATAGGAAATAATTCGATAGCTCATGAACGATTGCAGATATCTTAATGAAATGTTGCATAGTAAGAGCTGAACAATTTCTGAATTTATGTGTTTAAACGAGTTCTTAGCTGGAATGGCGGCCAAAGTTTGGCCTCACAAAGTTGGTCACCTCCGGCTTGGACAAAAATTTAAAAGAAAACAGCACAAATTTATTTATTTTCCCAATGTTATGGACGATTGGAGATATCTTAATGAAACTTTACTCAATCAGAGCTGAGTCTGAGTTGATGTGTATTTTTATGGGTTCGTAATTGGAATGGGGGCCAGAGGTCGGCCACCCAATCAGAGCTCAATCTATTGACTAGACTCTAGTCTATTGACTAGCCTCTAGTCTATTGACTAGCCTCTAGTCTATTGACTAGCCTCTAGTCTATTGACTAGCCTCTAGTCTATTGACTAGCCTCTAGTCTATTGACTAGCCTCTAGTCTATTGACTAGCATCTAGTCTATTGACTAGCCTCTAGTCTATTGACTAGCCTCTAGTCTATTGACTAGCCTCTAGTCTATTGACTAGCCTCTAGTCTATTGACTAGCCTCTAGTCTAGTGACTAGCCTCTAGTCTAGTGACTAGCCTCTAGTCTAGTGACTAGCCTCTAGTCTAGTTACTAGCCTCTATCTATTGACTAGCCTCTAGTCTATTGACTAGCCTCTAGTCTAGTGACTAGCCTCTAGTCTAGTGACTAGCCTCTAGTCTAGTGACTAGCCTCTAGTCTAGTGACTAGCCTCTAGTCTAGTGACTAGCCTCTAGTCTAGTGACTAGCCTCTAGTCTAGTGACTAGCCTCTAGTCTAGTGACTAGCCTCTAGTCTAGTGACTAGCCTCTAGTCTAGTGACTAGCCTCTAGTCTAGTTACTAGCCTCTATCTATTGACTAGCCTCTAGTCTAGTGACTAGCCTCTAGTCTAGGGACTAGCCTCTAGTCTAGTGACTAGCCTGTAGTCTAGTGACTAGCCTCTAGTCTATTGACCAGCCTCTTGTCTCCACAAACCTTAACATCTCCGGAAATTTTTAATGCAATTTTTTTTATTTTTACATCCAAATTACATCTTTTTAAACAAATCTGTATAATTAAATCACTTTTTTAAAAAAAATTCATTTGAAATTCATATAAAAATTATAAAAAAAAACACAAAAATCATAATTTCAGTCTATGCAAAGATTATCGGCTGAACAGCAACAACCAAATGGTTCAATGGCTGAACAACAAACTCATGAACACAATCCAAACGTCGTACCTGATCATAGAGGCAACTTACATGTAACTGTTAAGAAAACTAAACCAATATTAGGTATTGCTATCGAAGGTGGTGCTAATACAAAACATCCGCTTCCTAGAATAATAAATATACATGTGAGTGGTGGTACCAAACTAACTATTTTTCGAATAAAAGAATAAATAAATAAAATGTTGATATTTTTCTTATTAGGAAAATGGTGCAGCATATGAATCGGGAGGCTTGGAGGTGGGTCAACTGATACTAGAAGTAGACGGCACTAAAGTTGAGGGTCTACATCATCAGGTTAGTTATGCGGACCATTATAGATAGCGGAATCGATATAGCAATTTCCCCTGTCTGTTGAAATCAAATTTCCAAAGTTCCCAAATAACTTATATACATGATTGACATATCAATATATCCGCTATAGTCCTGGTTTGGATGCTATTTAATTTCGGAAAACTGGACCCAGAAATGGCTGAGATATAAGCAAAAAACCACGACTATCTCGACTTTTAATCTATATCTGGATTACTAAACAATATCTCTCTATCTTGTGATATACATTATAAAGCCTTAGAAATTCGGACCGACAATGAGTCAAAATCGGAAAAAAATATGTTTTTTAAGGGAATTTTTTTTGGAAAATTTTTTTTTACACCAAACTATTTTTTTTTCACAAAAATTCATTTTCATTTTATCTTTTCTTTTTATAGGAGGTTGCCCGTCTTATAGCTGAATGTTATGCAAATCGAGAAAAGCCTGAAATAGTATTTTTAGTTGTCGAAGCGAAAAAATCGAATTTGGAACCTAAACCAACTGCTTTAATATTCTTAGAAGCCTAACATTTGCTTGCCCTGCCGGCTACAGATGACCCATTGGAGCAACAGAAACTGGAGTTCCTTTACGAATGGGGTATCGATTTAACGACAACGCCAAAACCAATGCCAACACCAATACCACTAACAAAAGCTAAAAATCCACCGCCACTGCCAACACTAACACAACAACAACACCAACTACATACACACACATTACACCAACAACAACCACAACAGCAACACCATCAATACCACAGCCATCAAAACAACATTAACTACAGCAATAGCAATAGCAACAACAATAATGCAAAAACAAATACTACAACAATTACCAACAACACAACACAAACTACGAACACGACATCAACAAATACGAATACGAATACCAACAAACAAACAACAACAAAATCCTCAGGTATATTTACACCAGCGAACACTCAACAACAACTACAACACCACCAACAACAACTACAACAAAACTCCACACATCATCACCAACATCAACAACAACAACCACAACACCATTCACAGCATCACCAACACCAGGAATCAACTCTTGAAACTTTAACTTCACCTCTCTCATCCAGCGAACACAACACTCCCACACATCATCTCTACACCAACAAAAAGAATTATGATTCCGTTTACCAATAATTGAAAACCAACAACAACAACAACAAAAGAAATTTGTAAATTGAACAACATCAACAACAGCAATAAAATTGTATGTTTTGTATGTTTTTTTTTTCTTTCCCTCTCCAATTAAGAAAAACTAAGAAAATTGAATTAAAAAAAACTATGTGTGCTAAAAAGAATAAGCGTTGCAGCCTGTAACTAAAAAAATAAAAAAAAACGAAATAAAATTCGCCAAAAAAAATTAAAACATGCTTCTACGCTTATTGTAAACAAAAAACGGTCAATTGTGCTATGCTTATTAATAGAATCAGAAGAATACTCACCCCCCCGCCGCAACCCACAAATCTCCCCTAAAGCAGGCTTAACACTTTAATAGAAATCTAAAGCTTTTCTCCCACAAAAAAACTATTAAATTAAAGGTCTAGGAAGTGTAAAAATTTAGCTGAAAGTTCCATTACCCAGTAATGGGTTAAAATGCTAATATAATTACTTTTCTTATAAATTATAAATAAACATTATTTTCAATATTTTATTACTTTGGTGAAGGTTTGAACAAAAAATATTGAATTCCCAAATAGTTTTATAAAATACCCAAAATCCCATTTTTTCAAAATTTTAAGTTTTATATTGAAATCATTTAAATTTTCTAACAAATTAATGCAAAATTCAAGATTTTCAGAAATTTTCAAAAAAAAAAGTAGATTCCCAAAAAATTTTCAAAAATCCCCAAAATACCCTCAAAAAAAATGTACTATTTTTTTAAAATTTTAATTAATTTTCTTTAAAATTTAACATTTTTAATAAAACTATTTACTATTTTTTTAAAATTTTAATTAATTTTCTTTAAAATTTAACTTTTTTAATAAAACTACAAAAAAAAAACTACTTCCCAAGTAATTTTAATTCCCAAAATCCCAGTTTTCAAAATTTTACGTTTTTTTATTAAAATCGTTCAATTTGTTTAACAAATTATTGTAAATTGATATTGATTTTCTTAAATTTTAATAAAAAATTTAAATTCCCAAAAATAATTCAAAAATCCCCAAAATGCCCTCAAAAGAAAATTTACTACTTTTTTAAAATTTTAATTAATTTTCTTTAAAATTTAACATTTTTAATAAAACTACCAAAAAAAAAAAACTTCCCAAGTAATTTTTAAATAATTTCCAAAATCCCAGTTTTCAAAATTTTACGTTTTTTATTAAAATCATTCAATTTGTTTAACCAAATATTGCAAAATTTAAGATGTTCTTTAATTTTACTAAAAAACTTAAATTCCCAAAAATAATTCAAAAATCCCCAAAATACCTTTTACGAAAAAAGCATTAAATCAACATGAAATCAATAAAAAAAAACATGTTGTATAATCTAAATAAAAATATTTTAATATAATAAACAAGAAATATTGAATTCTCAAATATTTTTATAAAATACCCAAAATCCCACTCTAAAAAAATTTTGGTTTTAAGTTGAAATCATTTAAATTTTCTAACAAATTATTGTAAAGTTTAAGAATTTCAGAAATTTAGAAAAAAAAAAATAGATTCCCAAAAATAATTCAAAAATCCCCAAAATACCCTAAAAAAAATTTACTATTTTTTTTTAAAATTTTAATTAATTTTCTTTCAAATTTAACATTTTTAATAAAACAAATTTTAAACAAAAAAAAAATACTTCCCAAGTAATTTTTAATAATTTCCAAAATCCCAGTTTTAAAATCATTTAATTTATTTCACAAATTATTGTAAAATTTATGGTTTTTGAAAATTTGAATAAAAAAAGTTAAATACCCATAAAAAAAAATCAAAAATACCCAAAACAGCATTTTGTTCTATATCTAATTCTCTAATTTATTCCTCACTTTTATTAAAAAAGAAGCCGTTTTATGCTTCCTAGACCTATTTTGCAGTAACAATCCCAAACTCTTTAAAATACCCTATATTTACATATTATAGAAAACCTTTAAAATGTAAACAAGTTTAGATTTGAATTACTATTAGTTCGTTTACTTTGAAGACTTCAACTAGAAATTTCTACCAAAATTCTCGTAGGCCATAATGGCTTAATTACTTATTTTAACTAGCTAATAGTAAACCTTTGATAAATTTAAAAATTTCATCCTGAATAAGAGATTTTTTCTAGAAATAATATTTCAAACAATATCGCAAAATTTAATTTTTATTTCAGTTTTTCTACTTTGACTTGCTTCCTTTAAAGATTTTTTTTGAAGGCCTATATTTTTATAAATTAGTTTTCAAGACATTTTTGTTCAGATTACAACAAAGCATCACTTTTTAAAATCGGTTGAAAATTTTAAAACAAATTCAGTTTTTTCATAACGTCCTAGCTTTTCATAACATTTTCATATCAACACCTAAAAGTATGCTATATATTTAAAATGTAGAATTTGCGTTTGCAGCTTTTAGGCGCTTTTAAAATTACAGTGGTCCCTCAAATAAAAAATATTAAAATATCTTGGAAAATCGTGCTAAATTTTAATATAAAATTTTTGTTCATAGTTTGCAGGATTTTATAGCTATGATCACCATATTTGGTTTATTTATAGAAAAAGATATCGTCGATCAAATGCCATGATTCAAATTTAAAAAGGCTTACAACCTTAGATTTTATAAGCGTTTAAACCAAAAACGCCCATATTTCCTCAAGTGGGCGTGGCTATGGATAAAAAAAATTTCGATTATATGAAAGCCCATTTCCAAATCTATAAGATGACGAAAACTATAATCATGTAGCTGTCTTAGTTTTCGAGTTATTACGTGTGGAAGAAAATTTGTTACGCGACATTTACCTTCTGCATGATTATGTTCTCCTAGTACCGACCAAAAATTTGAATTTTTGAAAATCATTTTTTAGCGGCATTATTTTATATTTAGAAAATTGCTTATATCTCTAACAGATTACGGCCAATCCATATGAAATTTGAAATGGTTCTAGAAAAAGATACAAGCAACTTGGTTGGTAGGAAAATTTTTGACAACGCTTCACAATTTCGGTTTTATAAGCGTTTGAAATTTTAAATTAAAATTTCTTCATACTGGGCATGACAATAGGCTTATAATTTGTGACGCAGATGGTAAACAATTTTAAACTCTATAAGATATTGAAGAAATTGTGTAAAATATTCACTTAGTTTTCGAGTTATAACTAATTTAATAAAACTTTTTAATTTTCAGGAGCGTTTTTCAAGATTCAATTTGAAATATCTCTTTTTAGACATAGCTAGAGGGTAAAAGTTTTTAATTTATTCAAAAGAAGACTTCAAAATCTTTCACCTAAAGAAAAAATCATGGCAAATGCTTGATTAATTTTGCAGTTATATAGTTTAGAAGAAATGTTTGAATACGTCACAAAATACATGTTTCTTGTGCAAAATTGTAATTTCACATTTTTGTTCACAGTTTACAGGATTTTATAGCTATGGTCACCATATTTGGTTTATTTATAGAAAAAGATATCGTCGATCAAATGCCATGATTAGAATTTAAAAAGGCTTACAACCTTAGATTTTATAAGCGTTTAAACCAAAAACGCCCATATTTCCTCAAGTGGGCGTGGCTGTGGGCAAAAAAAGTTTCGATTATATGAAAGCCCACTTCCAAATCTATAAGATGGTGAAAACTATAATCTGATAGCTGCCTTAGTTTTCGATTTATTACGTGTGGAAGAAAAGTTGTTACGCGACATTTACCTTCTGCATGATTATGTTCTCCTAGTACTGACAAAAAATTAGATTTTTTGAAAATCATTTTTTAGCGGCATTATTATACCCTTCAGCTTCGTGAGAAGGGTATATATAAGTTTGTCATTCCGTTTGTAATTTCTACATTTTTCATTTCCGACCCTATAAAGTATATATATTCTGGATCCTTATAGATAGCGGAGTCGATTAAGCCATGTCCGTCTGTCTGTCTGTCTGTCTGTCTGTCTGTCTGTCTGTCTGTCCGTCTGTCTGTCTGTTGAAATCAGTTTTCTGAAGACCCCAGATATCTTTGGGATCCAAATCTTCAATAATTCGGTCAGACATGCTTTCGAGAATTTTGCTATTTAAAATCAGCAAAATCGGTCCACAAATGGCTGAGATATGAGGAAAAAACCAAGACAACCTCTATTTTTGACCTATTTTTTACCTATATCTGGATTACTAAGACATTAATATAGACAATATGGATATCTAATGATAGATATTTCAAAGACATTTGCAACGGCGTATATAAGACCATAGTAAGTTGGACCTACAATGGGTCAAAATCGGGAAAAAAAATTTTGAACCCGAATTTTTTTTTTTAAAAAAAAAAAATTTAAAAAACAAAAAAAAAAATTTTAAAATTTAAAAAAAAAATTTTTTTAAATTTAAAAAAAAAAAAATTTTAAAATTTAAAAAAAAAAAAATTTTAAATTTAAAAAAAAAAAATAATTAAATTTAAAATAACAATCGAAAAATTTTTTTTTTCAAAAAATTCAAAAAACAACTGGAAAAAAAATAAAATTTTGTTTACCTAAAAATATTTAAAATTTTGAAGTATAATTTGGTGAAGGGTATATAAGATTCGGCACAGCCGAATATAGCACTCTTACTTGTTTTATATTTAGAAAATTGCTTATATCTCTAACAGATTACGGCCAATCCATATGAAATTTGAAATGGTTCTAGAAAAAGATACAAGCAACTTGGTTGGTAGGAAAATTTTTGACAACGCTTCACAATTTCGGTTTTATAAGCGTTTGAAATTTTAAATTAAAATATCTTCATACTGGGCATGACAATAGGATTATAATTTGTGACGCAGATGGTAGACAATTTTAAACTCTATAAGATAGTGAAGAAATTGTTCAAAATGTGTACTTAGTTTTCTAGTTATAACTAATTTAATAAAAAAAATTCACTTTCAAAAGCGTTTTTCAAGATTCAATTTGAAATATCTCTTTTTAGACATAGCTAGGGGGTAAAAGTTTTGCATTTATACAAAAGAAGACTTCAAAATCTTGCAGCTAAAAAAAAATCAGGGAAAATACTTCTTTATTTTTGTAGTTATAAAGTTTAGAAAAAACATATGACTAGGTCACACAATTCATGTTTCTAGTGCAAAATTTTAATATCACATTTTTGTTCACAGTTTTCAGGAGTTGGTAGCTATGGTCACCATATTTGGTTTATTTATAGAAAAAGATATCGTCGATCAAATGCCATGATTAGAATTTAAAAAGGCTTACAACCTTAGATTTTATAAGCGTTTAAACCAAAAACGCTCATATTTATCCAAGTGGGCGTGGCTATGGACAAAAAAAATGTCAATCATATGAAAGTCCACTTCCAAATCTATAAGATGGCGTAAACTATAATCATGTAGCTGTCTTAGTTTTCCAGTTATTACTTGTGGAAGAAAAGTTGTTACGCGACATTTACCTTCTGCAAGATTATGTTCTCTTTTTTCTAAACTTTATAACTACAAAAATAAAAAAGTATTTTCCCTGATTTTTTCTTAAGGTGAAAGATTTTGAAGTCTTCTTTTGAATAAATGAAAAACTTTTACCCTTTAGCTATGTCTAAAAAGAGATATTTCAAATTTTATCTTAAAAAACGCTTCTGAAAGTGAAAAAGTTTTGTTAAATTAGTTATAACTCGAAAACTAAGTGAATATTTTACACAATTTCTTCAATATCTTATAGAGTTTAAAATTGTCTACCATCTGCGTCACAAATTATAAGCCTATTGTCATGCCCAGTATGAAGAAATTTTAATTTAAAATTTCAAACGCTTATAAAACCAAAATTGTGAAGCGTTGACAAAAATTTTCCTACCAACCAAGTTGCTTGTATCTTTTTCTAGAAAAATTTCAAATTTCATATGGATTGGCCGTAATCTGTTAGAGATATAAGCAATTTTCTAAATATAAAATTATGCCGCTAAAAAATGATTTTCAAAAATTCAAATTTTTGGTCGGTACTAGGAGAACATAATCATGCAGAAGGTAAATGTCGCGTAACAAATTTTCTTCCACACGTAATAACTTGAAAACTAATACAGCTACCAGATTATATTTTTCACCATCTTGTAGATTTGGAATTGGACTTTCATATGATCTACAATTTTTTTGTCCATAGCCACGCCCACTTGAGGAAATATGGGCGTTTTTGGTTTAAACGCTTATAGAATCTAAGGTTGTAAGCCTTTTTAAATTTTAATAATGGCATTTTATCGACGATATCTTTTACTATAAATAAACCAAATATGGTGACCGTAGCTATAAAATCCTGCAAACTGTGAACAAAAATGTGAAATTAAAATTTTGCACAAGAAACATGTATTTTGTGACGTATTCAAACATTTCTTCTAAACTATATAACTGCAAAATTAAACAAGCATTTGACATGATTTTTCCTTAAGGTGAAAGATTTTGAAATCTTCTTTTGAATAAATGAAAAACTTTTACCCTTTAGCTATGTCTAAAAAGAGATATTTCAAATTTTATCTTAAAAAACGCTTCTGAAAGTGAAAAAGTTTTATTAAATTAGTTATAACTCGAAAACTAAGTGAATATTTTACACAATTTCTTCACTATCTTATAGAGTTTAAAATTTTCTACCATCTGCGTCACAAATTATAAGCCTATTGCCATGCCCAGTATGAAGATATTTTAATTTAAAGTTTAAAACGCTTATAAAAACGAAATTGTGAAGCGTTGACAAAAATTTTCCTACCAACCAAGTTGCTTGTATCTTTTTCTAGAACCATTTCAAATTTCATATGGATTGGCAGTAATCTGTTGAAGATATAAGCAATTTTCTAAATATAAAATAATGCCGCTAAAAAATGATTTTCAAAAATTCAAATTTTTGTCAAGTACTAGGAGAACATAATCATGCAGAAGGTAAATGTCGCGTAACAAATTTTCTTCCACACGTAATAACTTGAAAACTAAGACAGCTAGCAGATTATAGTTTTCGCCATCTTATAGATTTGGAAGTGGACTTTCATATGATGCCCAATTTTTTTGTCCATAGCCACGCCCACATGTGGAAATATGGGCGTGTTTTGTTTAAATGCTTATAAAATCTAAGGCTGTAACCCTATTTAAATTCTAATCATGGCATTTGATCGACGATATCTTTTTCTATAAATACACCAAATATGGTGACCATAGCTATCAAATCCTGAAAACTGTTAACAAAAATGTGATATTAAAATTTTGCACAACAAGAATTTTATGACATTGTCAAACGTTTTTTCTAAACTATATAACTGCAAAATTAAATAAGCATTTGCCATGATTTTTTCATTAGGTGAAAGATTTTAAAGTCTTCTTTTGAATAAATGCAAAACTATTACACTCTAGCTATGTCTACAACTAAAAATTTCAAATTTAATCTTAAAAAACGCTTCTGGAAGTGAAAACTAAGTGGATATTTTGAACAATTTCTTGGCATACTTTAGGGATGTTTATTAAAGTTGTTTAAACAAATGGTAGCACAGTGGTTATTATGAATTGTAGGATAGTGTGAGTTAAAATTAATTAATATACTTACTTTAAAATACTGCCTTTATACTTACTTATTGCTTTATCCTTCTGTTAGCCTTTATTTGTTTAATTATTGAAACAAAGTATTTATTAAATTTTATTTGTTTTTGTTCCACAAGTTAAAAAATAACATTAAATATTATCTTTGGCATTTATTTATTGCTTTATTCATTTTAATTTTGTTACATTTATTTAGTTTTGTTTTCATTTTCTTATTTATTGGACAAACATACATTTTAATTAATGCTAATAACTAAATACTATTTGGAATTTTTGACATAGAACAAAAAGCAAAAAGAACTCAAAGTAATAAAAAGAAATACTGCATCTAAATATATAAATAAATGAATACATTATTCATTGGCTTGTGAAGAAAAGTTTTAAAAAACTTTTCTAACATCCGTTATTACACCATAGTTAACGATAATTTCCATATTGACACCTAAAAATAAGCTAGAAAATCGAAAATATTATGAAATATATGAAAAATGTTTATAGGCTTTTAGTAAAACTTTAATAACTTTTATAATTTTCAAGCGATTTTCATAAAAGATAACTCATTTTATTGGACATAAAATCTGCTTTAAAAATATGACAAAAAATACATTTGCCCTTAAAGAAAAAATTAAAAAAAAATATATCGAAACAGAAACACATTAATAATTTCCTAGTAAACCATATATAATATTTATATATGTACTAAAGTTTAAAGACATTTTTGTTCTGATTACAACAAAACATCACTTTTTAAAATCGGTTGAAAATTTTAAAATATATTCAATTTTTTCATAACGTCCTAACTTTTCATAACATTTTCATATCAACACCTAAAAGTATGCTATAAATTTAAACAAAAAATCAAAGCTAAGTAAGCTTTTAGTAAAATCAGGATAACTTTTTTAGTTTTCAAGCAATTGTAATAAAATATGAGTTGTTGGGTAGGAAACAAAATTTTCTTTTAAATTAAGTGAATAAATATATTTGTCTTCTAAGAAATATATATAAAAAATTGCTATCAAATAGGAAAAATCTAAATTTTTTTGATAGACCTTTAGAAAAAGTTGAATAACTTTTATAATATTCAACCGATTTTATTAAAAAAAGCTGGGTGTTATTGGAAATAAAATTCGCTTTAAAAATAAGACCAAAAATATATATGTCTTTAAGGAAAAAAGTTAAAAATATTAATCTCAAACCTAAAAATATGGAAAAATTTAATATAAAACAAGTCACAAGTGTTAAGGAAATATGGACTGTACGGAATTTTATGGTTAAATTGTATATAGCTGAATATCTGAGTTATGGTTCTTTCTAAAACAGTTAGAAACTTATAAATGGTGTAAAAACTTTGAGAACTAGCTTTTTCGGAATATCGCATTTTTAAATTGTTTCAAAACATGTAGCGTGCTTAAGATGTACAACCATTATTATATCGTTTCATAATTGTATTCAAACACTGTAATTTTATAACAAGGTATTGTGAAATATTTTAGAAAAATTCGTTTAAGAACAAAATTTTGTTTTATAAGTTTTTTCAAACCAAGCTTTCTAGTGTTTAGGCCCCTTTTAAGCTAGTTGCTGATATTTAACTATTTTGTTACAAGTTCATCAACTACAATAAAAAAAATTGTTTTATAAGTTTTTTCAAAAAAAGCTTTCTAATGTTTAAGACCATACTTAGGCCCCTTTTAAGCTAGTTGCTGATATTTATCTTTTGAAGGTGTTTATAAGCTTTAAAATTTATTGAACAGGAAATCAAATGCTTTAATGCCCTTTCATTAGCATTTATGTCAAACAAAATGTATTAATAAGTTAAAAGCTTGTATATAGAGCTATCAGTTAAGGTTAGTTTGCATTAAGCTTTAAGGCTTTTAAGCAATGTGGTGTGGGAACCTACAAAACTTATTAAAGAGTTAAAAGCTTTTATGTAGAGTTTGCAGTTAAGTTTAGACTTCGTTAAGCTTTAAAGCTTTTTAACAGCAGGGTAGTAAATTAAATATTTAAGTGTGTTTAAGCTAATTTATTGTATAATTTAACTAAATTACATGATTTCTGATATATTTAAAAGCTTTTACATATATAGAGCTTTCAGTTAAGGTTAGTTTTTGTTAAGCTTTAAAGCTTTTTTTAAACAGGGTAGTAAATTTAAATTTTTAAATGTTTGTAAGCTAATTTGTTCTATAATTTAATTAATTTAATGCAAGCATTTTAATTAAACTTTAAAACTTCCCTTTGAAAAAAACGTTATATCTGTAAAATATCAAAAAATTAAAAAAAACAAGACACTGCCAATATTTAATAAACAAAACTATAAAAGATAAAACACACACTTCATGTAGAACCCCAAATCAGCTAAAAAAAAAAAACTTTTTAAACAAAGTTTAAACTACTAGTATATAAATCCTCTCTCTTTCGCTCTCTTTCTCCTAAAATCAAACTACAGTTTTAGTTTAGAGTAGAAAAATAAAGAAAATCTATTTTATGTTTTGTTTAAATTTATGTTAAATTTTTTTTAAAAACTTTTAAACAAAAACACTAATAAATAAACTAAAAAAACTAAATAAAACCCACCTAAAACTACAACAACAAAAAATACCACAGTCGTAAATTAAAAAAAAAACAACTCATAACAAAAATACACAATTTAGTAGAAAAACTATTTAGTAACGACTTTTAAAAACAACTAAAATCCCTAAAATACATAAAGTAGAACCAAAATAAAAAAAGAGAAATATATACATACAACAGAACAAACAAATACACACAAACCCACACTTATACATACATATATAAACTATATATATTAAATATTGATAAAGACAAAAACAAATGATATAATAACATAAATATATATAGAGCATCATGATTAATTATTAATTATAAATGTTTAGCTTATTTACTAAAAGAACAACAACAACAACTACAAACAAACAAACAACACCTTAACAAAAACAAAACAAAAAAAAATAATGCAAAATAAATTAACCAAATTAATAATAACAATATGTATTAGTACAATTATGCACCGCGCACCACTTTTTTCAAAAACAAAAAACAAACAACAACTTATTACACCAACAACAACAAAAAAACCTAAAAAATTTACAACAAAAATATTTGCAAAGAAAATTTTTAAATAACAAATTTAAACGTTTATTTAATTTCCACAAAACAAAAAGAAAATATTTCACTTGGTAAACGAGTTATAAACAATACTTAAAAAGAAAAACTACATTTTTAATCAATATAGGCTGGAAAATAGCAAAAGAAATTCAAGAAAAGTTTTATTGAGAACTAAAATCTTTACAACAAAAAAACTACATAAAGAAACTTTTTTTTTTAAAAAAAGCTTAAAAACAAAGGTTGATTGGCATTAAAGTTTAAAACAAAAAATATTTAAAAAAAAAAACGTTAAAGTTAAAGCCGACAGGGCGCGATTTTTCCAAAACTACTAACAACAAGAAAAACGCTACTATTTAAAAAAAAAATAAAAAAGAAACAGAAAACAAACGCTAAACTATTGTAAAATGAACTCTCTCTCTCTCTCTCTTTCACTTTTACTTAAAAGCTATATAACTCTCTCTCTCTTAAAACTGTTGTATAGTTAAAAATTATTTTTTTTTTACAAAAAGCTCAACAAATTTTTATTAAAATTTTGTTTAAATTTTTTTTTTATTTTATAAGAAAATAGCTAAAATTTTGTACAACAGCAGTAACAACTAATATTTGTAATATATTACCACAAAAAAAAACAAGACACAAAAAGAAATCAAACAAATCAAAGTAATTTTCTAGCTGCTTACCTAACAATTTTTATAAAATTTAACTATATAACAACAAATCAACTAAAATTAGTTTAAATTATTAAAAAAGAAAACAGAAAAAACCTGGTTGTAGTTAATCTATATTAAAAACATTATTTTGCTTTAATTTTTTTTTTTTTGTAAAAAGAGTTCATTATATTAAATTATAAAAAAAAGAAACGAAAATTAAAAAAAAAATTTATTCCAATATTTGTTGATTTTTCAGCTGGGCAAAATAATAAAAGAGAAATTTAAGAAATTTTCACAAAATAAAAGCCAACAGAAAATTTAAGAAATTTTAAATAATTTTTCAAATAAAAAAATAAATATTGGCAGCTTCATAATATTTGCAGTTTCATTAAAAATAAAATATTTATTCCTATAAATTCATTTATATAAAAAAAAAAGAACCTAACTTTGTTTAAATAACCTCGTTTTAATTAAAAACTAAATTGAAATAAATAGTTTAAAATATTCTGCTTCTTAAAAACAGTTCTTTTAATAAATGTCTAATAATTTATCTAAAAACATTAAAATTTCTCATATAAATTCAATTTAACCTATAAAACCCTTTAAAATGCACCCAATAAGTATGCTATACATTTTAATACAAAAAAACACACTCCCATAACCTCACATGTTAACATGCAACATAACAACAACACACTTTTATAAGCAAAACAAAGAAGATAGGCAACACTTTTCTCTTGTTTAAATATAACAAAAGAGCAAGACACACTCTCGTACAACAAAATGTATGTACGAGTAAACGAGTTCGAAAACAAAAATAACAACAACAACTAAACGAATACTTTTAAACAGACAACAACATTAATAAACAAAAATTGAGATTATTTTAGTAAAATAAAGATAACTTTGAGGTTTTTAAAGGAATTTTAATATAATTTAAAGCAAAATGTGGCATAATAAATGTTTATGAATCAACGAAACAATAAAAACGGTTTATTTAAGGAAAATTATTTCAAATGTAAATAAACCTAAAATTTATTTTGAGGGTTTTAAAAAGGACTTTTAGTAGAATTTTTATTGTATTCAAAAGCAAATGAAGCCATTTAATATTAAATAAATATTTATCATTTTTGCTAAAAAAAAAATAATAAAAAACGGATTAAAATAATTTTTTTTAAAGGAAAATATTTTCCTTAAAATTTTGCAATAACAAATTTTGAATAAATTGTATTCAAAAACTTTCTCGAAATTAAAAATACAGCAATTATCCTTTAAACAGATTTGAAAATATATCAAATGTAATAAATAAAGAGAATTTTTAAATAAATTATAATACAACAATTAAACATGTAACTAAATTTCAAAATCAAGACATTTAATAATAGAAATTATGAAAAATAAACAGCAAATAATAAAATTTAAAGCATTTGGAAACAAAATTTAACAATTTCTTAAATTTTTAGTTTTCTAATATATTTCTTTTTCAATATTTTTTTTTGCCCAGCTAAGTTGAGTTGTTATGAGTGTGATAGAAAACCTAAACAAAACAAAAAGAGAAATTTTAACGAAATTATTAACAAAATTCTTTATTGAAAACCTTGTTTTTATGGTTTAAATTAATTTAAAGAATTAAAAAATTAAAAGCAAAAAACAGAAAAACCTAAAAAAAGAAAACTTTGTTAAACTTTTTAAAGTAAATATATAAAAATTATAAAAAAATTATACTCTTATTAAAAAAACAAAAGAAAAATACAAAAAAAAATAAATAAATTTGTTGAATAATATGTAAAAATAAATTATATAAATGTAATATAAATTTATTTAAAAAAAAAACATCTAGTACCTTTCTTTTTTGAGAATAAATTAATAAAAAAAAATCAATAAAAGAACAAGGAAAATACAAAATAATTATTAACAACATTTAAAGCATGTAATATTTAAAATCTAGCTTTTAATTTAAAGCTATTATTAAAACTGAAAAAATAAACCTTGAAATTTGTTGTGACTTTAAAATTTTATATTAAATTATAAACAAATTGTAAAGAACTTAAATTTCCTATATATAATTTACAAATTTAAATGGTTAACAACAAATAATTTCGAAAAAAAAACAACTTAAATACTTTTTTTAAGTATTTGATTGAAATACCCGCCATTATAAAACAAAGTTTTTAAAAACATTCCCCAATCAAGGGTAAAATTTAAAAAAAAAAACAATTTTTTACACAATTTTTAAAATTAGCTTAAAAATGTCTTTATTTTTTGTTCAAATATGGTAATTTTCATTTTAAATTTCTAATTGTTTTCCCAAAACTTCATATTTTCTCTTATTTAAACTCGTTTTGAACTAAGACAGTATTAAAACCCGTTAGAAATAACTAATTTGCAGCCAAAAATTATGCTATACTTTTTAATTAAATAAATGTAAGCATTCAAAACATGTTAACACACCAACAAAAGAACTGTAAAATCAAAACAACTAACAGAGAGCAACACATTCTCTCGCACACTAACATAAACAACAACAATAACAATTAAATGAATGTTTGTAAACAAATAAATAAGCATATTTTGAGGTTATTTTAGTAAAATATAGATAACTTTGAGGTTTTTTAAGGAATTTCAATGAAATTTTGAAAAAATGGAATACGAAATTACACATAATAAATATGAATTAAAAATTTAATATAAATTTTTCTAAATTAAAAGCAAAAACCAAAATGTTTATTAATTTTAATGAAAATGAAAGAAAATTTTAAGCTAAATTAGTAATATTTATTTAATTATTCTTATTTAAATAATAATTTAAAATTTTCTAACATCTAATACGTTTAAAGAAAAAATATTACATTTTAACTTTTTACCTTCAAATATTCTCAATGGCGGGTTACTAATTATATTAAAACAAATCCCAATTTTTTCTTAAAAACGCTTTTTTATCCAACTGCTTATATAAATATATTTATTAACTTAAAAACAATGATCCTAAACCCCAAATATTTAACAAAACTTGTAAAATATTTATAAAAATTTAAGAAAACTTTTCATTAAATCATACCCAACATTTTATAACATCAAACAATCAGTAAATGTAAACAACAAAAAATTAAAAATCGACTCATTTGAAATAAATCTTAGATTAGACACTGTAATTTATGAAAAGAATTCAAAAATACCAAAACATGTTATTTCAAAATTTAAATAAACCTCCCCCCACAAAAAAAAATAAATATTCTTAACTAAAACGCAATATATTTATAAAAATAACAAGCATTTAAAACTAAACTAAAATAAAAAAGGCTTAAAATTAATAATAATAATAATAAAACAGCATAATTACCACAAACCAAAATTTTGTATAGACAAACAAAACTCAAACTCAAACCTTTAAACAAAACATTTTAACTTTAGTAACTTTTACTAAAAAACAAAAATCTAGTTAACTTTGAATATGTTAAAGAAGAAAAAAAACCTTAAATATTAAACAAAATGTTGTAGATATTGTGTAAATCAAGAAAATTATATGGACAAAGAAAAAAAGCTTGCAAATTTGTTTAAAAATTGCTTGAAAAATTTCAGTCTCGCTTATTATTTATTTTTCAATTTATTTATTGTAAAATCCTCTAGTTTAATTTGTTTTACATGAAAACTTTTAATTATTACCTGATTTAAAGCTTTTTTTATTATTTGTCTAAAACCTAAAAACCCTACAAGAAAGTCTCCTGTAAAAGGTTGTGAACTTAATTGACAATCGTTTGTATTACAAAACAAATAACAAACAATAACAACAAACAGGTCTAATACTTAACAAAAAAAAAAACAAATGAATCAAGAGCTTGAAATTACAATATTTTGCCAAAAGAAAAACAAAAAAAAATCTTAAAAAATACAACAACTAAATAAACAAAATACTAACATTTTTGTATTACAAACAAATGAAACTAGGGGAGCTTTTTTATTCCAAAAATTTGGTATAATTATTGTTTCTTAAAGCTGGCCTTTTAAAGCTTTCTTTTAAAATCATTTATTAAAATAAGCCTTTTGAAAGCTTTACCATTTGTTTCAATAAAGCTTTAAAACAATTTATTTAAAAAAGTTGTTAAAAGCTTTATTTCAGTTAAGCTTTTAAATGCATTATATTAGTTAAAATTTAAAAGCTTTTAACACCATTATTCAAAATAAACTTCTAGAAACAAAATAAACTGCTAAAAGTTAAACTTTTTAAAGCTTTATTTAAGTTAAACTTCTAAGCTTTATTTCAGTTAAGCTTCTAAAAGTTTCTCATCAGTTGAGCTAAAAGTTTTACAGAAATTAAACTTTGAAAAGCTTTATTAAAATTTAGCATTTAGTAGCGTTATGCAGACAAAGCTTTTAGAAACAAAATAAGCTTTTTACTGCTTTATTTCAATTATGTTGGTAATAGCTTTCTGTCAGTTAAGCTTTTAAAGGCTGTATTTAAGCTTTCAAACACTTGAGTAATATTAAGCTTTCAAAAGTTTTATTGAAATTAAACTTTAAAAAGCTTATTAAACTTTAAAAAGCTTATAAAAACCCTTTTTTAAAATTAAGATTTAAAAAGCTTTATTAAATTAAGCTTTGGAAAGCTTTATTAAAATTAAGCTTTGAAAAGCTTTATTAAAATTAAGCTTTGAAAAGATATATTAAAATTAAGCTCTGAATAGCTCTATTAAAATTAAGCTTTGGAAAGCTTTATTAAATTAAGCTTTGGAAAGCTTTATTAAATTAAGCTTTGGAAAGCTTTATTAAAATTAAACTTTGAAAAGATATATTAAAATTAAGCTCTGAATAGCTTTATTTAAATTAAGCTTCATAAAGCTTTATTAAAATTAAGCTTTGAAAAGCTTAAGAAAGTTTTATTTCAAATAAAGCTTTCTAAAGCTTTTTTTTAATTAAGCTTTAGAAAGCATTATTTGAAATTAAGCTTTAGACAGATTTATTTGAAATTAAGCTTTAGAAAGCTTTATTTTAAATTCAGCTTTAGGAAGCTTTTTTTGGAAATTAAGCTTTAGGGAGCTTAATTTGAAGTTAAGCTTTAGAAAGCTTTATTTGATAATAAAGCTCAATATAATTTTTATTTATTGAAATGAAACTTTAAAAAGCTTTTTTATGAAACTAAAGCTATGAAAAGCTTTATTAAAATTTGCAGTGAGTGCAGCTAAAAAAAAAAGTCAGCAGACTTGCTAAATTTCGCATTTTGGTATCTTTTTTCATTAAACTTTTTGTTGAAACGTTTATTTAAATTGTTTTTCTGCCATCTGCAACATTGAACATTAAAATGTTTTTCTTTCAATCGGAGTTTTTACTCTTAACATCACGTGTCTAGTCTATTTTTAAATACTAACAAAAATATTAAACACACATAATAACATACTTTTAACATTTAAACCAAATTTACGTGCCACATTAAGATTTTAGAGCAAATGAAAATGAAACGAAAAACCAGATTTAATAATAATAATTCTTTAGTATAAGTCATAAATTAAATGTACAGTAGAAGTCTTAAATTCATATATACAACTTTTTTTGAAATCGAACAGAGTTAAGAAATGAGGAAAATTAAGCTTAGAAGGCGATCACAGTGGCCAGGTGAGAAATGGAAATAAAATTCTCAACAAAATTGGTTAAAAAAACTTAAATTTTGGTGACATTTTTACCTAGTAAACCACTGTGATTTGCTTATTTAAGTCATTTTGTAGGAAATATCAAAAAATTTTAATAAACATCTAACAATTACAATTAATTTAACTTCAATTTTCTTAAACATTTTATCACAAAATCACCCAACATTTTAAAATTTATAAAAATCCAAAATATACCTACTTACTATCTATAAAAAGCGAGACTTTTTTTAAAAATAAAATTTAAAATATAGAAATATTTAACTAAATATTTTAGGTAACACTTTAAGCAAGCTTTTAGATTATAAAAGAAATGAAATAAATTCAAAAAAAAACACCATTGGAATTTAGTATTTATTCATTTAGGTGACAAAATTAAAAAAAAAAAATCAGCGAGCTATACATTTATTAAAAAAAAGATTTTTTTAAAGAAAAGAAAAATAAATAAATAATTATGATTAAAACTAAACAGCTGTGTAAATTAATTTAAAAAAATATATAAAAAAAACGTTTAAGGTTAAACATTTAAAAATAAAAAAATTAAAAAAAAAAATCTAAAAAAAATATTTAAAATTTATATAAAAAAAAACAAATATTATTCAAATATATTATTAATAATTTCATAAATTTAACAAAAAAAAACAAAACCCATAATGCATTAGCATAGCAAATATATAAAACAAAAATATAAATAAATATAAATAATTTAAAACAAACATGCTGATTTATTATTAAATACATATATATATATATTATATTATTATTAAAATAATTATTTAATTAAAAAATAAAAATAAAACCCAAAAAAAATGTTTAATTTAAATTAACGGCTAAAAATAATATTGTCCTTAATATTTACATATACATTAAATATAAAACAAACAGAAAACAAAACAAAACTTATATTATTAATTATATAAATAAAAGAAAAAGAATGATATTATAAAAAAAGACAACAACAAACTGAAGAAAAAACAGAACATTAATAAATTGTTTTTAAAAAATCAAAAAAAAAGTTGAAGTTTTTTATAAAGAAACATTTAAAACGACAATTTAATTAAAGCTTTAGAAAAGGTAAGTGTAAAGCAAGTAAAGATTGTAAGCTTTCTAGAACAATATCAAATGTTTAAATCACGTTATTTTAAAATCATAGTTCCCCCTTTTCAAAATTTATTTAACTACCACCTTTTAATTTTTAACAAAATACTCACATGCTGTTTAATAAAAACACACATCTGATTTAATTTTATTCATTTAAAACAAATGGACCAGTTTTTCATGTTCATTTGCATCTCTCAGCTTTTAATAAACAAAAACAAACAGCTACAACAACACCTGTTTAATGAGGAATAGTTTTATAGGCTCCTATATTAACACAAGATCAGTTTGTTTTTAAATCTCTAAACGTTAACACTAAAAAAATAGAATAAAACTAAATAAATATGCCTTTAACAAAATCATGTTTAAGTGCTCATGATCAGCAGGTGCTAGAATCTATATTCAATCCATTGGAATTGACTTCTTCTTTGGAGGCTCAATTAATAAATCCCGACTCCTCAGAAACATTAGTGGATAATGATGGTAATTTAGAGTGTGAGCCGGAGATACTAAAACAATCTAAACAGCTGGAAATAGAAGCTGTTAAATTGGCCGAAGAACAGAAATTGGAAGAGGCTTTAAAGAAGTTTTCAGAGTCTTTAGAGTTAACACCAAAACGAGCTTCGATTTATAATAATCGAGCCCAGGCTTTGAGATTGGCTGGCAAAGATGAGGGTAAGTAATACTTATGATAGAAATATAACTTGATAACATTTAGAATTGGAATTAAAGTGTATTTTATCGTTTCTATTGTATTGTTCTTTTTTACAAATGGGAAATTTATGTTTATTTTACCTTTTATTGGTTTGTGTCAACAATAGGAAACTCTCAAACACCCATAGTCACGACACAAACCTTAAATGGTGAATATATTTACCATAGAATAGAAAAAGGTTGGCAATACCAACAATAAACAAATTGCTTTATAAAGCAAAATTTAACAAAAATGTTATCGATAACTATGAAAACTTTCTACAGAAATTTCCATGTTATCGATAACAATCCAAAAGTTTCTAAATAATTTTTCAGTTATAGATAGCATTGAAAAATGTTCTAAAGATATGTTCCTGTTAACGATAATATTAGAAAAAGTCTATAACAATTTTCATGTTAACATGTTATCGATAACATTAAAAAATGTTCTAAAGAATTTTACATGTTAACGATAACAATTGAAAATTTTCTAAAGAAATTTCAAAAGAAATCAAATTTTCTAAAGAAATCAGACATTTTTCGAAAGAATTTTCCCTGTTATTGATAACGATCGATAATTTCCTATAGAAATTTTCATGTTATCGATAGCAATAAAAAATTGTCTAAAGAAATGTTCCATATATCGACAAAAGTCGAAAATTTTCTAAAGAAATTTCCATGTTATCGATAACAATCGAAAATTTTCTAAAGGAATTTCCATGTTATCGATAACAATCGAAAAGTTTCTAAAGAAATTTCCATGTTATCGATAACAATCGAAAAGTTTCTAAAGAAATTTCCATGTTATCGATAACAATCGAAAATTTTCTAAAGAAATTTCCATTTTATCGATAACAATAGAAAATTTTCTAAAGAAATTTCCATGTTATCGATAACAATCGAAAATTTTCTAAAGAAATTTCCATGTTATCGATAACAATCGAAAATTTTCTAAAGAAATTTCCATGTTATCGATAACAATCGAAAAGTTTCTAAAGAAATTTCCATGTTATCGATAACAATCGAAAATTTTCTAAAGAAATTTCCATGTTATCGATAACAATCGAAAATTTTCTAAAGAAATTTCCATGTTATCGATAACAATCGAAAATTTTCTAAAGAAATTTCCATGTTATCGATAACAATCGAAAATTTTCTAAAGAAATTTCCATGTTATCGATAACAATCGAAAATTTTCTAAAGAAATTTTCATGTTATCGATAACAATCGAAAATTTTCTAAAGAAATTTCCATGTTATCGATAACAATCGAAAATTTTCTAAAGAAATTTCCATGTTATCGATAACAATCGAACATTTTCTAAAGAAATTTCCATGTTATCGATAACAATCGAACATTTTCTAAAGAAATTTCCATGTTATCGATAACAATCGAAAATTTTTTAAAGAAATTTTCATGTTATCGATAACAATCGAAAATTTTCTAAAGAAATTTTCATGTTATCGAAAGAAATCGAAAATTGTATAAAGAAAATTTCCATTTATCGATAACAGTCGAAACTTTTCTAAAGAAATTTCCATGTTATCGATAACAATTGAAAATTTTCTAAAGAAATTTTCATGTTATCGATAAAAATCTAAAATTTTCTAAAGAATTTTCCCTGATATGGATAACAATCCCAAATGTTCTAAAGAAATTTCCATGTTTTCTATATTAATCGAAATTTTTCTTAAAAATTATCCAGTTAACGATAACAGTCGAAATTTTTTAAAAGAAATTTCTATGTTATCGATAACATTAAAAAAATTCCAATTACCGATAACAATCAAAACATCTTTTTAATGAAATTGCCACGTTATCGATTACAATTAAACATTTTTAAAGAAATTTTCCAGTTATCGATAAAATCGAAAATTTTCAAAAGAAATTTTCCAGTTATCGATAACAATGGAAAATTTTCTAAAGAAATTTTCCAGCTATCGATAGCAATCACAAATTTTCTAAAGAAATTGCCATGCTATCGATAACAATCGCAAATGTTCTAAAGAATTTTCCATGTTATCGATAATAAAGAAAATAAATTCTCATGTTAACGATCAAATTAAGAAATTGACTAAAGAAATTAAACAATTTTTTATATTTTTTTTAATTCCAGCTGCTTTAGACGATCTTAATCATGCTCTTGAGCATAGTTTAACTCAATCAAAAACGAAATGTCATGCATTGTGTCAACGTGGAGTGCTGTATAGAAAACAAAAAAAATTAGAAGAAGCCCGCACAGATTTCGAAGCAGCCGCCAAAATGGGCAGTAAATTTGCCAAACAGCAGTTGGTGGAAATCAATCCCTTTGCAGCACTATGTAATCAAATGTTAAGACAAGCTTTTGAGCAATTGGAGAAATAAAACAGTAAAGAGAGAGACAGGGATAGAGAGCAACAGAAAGCAGAGAAGAGAAAGGAAATTAAGATATAGTTGTAATTAAGTTTGTTTTTGTATGTTTTAATTACAAAAACATGCAATAAATTGATGAATGAAATAAATAATTTTTGTATTTAGTTTCCTTTTGCGTTACATAGGGAGGGTGTCCTTTTGTAAGCCACCTTTTTCCTTAAGCCTCGATTATTTATCAAGCTAAAATTTCAAAATAAAAACAAATATAACGGAATATTAACAACAGAGCATCAATATATCATGTGAATTAGTCTCGTGTTGAAATCGATCATCATTGATTTACAACTTGTTGCTTGCATATAAAAATAAATTTCATTAAAAAACGTTCAAAAACCTGTCGAATTTCATTCATTCAACCAAAAACAAAAAAAACAGGGAAAAAGAGGGGGAGCAAAAATGCAAGGTGCGTTTTCGATGCTTTATGATGCAGTTTGTTTATAAAAATAAGAAATAACGCGAAATAACAGTTGCAGTTAAATGTGGCACGTGGTTAAGGCACGATTTTGTGCCAATTTTGTGCAGCTATATGTAGAATAAAAAAAAACACAAACAATGAAAACTGCAACTGTTGATTTTTCATTTGTAGCGAGAGCGCTGTTTTCATTTCATACAACTCATTGACCAGGCTGACAGTCAGTCATTTCATTTATAACTCAACTTTAAAGTAAAAGAAAAAAGGGTTAAATCCCAAAAGGACTTTATGGAAATAAGCCCTTTTTAATTTAAACAAAAGCAAGATAAAGAAATAGAATTTAAATAAAAAAAAATACATTTAATTTTGCAAATTTATGTCGAAGCTAAAAACCAACCAACAACCAACGGTACTTTGGCAATTTTTGTTAACCAAAAATGAAAAGTGAACAGCAAATTTAAGCCACAATAACAAATGTTAAAGATTGAAAATACATTTTATAACAAATTTACCAAATACTCGTACCACACAACACAACAATTGATCAGTACCACGAAAAACCAAATATGTACGAGTTAAAAATGATCGTGATCATGTTGCTGAACAAAAAAAATGAAAGTGGTTTTATTATCCTTTTTTCTTAAAAACAAAATTAAACTTACAACATACTTAATACGCGCTGTAATAAACCCTTCTTGAAAAATACAATATTCCAGAAAAATTATCAACAACAACTTTAAAACACGCATTCTGACCAGATCGGCAACACATGCAGCAGGCAGCTACGATCATCCATAATGAAATGCTGAAGTGTGTGGTGTGGTTTACAAGGAGTAGTTTAGTTTTGGTTTGGGTTTGAGTTGAAGAAGCAAACAAAAAATTGAAATTGGCACGCTTTTGCATTAAAGTTGTATGATGCCTGGCATCAGGCGGGAATTTCTTCTGCATAAATGCAGAAGTAGAGCTGCTTCCTTTTGGTTTTATTGTTTTTAACAAAAATCTGTTTTTTTTTCTCAACCAAAACAGTCAATTCGTTTTAAAATCTTAACCAAACAGTTTGAAACAATTTAAGTTCGATTTTAAGTGTGCTATAATCAAGTAGGGGGTATTGTTAGTTGTAGGTAAAGTTTAAAATTTTTAATAATCTAAAATTTCACAATAATTTCAGAAATTTTCAAACTATAGATAAAAATAATATATTTTTTATGAAAGTTTCCAAAATATCGATAACAATCGAAAATTTTCTGTAGAAGTTTTCATGTCAACGATAAAATTTAAAAATTTTCTTAATAAATTTTCATGTTATCGATAACATTAAAAAAATGTCTAAAGAAATTTTCCAGTTATCGATAACAATCGAAAATGTTCTGAAGAAATTTTAAAGTTATCGATATTAATCTAAAATTTTCTAAAGAAAGAAAAGAAATTTCCATGTTATCGATAAAAATCGAAAATTTTCTTAAGAAATGTCCATGTTATCGATAACAATCAAAAATTATTTAAAGAAATTTTCATGTTATCGATAATAATCGAAAATTTTCTAAAGAAATTTCATGTTATCGATAAAAATCGAAAATTTTATTAAGAAATTTCCATTTTATCGATAACAATCGACAATTTTCTTAAAAAATGTCCATGTTATCGATAATATTGAAAAATTTTCCAAAGAAAATTCTTTGTTATTGATTTAAGAATTTTCCATGTTATCGATAACAATCGTAAATTTTCTAAAGAAATTTCCATGTTATCGATAACAATCGAAAATTTATTAAAAAATTTTCATATTATCGATAACATTACAAAAATTTTCTTAAGAATTTTCTATTTATCGATAACAATCGAAAATTTTTTAAATAAATTTCCATGTTATCGATAACATTAAAAAATTGTTTATGTTTGTTTTTTATCAAAATGTCATTTCAAGTGTGCAGAGTATATAAAAGATGGCTGTGCCGATTATAGCTCTTCTACTTGTTTTATTTAAATCTGTAAAGAAGGGTCCAAAATTATTCGTACAAAAAAATTCAAACCTACACTAATAAACAGAACAGTTAAACCCATTATAAAAGAAACTTTAACCCTTAAATCAACCAAAAAAATTTTAAAAAATTAAACAAACTCTACAAAATATTATTTAAAAAATGCAATATAAAGTTTATGAATCATGAAAAGACTTATAAATCAATATAAAATTATCATTATTTTTTAAAAATATCCCCATGATCAATACAAATCCGCTAAAAAATCATGGATACAAAAAGAAATATTATAAGTTAAAGAGTGACTCAACATTTGACTTATAAATCCATAAAATAAATATTAAAATCTATAGTTTTGCAGAATTTACATCACACAAACTCCCAAAGAATCCTTGTTAGCTATTGTTCTCTTTTAAGGGTTAACTCTCTCGCTCTCCTACCATTCTGCCTTCTGTGGTTAACTGTAAGCACTGTTTTTTTCGTTAAATGTCTGTGGGGATTTTTGAATCGTTTTTTTTTAAGGTAAAATAGCAGGTGCTTCTTTTTATATGAAAATTGTAGCAGAATCTAAAATACTATAACTATAACAACAGCAAATTGAAATGAAATGCTCAACTTTGAACAAAAAAAAAATCCAGACTTGAAAGATTTCTTTTTGATGCTTTAGTAAAAAAAAATGTTTAAGAGCAACATGTGAAGAGGGTTAAAACTACAGGATCCTTTTTAATCCTATTAAAAAATTTACAAGAGAGCAACATAAAAAAAGAGAAAAGAAAATCAGAGTAAAAAAAATTGTTTCGGAAATCAGTTTAAATGATTTTCAATTAATAAGAATAATTGAAGGAGACTCTCTGAGGTCGAAGGACCTTTAATCTTTTTGCCACTAATTAGAAATGAAGAATTTCTCAAAAAAAATTGGAAATTTTCTGAAACTTTTTTTAAAAACCGAAATTTTTAAAAATTTTGGATTGATGAGTTAATGATTTGATGGCTTGATTGTGTAATCTAAATCGAAATTTTTTTTTAAAAATCGAAAATTTTTTAAAAAATCTGAATTTTTTAAAATTCATATTTTGAAAATATGTAGATATTTTTTTAAAAAAAATCAAAAAACTTTTTTAAAAAACCTTTTTTAAATTGAACAAATTTTTTAAAATCGAAAAATGCTTCAATTTTTTTTTAGCAGAACTGTCCAACAAATTGAGACTTTTTGATTGGAACAGAATAGTGACCCTATAATTCTGAAAAAGCATGTTGAGTAGATAATTTTTGTAGAATAAACTTATAGTCCAGCTGGTCTGAATTTTTTTTTACAGTTGGTCAAAGTTTTCATTTTTTGATCGAAGGGAGCATTATACTAACTGAAAAAAATGTTGTAAGTTAATATATGAGAGAATTCTTATGGTCAGAGTTATATTATGGAATTTTATGGGGATCATTTTTGTAGAATAACTTAACCCTGTAGCTCCTTTCTTTAGGGGTCAATTTGACCCTCTTTTTGAGAAAATTAAAAAAAGTCCTTTCAAAAAGGACATTTAAGGATTCAAATATTGTACGAAAATTTTCACCGGAAAATTTCATAATATAACTCTGACCACAGGAATTCTCTCAGATATTAACAAAAATGATACCCTTTCAGTATTATAGGGTCACTATTCTGTTCCAAAAATGCTGTTGGACAGTGTAGGTAATTTTGATGAGAATTTTGCTCGAACTGTGGCCACCAAATTTTCTTTATTTTTGGATCAATAATCTGTCATTTGTCTTTAAGGCACAAATGGCGTCAAATCGAATCTTTGGTGAATTTTGGGACATTCCTGATATAATATAGACTAAACTGTAGATATTTGCCTGAATATTTCGTTGCATACTTTAAAGTGTCACAGTTATTTGCAGGCATTACTTAGTAATGAGTGGCAGTTACCCTATTTATTACCGAATATGGATAAAATAATGATTTTAATGGAATTGATTAACTTACACGGTTTTTTAAGTGTTAAAATTTGTATTTAAAATTTACCAATTATGGTTTATTTCAAAATTAAAATACCCTCTCTAACTTTTCTTTCATTTGTTCATTTCACTTTAATTATAGTTCTTGCTTCTAAATATAACAAATAATTTCGATTTAAATCTAAACAGGACATAAGGTTTACATGTATTGATAGATAGTGCCTGAATATAGCTCTGTATGCAATAATAAGTCCTTAACAACCATAGATAGATAATAAAAACTCACAATGCAAACCATCATCAATAAATTTTTGTAATGAATAATAAAACTGGGAAGAATAAAGCGTCAGTTGTTTGGTCAACAACAATGAAAGCAACTGCAGCAACAAAAAAAAATTATACAAAAACCAAACAAAAATCCCTTATAAAAGAAAAGTGCCAAGAGTCAATATGCACAACATTTATAAGCCTTGCAACATATGTTGCCTTAAACAATTTTCAATCACTCAATAATAATATACAGCATGAAAAAAAGTAAAAAATAACAACAATAATGTAGAGGATTTTCAAGAGGTTCAATAACAGATGAGTTGAAATTTGTTGGGTTTCAAAAAATAAAAAATACAAAAAAAGATTCTAAACACCGGAACTGTAATTTGAGCAATCTCTGTAGTCTGCAGTAAGGAAAAGGCCAAAATTAGATAAATATCTTTGAATTAACTTCCTTCCGTTTTGGGGTTTTAAAATCAATAGGAAATATAATTTAAAAAATCTTAATTTGTTTAAAGATCTTGGCATGAAAATAAGCTTTAAATATAACTTTATTTCTGACTTTTTGTTGCAGATTAATCTAATAAATTTTTGTTGAATTTCTGAAAATCCCTACCTGCTGCTTAAATTCTTCTTTGTTACCTGGGCGCGTGCCGGCTGTCGTCATTTAAGGTTTCTTTCATTCTTTAAAATTTTTTTGCTCTTCATTTCATACGGTTTGTTGAGTATGATTTTTTTCTGTTTATAATTCCTTTTGCTCTGATCATTGCATAAGTGTGTAGTTGTGTGTAGTTTATTTTGCTCTCTCTCTCGGTTCTTTTGTGGTTATTATCCTGTTTACTGTCATTGACTTTGACAACAACAAAACTGCTATTTTCAAAACATATGACGCTTACAATTATTACGGATTTTTTAAGGTGTTTTTTTGGTTTTTTTTTATTGTTCTGAAATTTGTTTGAGATTATTTTAAAATTATAGGATCTGCAGGATTAATACACTTGTACATACATAATTCAAACAAAAAGAGAGATTTTTACAGGATTACAATAGATTTTAAAGCATTAAAGAAATAATCGCCAAGGTAACTCAAGAAACAAATTTCGTACTTGTTTTATTTAGAAATTAAAAATGAGGGATTTACAATAAATGACGTATCTTTTGAATGAGTTTTTGTTTTTTAATAACTTATGTCATTTTGAAGGGTACATATCTGTCATTTATTCTCACTTAGTTATTGAACATTATAGTGCAAACAAGAAGGATTTCTTTGCTTCGCAACTGTCGAATTTTGTACCAACAAAGCGTTATATGCGGGAAGTTTTGCTTTACTTCTTTAATTTGAAAAACTGGTCCGCTGAAGCACATCGATTGCTCACCAAAGCTTATTTTGATACGGAAGACTAAGATCGCCCAGGCCAGCCAAAAGGGTTTGAAAACCAAGAATTGGAGGCATTACTCCATGAATATTGTTGTCAACAAAAGCTTGCAGAATCATTGGGAGTTCAGTTCTGTTCTAGTTCTGTTCTGTTCTAGTTCTGTTCTAGTTCTGTTCTAGTTCTGTTCTAGTTCTGTTCTAGTTCTGTTCTAGTTCTGTTCTAGTTCTGTTCTAGTTCTGTTCTAGTTCTGTTCTAGTTCTGTTCTAGTTCTGTTCTAGTTCTGTTCTAGTTCTGTTCTAGTTCTGTTCTAGTTCTGTTCTAGTTCTGTTCTAGTTCTGTTCTAGTTCTGTTCTAGTTCTGTTCTAGTTCTGTTCTAGTTCTGTTCTAGTTCTGTTCTAGTTCTGTTCTAGTTCTGTTCTAGTTCTGTTCTAGTTCTGTTCTAGTTCTGTTCTAGTTCTGTTCTAGTTCTGTTCTAGTTCTGTTCTAGTTCTGTTCTAGTTCTGTTCTAGTTCTGTTCTAGTTCTGTTCTAGTTCTGTTCTAGTTCTGTTCTAGTTCTGTTCTAGTTCTGTTCTAGTTCTGTTCTAGTTCTGTTCTAGTTCTGTTCTAGTTCTGTTCTAGTTCTGTTCTAGTTCTGTTCTAGTTCTGTTCTAGTTCTGTTCTAGTTCTGTTCTAGTTCTGTTCTAGTTCTGTTCTAGTTCTGTTCTAGTTCTGTTCTAGTTCTGTTCTAGTTCTGTTCTAGTTCTGTTCTAGTTCTGTTCTAGTTCTGTTCTAGTTCTGTTCTAGTTCTGTTCTAGTTCTGTTCTAGTTCTGTTCTAGTTCTGTTCTAGTTCTGTTCTAGTTCTGTTCTAGTTCTGTTCTAGTTCTGTTCTAGTTCTGTTCTAGTTCTGTTCTAGTTCTGTTCTAGTTCTGTTCTAGTTCTGTTCTAGTTCTGTTCTAGTTCTGTTCTAGTTCTGTTCTAGTTCTGTTCTGTTCTAGTTCTGTTCTAGTTTTGTTCTAGTTCTGTTCTAGTTCTGTTCTAGTTCTGTTCTAGTTCTACTTCTTTTCAAAATCGTTTGCGAGCAGCAGAATTCATCCAAAGGCAGGGAAAATGGGTCCCATAATGCCTCACCCGCTTTATAGTCCATACCATGCCCCGTCCGACTTCTATTAGTTTCGATCGATGCAGAACGCTCTCTCTGGGATACGTTTCACTTGAGAAATAATATCCATAATCGGTTTGATTCGTTCTTGGTCTCAATGGATGAGCAGTTCTTTTGCCTCGGAATCCATATAATTCCAGAAAGATGGCAAAAGGCCAATACTTTGAATAAATTTATCGTATGTTATACAAATGTTTAAAAAAAGTTTTTTAAAAACCACCCATACTCAATTCAAATCATGCCTAAACAACTGTCAAAACAATTGTCATTGTTTTAGCTTCATAAAAAGCTATACAAAAAAGATTTTAAATCAAATCCTTTTCAAAAACCAGTAAATAGTTCAATCAAAACTAACTTTATAATCTAAACAAACACAAAACACAACTCAACTAAATGTCAGTTACTTACTCTCTTAGCAACGAAATTCTTTCATATTTTCTTTTGACAATGTCTCTATGACATTTAAAGACTTCAAAAAACATTCATACCCTCATGCCTTCATTCATTCATAAATCGCCTTGCCAAAAACACATTTATTATCCTACTCTGGTCAGTACTTATAAGCAGAGAGTACATTTTTACACAAAATGAAATCTAACTGTCACTAAATGATGCCAAGAGAACAATAATAACACAATCACCGCTCTAAACGGTATTTTGTAAAGAAACTTCAAAGCGTATTTCTTGAACACTCGCCAACAATTTTATTTTCTTTTTTTTTAGTTTTTTGCTTAAAACGACATTGCGCTTTTAGACAAACATTTGGACATGAACAAATTCACAGCAAAACAGAGTACAATTGCATTATTAAACTCTGGTTGAGTTTTTGGGTTCTTAATCAATGTTTTTTTGTTTGTGCGATTTTATGTACTCGTATTTACTCCTAGATTCTAGAGTTGGTAAACAAATTGTGGTAGTGGTTTTGTTTAGCAAGCGCCATGATGGCTATTTACTATAAAACGACAATATGTTGATGCCACTAACTGCTGGTGCTGCTGGACAAACCAAACACAATTGTAGAAGCAGCATCGCAAATAAAGAGTTGGAGTATCTCGCTGTTTTGGGTTAGACCTCCTCGGGAGTTGACAACATCAGCGCAATTGCAATAAAACAATTTACCAAACAAGACCATTTTGAATAGATATAAATGTGTCCAACATAAGAACATATTAAACTTACAAAAGTTTTTTTTGTGGGCTGCAGGGGCGTAACTTTTCCCTCTTTAGTTTGCCCAGAAAATTTTGTGACCTAATTAAAAAAATAATAAAAATCATACATAATTTCAATACAATTTCTACAAAATCAATGAAATTTTGAAAAATCAGATATTTTTAAATTCCTAAATAGATATTGAAAATCCCTCCATTACTAATTTCGGGGAATTTTGAAAAATGTTACAAAAAAATTTAGAAAATTACCTTAAATTTTATACAAAATTTAAAAAAACAGAAATTTTTAAATTCCTAAAAAGATATTGAAAATCCCTCCATTCCTAATTTCGGGGAATTTGGAAAAATTTTACAAAAAAAGTAATTAGTAAAGCAAAAAGTTCATTTTAAACAAAAAAAATTTAAATTCCCAAAAAAAGTTTTAAAATTCCCTTATTTAGTTTCCCCAGAAAATGTTGGGACCTTATTAAAAATAATAAACACCATAATTAATTTCAATACAATTTCAACAAAATCAATGAACGTTGTATACAAATTTTGAGAAACCAGAAATTTTTAAATTCCTACAAAGATATTGAAAATCCCCTCATTTCTAATTTCGGGGAATTTTTAAAAAATTTTCGATAAAATTGATAAATAAAGCAACAAGATTATTTAAACAAAAAAAAATTCAAATTCCCCAAAAAAAAAAAAATTAGAAAATTCCCTTTTTCGTTTCCCCAGAAAATTTTGGGAGCTAATTAAAAATAATAAATATCAAAAATAATTTCAATACAATTTCAACAAAATCAATGAACTTTGTATAAAAAATTTTAAAAATTAGAAATTTTAAATTCCTAAAAAGATATTGAAAATCGCCTGATTCCTAATTTCAGGGAATTTTGAAAAGTTTTGCAATAAAATTGATCAATAAACCAATAAGTTAAATTTAAACAAACAATTTCAAATTCCCAAAAAAATTGTGAAAATTCCTTTTTAGTTTCCCCAGAAAATTTAGTGAACTAATTAAAAATCAATGAACTTCGTATACAAATTTTGAAAAATCAGAAATTTTTAAATTCCCACAAAAATATTAAAAATCTCCCAATCCTAAATATCGGGTAATTTATAAAAAGTTTAGAGTAAAAGTGTTCAATAAAGCAAAAACTTAAATTAAAACAAAAAAAATAATTCCCAGAAAAATTTCGAAAATTTCCTTTTAGTTTCCCCAGCTAATTTTGGGAGTTAATTAAAAATAATTAAAAAACATACACCATTTCAATACAATTTCAACAAAATCAAGGAAATTTGTAGATATACAAATTTTGAAAAACCATAAATATTTGAATTCCCATAAAGATATTGAAAATCCCCTCATTCCTAATTTCGGGGAATTTTGAAAAATTTTACATTAAATTACATTTATTGATCACTATAAAGCAAAAAAGATAAATTTTTATGAAAAAATTTCAAATTCCGAAAAAAATTTAGAAAATTCCCTTTTTTAGTTTCCCCAGAAAATTTTGGGAGCTAATTAAAAATAATAAATATCAAAAATATTTTCAATACAATTTCAACAAAAACAATAAATTTGGAAAAAAACCAAAAAAATTTAAATTCCTAAAAAGATATTAAAAATCTCCCTATTCCTAATTTCGGGTAATTTTGAAATTTTTTAAAGTTAATGTGATTTGTAAGTAATGAAATTTAATTTTAACAAAAAATTTCAAATTCCCAAAAAATTTTAGAAAATTCCCTTTTTTAGTTTCCCCAGAAAATTTTAAGACCTTATTAAAACAATAAATTTTGAATTCAAATTTTGAAAATTCAGAAATTTGTAAATTCCTAAAAAGATATTAAAAATCTCCCTATTCCTACTTTCGGGTAATTTTGAAATTTTTTAGAGTTAAAGTGATCAGTTAGCAATGCAATTAAATTTTAACAAAAAATTTCAAATTCCCAAAAAATTTTAGAAAATTCCCTTTTTTAGTATCCCCATTTCGGGGAATTTTGAAATATTTTAGTGTCAATAAAGCATTCAGATTTGCATATTATTGTATCAAAGAAGTAAACAATTAAATTTAAACAAACAATTTTGAATTCCCAAAAACTTTATGAAAATTTCCTTTAAGTTTCCCCAGAAAATTTACTAATTGAAAATATTGAATGTATGACTTAAAAATGTGCGATTTTTTCAAATTTTTAGATTTTATTTTGAAAGATTTGTACAATATAAATTTATTCAAAGTTATATGACATTTTCCCATCTTTCTGGCAACATATGGATTCCGAGCCAAAAGAACTGCTCATCTTTTAGTGAAGTGAAGTGAAGCGTATCATTGGCATTACGATAGCGCCATGGATATCTGTGATTTTCTGTCTGTCATAATATGTCTCTCTTTGAGAACTGACTATAGATCATTATGGATCAGTCTCATGATCTCTAAACCTAACCCAATCTAATTTCAAGAAATTTATATTTTTTCCAAATCATTCCAATACAAATATCGCCTCCTTTTCCTCTCACAAAAATCTCCCCCGCCTTTTGTGTTAAAAATTAAACGTTTTATTGTGTTGGTTACATTGGCGCTATAGCACATTTATCATTTTCATTTATATTGTTGAAGTTTTCAAACCACAAGAGAAGAGAAGAGACTAGGTTAGGTTTGGTTTTTCCCTTCCACAACAACAGCAACAATACGAATCATCGTCAAAAATCCAACAACAATATTTATAAAAAAAACAAACCTAAAGGTGCGTTTGGTAGGCAAAATATACGAAAATTCTTTTACGGCGCCAAATAGAGCAACACATGTACACAAATAAATACAAAACTTAGGATCACTTCCAATTCTTTTTTTTTTTTGGTTCTGGCTATGGACTGTTCTATGATAAACTTTAACTCTGGCAAACAACTTGCACAAAAGTAACAAATTTAAGCTCTTAAGCAAATATACAACTCAAACTTTAAACAAATAGATTTGAAATGAAACTCCCCTCCAAAAAAAAAAACCCAGAAACTTCAAAAAACGTTACTATCAATGGTATCGGAAGTTTCAAGCAACAACACACAAAATTTACGAAAAAGATTTCTTAAGAGTCTAAAAAAAAGAAAAATAAAAAATATTTACACAGATTTACAACCAACTTGTTGCTAACGAGACGTGATGTACACAGCCCGCTTTCTTCTTTAAGCCGGCAATTGAAACAACAGCAGCTCAGCAGCAACAAGCACGTTTATTTGCCTACGGAAGTGGCCTAAACAATGAACTGAATGAATTGCACAGTAGCTTACACAGATCAAGTCAAGCACATACAGATCCAGACCTAAAGAAGTTATAAATGTGTGGTAGGAAAACTAAACAAAAACAAAAAACAAGTAAGAAAGTATGGTCAGGCTTGATAATACCCTACACTGAGTCAATGAGCAAAAAGCTTTTTCTTTAAAAATTTCTATAATTTATTTTCGGAAGTTGACGATCAACACCGATCAACAGGTCAGCCAACCAGACGGACGGACGGACATCGTTTAATCGACTATAGTCCTATTTCGGAAGGAAATTTGTATGGGGGCTAGATGAAATAATGGACCTATTGCAGCCAGTTTCAATAGGATTCGTCCTTGGACCAGATTTGATCGAAATATCTTCAAAATTGCGACCTATACTTTGCGTACAAGGATTATATGGAAATCCAGACAGACGGACGGACATCCTTTAAGCGACTATAGTCCAATTTCGGTAGGACATTTGTATGGGGTCTAGTTGAAGTAATGGACCAATTTCATCCAGTTTCAATAGGTTTTGTCTTCGAACCAAATTTGATTGAAATATCTTCAATATTGCGACCTGTACAATGTTTACATGGACAGTCATGCAGACGGACGGACGGAGGGACATCATTTAATCGACTATAGTCCAATTTCCGGAAGACATTTGTATGGGGACTTGGTGAAGTAATGGACAAATTTCATCCAGTTTCAATTGATTTTGTCTTCGAACCAAATTTGATTGAAATATCTTCAATATTGAGACCTGTACTTTGCGCACAATGTTTACATGGACAGTCATGCAGACGGACGGACAGAGGGACATCGTTTAATCAACTATAGACCTATTTCCGGAGGACATTTGTATGGGGACTTGGTGAAATAATGGACCAATTACAGCCAATTTCATAGGGTTTGTCCTTGTGCCAAATTTAATCGAAATATCTTCAAAATTGCGATCTGTACTTTGCGGACAAGATTTATATGGAAAGCCAGTCAGCCAGCCAGACGGACGGAGGAGATTTGTATGTGAACTAGGTGAAATTATGAACCGATTTCATCGTGTCTCAATAGGATTTGTCCTTGTGCCAAATTTGATCGAAATATCTTCAATATTGCGACCTGTGCTTTGCGCACAAGGTTTACATGGACAGTCAGCCAGACGGACAGAGGGATATCGTTTAATCAACTCTAGTCCTATTTCGGGAGAACATTTGTATGGGGACTTGGTGAAATGATGGACCAATTTCAGCAATTTTCAATATTCTTTTTTCTTGTCTCAAATTTTATCGAAATATCTTCAAAATTGCGACCAATGTACAGGTCGCAATTTTGGTTTATATGTAAAGCCAGCCAGCTAGAAGGACGGACGGATGGACATCATTTAATCGACTAAAGTCCTATTTCCGGAAGACATTTATACGTGGGCTATGTGATGGACGGACATTGTCGATCTGTATACTTTAATTAGATTAATATTTTAGGGCGTTACAAATATCATCACAAACGCATAATACCCTTACAACTATGCTAGTGTAGGGTATAAAAAACCCCAACTCGAGTCATACTCTTAACCTGGACTGCTAGCTGGAGCTGGTATTGTCAACCCAAAGCTTAATATAACAACAAACAGCCATCTAGCCAGCCAGCCAGCCAAACAGTCAGTCAGTTATTTAGCCAATTGAGCTTAGTTAGACGGACTCTGACGCTTTGTATTATAGTTTTTATTTTTGTTTGCCGACATACGATTTGCATAAATGTGTATTTCATTTCATATATTTTTTTTCCATTTCATTTCAGTTCTGTTTATTTTATTTAACTTGTGTTCAGTTTAGTTTAGTTTACAATGACAAAAGATCTCATAATTGCATGATTTAACTGGCTATTCATACACAACAAAAATATATAAAATAAAAAAAAAAAACACAAATAATTTGCTGGAATCACACACTGAGAGAAAAAATGGAGGAGTTCATTTCATAGTACATATCAAGATTTTGTAAAAATACCAAGGATTTAAAGAGCCTATGTCTTTGTCTTTCCGAAAACTTGGACCATATAGGATTTTGGATTTTTGAAAATTCGAACTTAATTTCGAAATTTCTGAAAATGTCTAAAATATCTCTAAAACTTTAATTTTATGCTCATTTATAATAAAAAATATAATTTTGAATTAAATTTTTTCTCAATTTTGGATTTTCGAAAATTCGAACATTATTTCTAAATTTCTTAAAATGCCAAAATAAATCTCTAAATTTTAATTAATGCCCGTTTATTACAAAACTTTTATTACGATTTAAAATTTTCTTCATTTTAACATAATTTTAGATTTTCGAAAATACGAACTTAATTTCGAAATTTCTTAAAATGAAGAAATCTCTAAAAAGTTAATTTTATGCTCATTTATTTTAAAATTATAAATTTTAATAAATGTTTTCTTAATTTTTACTCAATTTTGGATTTTCGAAAATTGGAACTTATTTCGAAATTTTTTAAAATATTAAAAAAAAAATCTGTAAAATAATTTTGCTTTCATTTTTAAAATTTTCTTTATTTTTAACTCAATTTTAGATTTTCCAAAATTCGAATTTGATTCGAAATTTTTTTAAAAGGTCTAAAAAATTTTTAAATTTAAATTTTATCTCAAATATTTAAAAATTATAATTTTGAATAAATTTTTTTCAAAATTTTGAAATTTTGGATTTTCGAAAATTTGACTTAATTTCGAAATTTTTTAAAATGTTTAAAAAACCTCTAAAAACTTCATGCTCAGTTATTTAAAATTATAAATTTTAATTAATTTTAACTCAATTTCAGAATTATGAAAATTCGAACTTAATTTCGAAAAATCTTAAAATTTCTATAAAAATCTCTAAAATTTAAATTAAATTTATTTATTTAATTTAATTTAATTGCACAACTTTCATTAGGTGCAAAATTTCGAAATGTTTTCAAATGTCTAATAAATCTTTAAATTTTATAAATTATAAATTTTTCTTAATTTTTACTCAATTTCAGATTTTCGAAAATTCGAACTAAATTTCGAAATTTTTTAAAATGTCTAAAAAACTTCAAAAATTTTAATTTAATGCCCGTTAATTACAAAATTTTCAGAATTATATAAAATTTTCATCATTTTAACATAATTTTGGATCATCGAAAATTCTAACTTAATTTCGAAACTTCTTAAAATGTATAAAACATTTCTAAAATTTACAATTTATGCCTATTTTAAATAATTTTCTTCAATTTTAGATTTTCAAAAATTCGAACTTAATTTCGAAATTTCTTAAAATATCAAAAGAATCTCTAAAATTCGAAATTAATGCTAACTTATTATAAAATTATAAATTTGAATTAAATTTTTCTTAAGTTTTACTCAATTTCAGATTTTCAAAAATCCAAACTTAATTTCGAAATTTCTTAAAAATTTCAAAAATTTTAATTTAATGCCCGTTAATTACAAAATTTTCAGAATGATATAAAATTTTCTTCATTTTAACACAATTTTGGATCTTCGAAAATTCTAACTTAATTTCGAAACATCTTAAAATGTATAAAACATCTCTAAAATTTACATTTTATGCTTATTTATAACAAATTTTCTTCAATTTTAGATTTTCAAAAATTCGAACTTAATTTCGAAATTTCTTAAAATATCAAAAAAAATCTCTAAAATTCGAATTTAATGCTAACTTATTATAAAATTATAAATTTGAATTAAATTTTTTAAGTTTTACTCAATTTTGGATCTTCGAAAATTCTAACTTAATTTCGAAACTTCTTAAAATTTATAAAACATCTCTAAAATTTACATTTTATGCTTATTTATAACAAATTTTCATCAATTTTAGATTTTCAAAAATTCGAACTTAATTTCGAAATTTCTTAAAATGTCAAAAAAATCTCTAAAATTCGAAATTAATGCTAACTTATTATAAAATTATAAATTTGAATTAAATTTTTCTTAAGTTTTACTCAATTTTGCATTATTGAAAATTCGAACTTAATTTCGAAATTTCTTAAAGTGTAAAAAATTTCAAAAATTTTAATTTAATGACCGTTAATTACAACATTTGCAGAATGATATAAAATTTTCTTCATTTGAACACAATTTTGGATCTTCGAAAATTCTAACTTAATTTCGAAACTTTTAAAAATCTATAAAACATCTCTAAAATTTACATTTTATGCTTATTTATAACAAATATTCTTCAACTTAAAATTTTCGAAAATTCGAACTTAATTTCGAAATTTCTTAAAATATCAAAAAAATCTCTAAAATTCGAATTTAATGATAATTTATTATAAAATTAGAAATTTGAATTCAATTTTTCTCAAATTTTACTCAACTTTGAATTTTCAAAAATTCGAACTTAATTTCGAAATTTTTTAAAATGTCAAAAAATCTCTAAAATTCGAAATTAATGCTTACATATTATAAAATTATAAATTTGAATTAAATTTTTCTTAAGTTTTACTCAATTTTGGATTTTCGAAAATTCGAACTTAATTTCGAAATTTCTTAAAATGTCAAAAAATCTCTAAAATTTTAATTTTATTTTGTTCGTTATAAAATTATCACTTGGTTTTATGATTTTCTTATTTTCATATAATTTTGTGATGTTCGAAAAGTCGAACTTAATTTCGAAAATTCCTAAAATGTGCACAAAATGTTCTACATAATGTTTTACAATCGCGCCAGCAGTTTAAAAGGTAGTTTGTTCTACCCAAAGTCTTGAAAGGACTAGATTTTTTTGTTATCAATTTTTTTTTCTTATTATTCTTTAATTTTCCAAGTGTATGCAAGTTATAAAAAGACACAACTTTGTCAAATGACACAAGATGAGTAAATATTTAGTATTTCTGTATTAAAAAAAAGGTGTGAATAACAATCAACATCATGGACATCAAAATGTTGTGGGGGTGTTGAAGAAAAATGCGACACCAGAGAGTCAGCACAACAAAAAAAAAACCAGGGGCAGTTGTTTAAAAGTAAGAAAAAAAATGTGCGTTAAACAGCAATTAATAAATGTCGCTATAAAGAACGGATACTGACTTAAATTAAAATATTTAATTTAAATATTTAAAGCATATATCCTGAAAAAAAACAAAGACGTTTTTAAAATCTATTTTATAACACAAATTTTCTTTAACTAAAATTCAATAGATTGTTGTTTTATTAAAACCCTAGGTGTTCTTTAAATTGTATTGTATTTGTTTCAATATTACAATAAAATTTAAAGAAACAGGTGCTTTAGCCGATAACGCCTAGATAGATATTACATTCATATTGTAGAGTAGAGTCTCCATACAAGTACATACTACTATAGCAATATCATTATACTCTCATCTACCTATTCATTCCTGTTTGATCATTCTTGTTGTCCTTAACGAAAAATCCAACTTCTTTTGTCTGGGCGTTTTTTTTTGTTTTTGTGTCTTCGTATCTTGTAATCGATCTAGCAGGTGGCAATGTAAATTGTCCACACTTCCACATTGACTGTTTTTTTCTTAATATTTTTTTTTACTCTCTCATTTTTAACATATTTTGAGGATCTTTCTATAAAGGTTTGAGAGAGTGTGTGTGTGTGTGCTTCAAGTGTTTGTTGTGCAACAGCAGGTTGAAAGGACATCATTACATAGAACAATTATTTGGTTATGTTAAAAGAATTTATTAATTTTCTACAAAATACAACTAAAACCCAATAACAGCAACAAAACTGAAAATAATTCAAAGCTGTTTTCTTTAGAGTTATTATAGGAAAACTAGGAGTTGTAATAAAAATAATAAAATACTACAAAAAAAGTCATATAACACATGTTTAGGGGCCACAGAAAACAGAAACAAATATAAACTGTCTTGGCAGAAGGATACATACACCTGATCTATTGGTTTGTTTCTTTGTGTGTGTGTTTTGGAGGGAAAATTCAAGATCATAAATTTATACAGCACATTAGCTATACATAATATTCTTTATATCATTTTTTTAAAAATATACGAGAAATTACACTTGCTAGCTGATAAAAAGTTATAAACGTTTATCACTAATGAAAATTTCCAGCAGCTGAATTAAGGAAATCAGGAAAATATTAGTAACGCTTTCAAATTTTATCAATAAAAAGTGATATTTATTATAATTTAAATGGAAAATTCAAAGCAAAGGAAACTCAATATTTAATAGATTGTTAATAAAAACTCAACACAATTTCCTTTTATTTTGTAAGTCTCAGTTCAGCTTCAGTCGCAGATATTTGAACTGACCTAGTTTAGCTTCAATTGTAGATCCTTAAACAGTCCTAGTTTAACTTTAAATTAAGATCTATATTTTAGATATTTATTTAGTCCCAGTTTAACTTCAATCGTGGATCTTTATTCAGTCCCAGTTTAGCTTCAATCGTGGATCTTTATTCAGTCCCAGTTTAGCTTCAATCGTGGATCTTTATTCAGTCCCAGTTTAGCTTCAATCCTGGATCTTTGTTCAGTTCCAGTTTAGCTCCAATCGTTGATCTTTATTCAGTCAAAGTTTAGCTTCAATCCTAGATCTTTGTTCAGTTCCAGTTTAGCTTCAATCGTGGATCTTTATTCAGTCCCAGTTTAGCTCCAATCGTTGATCTTTATTCAGTTCCAGTTTAGATTCAATCGTGGATCTTTATTCAGTTCCAGTTTAGATTCAATCGTGGATCTTTATTCAGTCTCAGTTTATCTTCAATCGTGGATTTTTATTCAGTCCCAGTTTAGCTTCAATAGTGGATCTTTATTCAGTCCCAAATTATCTTCAATCGTGGATCTTTATTCAGTCCCAGTTTAGCTTCAATCGTGGATCTTTATTCAGTCCCAGTTTAGCTTCAATCCTGGATCTTTAGTCAGTCCCAGTTTAGCTTAAATTGTGGATCTTTTTTCACTCCTAGTTTAGCTTCAATCGAGGATCTTTATTCAGTCCCAGTTTAGCTTCAATCGTGGATCTTTATTCAGTCCCAGTTCAGCTTCAATCCTGGATCTTTATTCAGTCCCAGTTTAGCTTCAAACCTGGATCTTTATTCAGTCTCAGTTTAGCTTCAATCGTGGATCTTTATTCAGTCCCAGTTCAGCTTCAATCCTGGATCTTTATTCAGTCCCAGTTTAGCTTCAATCCTGGATCTTTATTCAGTCGCAAATTAGCTTCAATCGTGGATCTTTATTCAGTCCCAAATTAGCTTCAATCCTGGAACTTTATTCAGTCCAAGTTTAGCTTCAATCCTGGATTTTTATTCAGTTCCAGTTTAGCTTCAATCGTGGAACTTTATTCAGTCCCAGTTTAGCTCCAATCGTTGATCTTTATTCAGTCCCAGTTTAGCTTCAATCCTGGATATTTATTCAGTTCCAGTTTAGCTTCAATCGTGGATCTTTATTCAGTCCCAGTTTAGCTTCAATCGAGGATCTTTATTCAGTCCCAGTTTAGCTTCAATCGTGGATCTTTATTCAGTCCCAGTTCAGCTTCAATCCTGGATCTTTATTCAGTCCCAGTTAAGCTTCAATCGTGGATCTTTATTCAGTCCCAAATTAGCTTCAATCGTGGATTTTTATTCAGTCCCAGTTTAGCTTCAATCGAAGATCTTTATTCAGTCCCAGTTTAGCTTCAATCGTGGATCTTTATTCAGTCCCAGTTCAGCTTCAATCCTGGATCTTTATTCAGTCCCAGTTAAGCTTCAATCGTGGATTTTTATTCAGTCCCAAATTAGCTTCAATCGTGTATTTTTATTCAGTCCCAGTTTAGCTTCAATCGTGGATCTTTATTCAGTCCCAAATTAGCTTCAATCGCGGAACTTTATTCAGTCCCAGTTTAGCTTTAATCGTGGATCTTTATTCAGTCGCAAATTAGCTTCAATCGTGGATCTTTATTCAGTCCCAAATTAGCTTCAATCGTGGATCTTTATTTAGTCCCAGTTTAGCTTCAATCGTAGATATTGAAACTGTCCTAGTTTAGCCTTAATAGAAGTCCTAGTTAAGCTTCAATCACATATCTTTAAACAATCCTCGTTTAGCTTTAATCAAAGTTTCCGTTTAGCTTTAATCGTAGTTTTATCTCCCCCAGTTCCGCTTTAAAAATATTTTGAGTATCAACTAAGTCTAAAAATAACCAAAAAACCTTTTCAATATGCTGCTTCCTTAATTAAACTCCACTTCACATGCGTAGAGATTTCTTAACCACAAATTTGTTAAGATTTGCCCAACGATATGCAAAAAAATAAAACCAACCAACCAAAAAAAAACAAACAAATATTATAAATCGCATGAATCCTTATTGCCAGAACAACCAAAAGCAGAGAAATCGCCATAATTTGCATTTCAAAGTGAATTTATTTCAATTTTATTTGATATTAATTGCGTATAACTATAAAAAAAAAGCGATTTTTTTCGGTAATAGGCAAAAGACAAACCAAAAGCCTTTTCGAGGGATTTTTATTTAAAAACTGAAGCAGCAGCAGAATAGATATGCTAACGAAAAAGATAATAAAAACAAATATAAAACTCTAGGAACAAAGGTAAGCATAACAAACTGGGCTGTAGGTATGACTCGTTCGAGCTTTAGTTTGTTGTAGGAGCTCTAAAGCGTTTTACAGTAGCCATCCAAACCAATCTAAACCCAATATTGTATTGTAATGTAGAAAAAAAGTAAAGTAAAGTACTCAATGGCCTGCAGCTGTTAACATGTGAAAGAAAAAACCTCTTGCTGTTTTTGTGAGTTTCCTAGTGATCAGTGTGTTTTGCAGTAACTACAATCAAACCTACCAGTAATCGTTGCTGCAACAATATAAGAACAATATTTGTGGCCTTAAGGAATTTTAAAGTTGATATTGAGTACATTTCAGTTGTTTGTTGGTACACAATTGACAGGTTGCTGGCAAAAAGAGGTGTGAAAGGGTTTTAAATAATTTGAAATAGGACTGGGACAGAATAAAGATCCACGATTGAAGCTAAACCAGGACTGAATAAAGATCCACGATTGATGCTAAACTGGGACTGAATAAAGATCCACGATTGGAGCTAAACTGGGACTGAATAAAGATCCACGATTGGAGCTAAACTGGGACTGAATAAAGATCAACGATTGAAGCTATATTGGGACTGAATAAAGATCCACGATTAAAGCTAATTTGCGACTGAATAAAGATCCAGGATTGAAGCTAAACTAGGACTGAATAAAGATCCACGATTGAAGCTAAACTGGGACTGAATAAAGATCCACGATTGGAGCTAAACTGGGACTGAATAAAGATCCACGATTGAAGCTAAACTGGGACTGAATAAAGATCCACGATTGGAGCTAAACTGGGACTGAATAAAGATCCAGGATTGAAGCTAAACTAGGACTGAATAAAGATCCACGATTGAAGCTAAACTAGGACTGAATAAAGATCAGCGATTGAAGCCATATTGGGACTGAATAAAGATCCACGATTGAAGCTAATTTGCGACTGAATAAAGATCCAGGATTGAAGCTAAACTGGGACTGAATAAAGATCCACGATTAAAGCTAATTTGCGACTGAATAAAGATCCAGGATTGAAGCTAAACTGGGACTGAATAAATTTCCACGATCAAAGCTAAACTGGGACTGAATAAAGGATCCACGATTGGAGCTAAACTGGGACTGAATAAAGATCAACGATTGAAGCTAAACTGGGACTGAATAAAGATGCAGGATCAAAGCTAAACTGGGATTGAATAAAGATCCACGATTGAAGCTAAACTGGAACTGAATAAAGATCCACGATTGGAGCTAAACTGGGACTGAATAAAGAATAACGATGAAAGCTAAACTGGGACTGAACAAAGATCCACGATTGAAGTTAAACTGGGACTGAATAAAGTTCCACGATTGAAGCTAAACTGGGAGCGAATAAAGATCCACGATTGAAGCTAAACTGGGACTGAATAAAATTCCATGATTGAAGTTAAACTGGGACTGAATAAAGATCCACGATTGAAGCTAAACTGGGACCGAATAAAGATCCAAGACTGGAGCTAAACTTGGAATGAATAAAGATCCACGATTGAAGTTAAACTGAGACTGAATAAAGATCCACGATTGAAGTTAAACTGGGACTGAATAAAGATCCACGAATGTAGCTAAACTGGGACCGAATAAAGATCCACGACTGGAGCTAAACTTGGAATGAATAAAGATCCACGATTGAAGTTAAACTGAGACTGAATAAAGATCCACGATTGTAGCTAAACTGGGACTGAATAGAGATCCACTGTTGAAGCTAAACTGGGACTAAATAAAGATCTACGATTGAAGTTAAACTGGGACTGAATAAAGATCCACGATTGAAGCTAAACTGGGACCGAATAAAGATCCACGACTGGAGCTAAACTTGGAATGAATAAAGATACACGATTGAAGTTAAACTGGGACTGAATAAAGATCCACGATTGTAGCTAAACTGTTACTGAATAAAGATCCACGATTGAATCTAAACTGTTACTGAATAAAGATCTACGATTGAAGCTAAACTGGGACTGAGATTGAACTTAAACTGGGATTGCAACAAATTCTAGGATTAAAGTTAAACTAGGACTAAATAAAGATCTTTGATCTAACATTAGAGCTGAACAAAGACTGTAGAAAGATCAACTTTTAACACTGTTTGTTTTAATCCCCTTTATAACAAAAACAAACACACATATGTGGATTTGATGGCGCCTTTTTTGCAAACATACTAAGTACTCGTAGTACAATGAACGAACGAACGCATTTGAAAACCCAGACCCAGCAGCTCACACAACAAACCAAAACCAAACCAATAGAATACAATAAAACCAACAAAAACCTATAAAACAAACAATAAAAACAATTACATGTGATATTACAATCAATTTGCAACAAATAAGGCACCGTTGTATTGTTGTTGCAACTACTGTTGTAAATACAAAGACACCAACAAACAAACAAACATATAAAATGTATAGACAAATCTGGCAGCACTGTTTTGTCACATGTTTATTGTAAATACCGCAACAACAACAACAATAACAACAGCCACATTATTGTTGTTAATTTGTTGCTCTTTTTTCATTTTGAAATACTCCACCATTTTTAATGTGAATTAGAGAAGTGGAAGCTGCTCACTGGCAACTTTTTTTTTGGTTTATAGGTTGAAATTAGTTTAAAATGCTGCCATGTTGTCTGTTTCAATTAAATTACGTTAGAAGCTGGACGAAAAAAAAAAACAAAATAGTCAGAAAATTGAATCGACAAGAACGTGTCGTTTAAGCCATTTATGGTCAAATTGTTAACAATTCATTAAATGTTTGCTTGAGAGCTTTGGCTGACTGGCTGTGTGTGTCTGTTTGTTTGTTTAGTTGCTTGTTTGTGTCTGCAAGCTTTTGAGAATTTAAAGCAGTTTCAGAAAATCATTTCATTTGTTGGCTTAAGGAATTGCATTTATGTACGAAATGAATGGCTAAAGGTGTATAATTGTTGAAATATTTTAAATGTAGTTACAACATTCTAAAGGTGACAATTAATACGACAACTACTACATTTGCACAAGCAGCAAGCAGTAGCAGCAGCTAAAGAAAAAAGAGGTTAAATAAAGAATTTTGTCTATTATATGCCACCACCACCACCACCATCATTTACTATTTATTTGCTGTATGCCACAGACATTTTTGGAGCATTTCAAAAATCTTTTAAGATTAACTTTATGTATTCAATTTGAAATATTTTAAGAATTTTAACACACTTTGGTAGTTGGTTAATTTAGCAATTAAAACTGCACGAAAAGAAAGTTAATTTAGAAATCTGTTGTTGAGAAAATTAGCTTCAATCATAGAGTTTTATATAGGTCCTAAAGTGATTTTAATCATACAAATTTATACAGTAGTGAAATTAGCTTCAATCGTATATCATTATTCAGTCTAAAATAAGCATAAATTGTAGATCTTTATACAATCCCAAATTAGCTTCAATCATAGTCCCAAGTCAGCTTCAATCTTAGACCTTTATACAGTCCCAAATTAGCTTCAATCATAGTCCCAAGTTAGCTTCAATCTTAAACCTTTATACAGTCCAAAATTAGCTTCAATCGCAGACCATTATACAGTCCAAAATTACCTTCAATTATAGTCCCAAATTAACTTCAATAGTAGATCTTTATACAGTCCCAAATTAGCTTCAATCATAGTCTCATGTTAGCATCAATCATAGTCCGAAATTAATTTCAATCGTAGATCACTATACAGTCCAAAATTAGCTTCAATCATAGTCCGAAATTAGCTTCAATCATAGTCCCTAATTAGCTTCAATCAGAGTCCGAAATTAGCTTCAATCGTATATCATTATTCAGTCTCAAATAAGCATAAATTGTACATCTTTATACAGTCCCAAATTAGCTTCAATCGTAAATCTTTATACAGTCCAAAATTAGCTTCAATCATAGTCCCAAGTTAGCTTCAATCTTAAACCTTTATACAGTCCAAAATTAGCTTCAATCGCAGACCATTATACAGTCCCAAATTACCTTCAATTATAGTCCCAAATTAACTTCAATAGTCCCATGTTAGCATCAATCATAGTCCGAAATTAGTTTCAATCGTAGATCACTATACAGTCCAAAACTAGCTTCCATAGTAGACCGTTATTCAGTCCCAAATTAGCTTCAATCATAGTCCCTAATTAGCTTCAATCATAGTCCCAAGTCAGTTTCAATCTTAGACCTTTATACAGTCCAAAATTAGCTTCAATCGTAGACTATTACTATCCAAAATAACCTTCAATCATAGTCCCAAATTAGCTTCAATCATAGTCCCAAATTAGCTTCAATCATAGTCCCTAATTAGCTTCAATCATAGTCCGAAATTAGCTTCAATCGTAGATCATTAACAGTCCAAAATTAGCTTCAATCGTAGACCATTATACAGTTCCAAATTAGCTTCAATCATAGTCCCAAGTCAGCTTCAATATTAGACCTTTATACAGTAGACTATTATACTTCAATCGCTTCAATCGTAGACTATTATACAGTCCAATATTACCTTCAATCATAGTCCCAAATTAGCTTCAATAGTAGATCTTTATACAGTCCAAAATTAGCTTCAATCATAGTCCCAAAATAGCATCAATTGTAGGTCATTATACAGTCCCAAATTAACTTCAATAGTAGATCATTATACAGTTCCAATTTAGCTTCAATAGTAGATCTTTATAAATATTATACAGTTAGAATTTATCTTTAATCGTAGAACATTATACAGTCCCAAATTAGCTTCAATCGTAGATATTTATACAGTCGATGGTAATTATCCAGTCTCAAATTAGCATCAATCGTAGTTTGCATACAGTCCCAAATTATCTTCAAGCTTAGATCATTATACAGTCCCAACTTAGCTTGAATCGTAGATCTTATACAATTTTAACTTGATTCGACGATATTTATACAATCTCAAATTAGCTTCAACCGTAATCCCAGTTTAGTATCAAGCAAGAATCTATATACAGTCCCGAATTATCATCGATAGTAGGTGTTTATACAGTCCCAAATTAGCTTCATTCTATTCAATCAATCAATTCCTTTAACAACAATCTGTGACAAATGCCACACTTCTTAAAAACTTGTCACTAAAAGCCATAATTTTCTCTATAACTGTAAAAAGTATTTAAAAGTCAAATTGAAATCAATTTGAAACAAAGTCTCAAATCCTTAAACTGTTTTCTTTATGTTGTTGTTGTTTTCATGTTTATTTCCATTATTGTTGTTGTTGCTACTGTCGTTATTGATATCAATCATGCGTTTGTCATTCGTTGTCTTTGTGTCGTAGCAACAAATGTTACCAAAAACTCTTTTTTTTTTATTGTTATTTGACCATTATTGTCTTCTTAAATGTAGCAGACCACATGTGGTCAAACCCAAAAACACTCACAACTCAACACCATGATTCTTTCTGGCTGGCTTATGGTCGGAGGTTTTTGAAACCAAAAAAAAAAAATTATATTTGCAACTCTAAACAGAAAAAAAAATAATTTTGTTTATCATTTTTTGTAACCAAAAAAAAAAAAAAAAAAAAAAAAAAACGTTTTTTCTCTCATATAAAAAGAAATTTTAATTGTGTGTGGTAAAACACGAGACAAAGAAAAATTGCCATGGAAGAAACCAACAAAAATATGTTGCCAATATAAAGTTGCGCACTTTCGTACACATGTTGTAGGTTTTGTATTTTGTCTTTTGTGTAGTTGTCGTTGTTGCACTCGTTGTAATAATGTTAAAGGTTGGCGGGTGGTGTTACGCAGAATCTCTGGCAGTTGCACTGAGACTATTAGGTTGGAAATGCGCGCTGCAAGACTGCACTACGGTAGTAGCAACAATTACAAACAGCAATATCAGCAGCAAGTAGCCAGCAGCCAGCAAACCAGCAATGTTTGTAAAACAAAACTGGCATTTTATCTTTTCACTAAATTAAAAACAAATTGTCAAACAATTGGTCTGCTACTAAACAACAGTTTAAAAGCAGTGAGTTGCAATTGGTTTCAAGAGAGGGGACAACTTAGAATCAATCATAAGACTTTATATAGTCCGAAAATAGGTTCAATCCAAAGGGTTTATACAGTCCATAATTAGCAAGCAATCATAGTCCCAAATTAGCTTCAATCGTAGGTATTTCTACAGTCCCAAATTAGCTGCAATCGTAGTCCCAAATTAGCTGCAATCGTGTCCCAAATTAGCTTTAATGGTAGGTCTTATACAGAACCAAATTATCGTAGTCCCAAATTAGCTGCAATCTTAGGTCTTTATGTAGTCCCAAATTAGCTGCAATCATAGTTCAAATTAGCTTCAATCGCAGATCTTTATACTGTCCCAAATTAGCTGCAATCGTAGTCCCAGATTAGGTTCAATCGTAGGTATTTATACAGTCCCAAATTAGCTGCAATCGTAATAACAAATTAGCTGCAATCTTAGGACTTTATACAGTCCCAAATTAGCTGCAATCGTAGTTAAAATTAGCTTCAATCGCAGATCGTTATACAGTCTCAAATTAGCTGCAATCGTAGTCCAAAATTAGGTGCAATCATAGTTCAAATTAGCTTCAATCGTAGCTCTTTATACAGCCCAAATTAGCTGCAATCTTAGGTCTTTATACAGTCCCAAATTGTCTGCAATCGTAGTCCGAAATTAGCTGCAATCTTAGGTCTTTATACAGTCCCAAATTAGCTGCAATCATAGTTCAAATTAGCTTCAATCGCAGATCTTTATACAGTCCCAAATTAGCTTCAATCTTAGGTCTTTATACAGTCCCAAATTAGCTGCAATCTTAGGTCTTTATACAGTACAAAATTAGCTGCAATCTTAGGTCTTTATACAGTCCCAAATTAGCTGCAATCATAGTTTAAATTAGTTTCAATAGCAGATCTTTATACTGTCCCAAATTAGCTGCAATCGTAGTCCCAAATTAGCTTCAATCGCAAATCTTTATACTGTCCCAAATTAGCTGCAATCGTAGTCCCAAATTAGCTTCAATAGTAGGTCTTTAAACAGTCCCAAATTAGCTGCAATCTTAGGTCTTTATACAGTCCCAAATTAGCTGCAATCATAGTTTAAATTAGCTTCAATAGCATATCTTTCTACTGTCCCAAATTAGCTGCAATCATTGCTTCAATGTCAAGTCTATTTGGCCTTAGTTTGATTACCTTTTCAGGACTATATTTATTCGATTTGGCACTCTCTGCTCCCTGTTTGTTTGCTAGCTATTTTATGATAACCTATTGAATTGTAGAATATGTATTTTATTTTTTTTCGTTCCGCTCTCTACGTTGGCTTTTTCTTTTTGTATTAAAAGGTCCTTTGATGGTCGTCAATTGATAGCCAGATTTGTGCAATTATCATTTTAATAATTGCCAACAATCTTCACGATATATGAGACGCAGCGTGGCTTTTGGTGGCTGCAACATAAACTCTTAAACATTTCTGCATGCCGTTTCTGGTTGTTTCTGTTTTTTGTTCAGTTTTTTTTTTATTTTTTGCATACCACAGCTAAACTTGAAAGAACTTTGTTTAAAAAGACTTAGGAAATTGAATTCAATATGAAAAAAAGCAATATGTTGGAGTAGCTGTAGTCATAGGCCTGGTCATATAGCTGTGGCTTTGGTTTTGGCATCCTGCCTGCAGCGCTCATAACCAGTAGCTTAAATTGTAATAAATTTATTACTGATTTTGTCTGATTTCTTTTCACAACGTTTTAAACTTTTGGCTTTGTGTTGTCTACATTTAGATTATTTAGTTTTTTTTTTGCTCTTTCTCTGTGTAACTGCTGCATTTAGCAGCATTTAACTAGATGATTTTTTTTTTATATTTTTTTAATACAAATTGTTTGTGTAATATAAATTTTGTTGTTTATTTGCAGCAAATAGTCATTTATCCATGTTGCCCCCCCTAGAAGCAATAAAATTATAATAAATTTTTCGTATGTTTTCCAATAAAATGTTTTCGTAGGCAAACCATTGACACATATGAGAGTTTATACCGCTGCAATGTTTTCAACTATGTATATGACGGGATTTAAATCAAAGTGATAGTGTTAATTAATTATAAAATAGAATTAACAAATTTTCTTAAATTGCATGTGGAGTTTGATGGCTTTGTAGTAATAGGATACAGTTGAGGCTGGGCGGTTTAAATGGTTGAAGACAATATACTCTCTATTGGTAAATGTATCGTTTAAGAGAGATTTATTATACGCTCTTTACACAGTCCCAAATCAGCTTCAATCATAGGTCTTTATACAGTCCCAAATTAGCTTCAATCGTAGATCAGTGTACAGTGCTAGTGTTGCTTCAATCAGAGTTCTAAATTAGCTTCAATCGTAGATCATTACACCGTCCCAAATTAGCTTCAATCGTAGAAATTTATTCAGTCCCAGTTTTACTTCAATCGTGGATCTTTATTCAGTCCCAGTTTAGCTCCAGTCGTGGATATCTATTCAGTCCCAAATTAGCTTCAAACGTGGATCTTTATTCAGTCCCAGTTTTACTTCAATCGTGGATCTTTATTCAGTCCCAGTTTAGCTTCAAACGTGGATCTTTATTCAGTCCCAAATTAGCTTCAATCGTGGATCTTTATTCAGTCCCAAATTAGCTTCAATCTTGGAACTTTATTCAGTCCCAGTTTAGCTTCAATCGTGGATCTTTATTCAGTCCCAGTTTAGCTCCAGTCATGGATATCTATTCAGTCCCAAATTAGCTTCAATCTTGGATCTTTATTCAGTCCCAAATTAGCTTCAATCGTGGATCTTTATTCAGTCCCAAATTAGCTTCAATCGTGGATCTATATTCATTCCCAAATTAACTTCAATCGTGGATCTTTATTCAGTCCCAAATTAGCTTCAATCGTTGATCTTTATTCTGTACCAAATTTGCTTCAATCGTGGATCATTATACAGTCCCAAATTAGCTTCAATCGTTGATCTTTATTCAGTCCCAGTTTAGCTTCAATCGAGGATCTTTATTCAGTCCCAAATTAGCTTCAATCGTGGATCTTTATTCAATCCCAAATTAGCTTCAATCGTGGATCTTTACTCAGTCCCAGTTTGGCTTCAATCGTGGATCTCTATTAAGTCCCAAATTAGCTTCAATCGTGGATCTCTATTAAGTCCCAAATTAGCTTCAATCGTGGATCTTTATTCAGTCCCAGTTTAGCTTCAATCGTGGATCTTTAATCAGTCCCAAATTAGCTTCAATCTTGGATCTTTATTCAGTCCCAAATTAGCTTCAATCATGGATCTTTACTCAGTCCCAGTTTAACTTCAAACATGGATCTATACTCAGTCCCAGTATAGCTTTAATCGTGGATCTTTATTCAGTCCCAAATTAGCTTCAATCTTGGATCTTTATTCAGTCCCAAATTAATTTCAATTGTGGATCTTTATTCAGTCCCGAATTAGCTTCAATCGTTGATCATTATACAGACCCAGTTTAGCTTCAATCGTGTAAATTTATTCAGTCCCAGTTTAGCTTCAATCGTAGATCTTTATTCAGTCCCAAATTAGCTTCAATCGTGGATCTTTATTCAGTCCCGTATTAGCTTCAATCATGGATCTTTATTCAGTCCCAAATTAGCTTCAATCTTGGATCTTTATTCAGTCCCAGTTTAGCTTCAATCGTGGATCGTAATTCAGTCCAAGTTTAGCTTCATTCGTGGATATTTATTCAGTCCCAGTGGATCTTAATTAATTCTCAGTTTATCTTCAATCGTGGATCGTTATTCAGTCCCAGTTTAGCTTCAGTAGTGGATCTTTATTCAGTCCCAAATTAGCTTCAATCGTGGATCTTTATTCAGTCCCAAATTAGCTTCAATCGTGGATCTTTATTCAGTCCCAAATTAGCTTCAATCGTGGATCTTTATTCAGTCCCAAATTAGCTTCAATCGTGGATCTTTATTCAGTCCCAAATTATCTTCAATCGTGGATCTTTATTCAGTCCCAAATTAGCTTCAATCGTGGATCTTTATTCAGTCCCAAATTAGCTTCAATCATACATTTCTTTGCCGACCAAAAATTGAGGTTTTCACTTTCTTTTTCATATTTTTATTTTACTTTAAATCTAAGGCTTTGACATTTAATTTCATAATTTACAAAACCCAACACATAACTATTTCATACAAAAAACTAAATAGTAAACAAAACAAAACTGATGGTACCCAACACCACCTGCCTTTAAAGCAAGTACTTGCATTAAGCCCTTAAACCTAAAAAAAAACATTTACATTTTACAACAATTGAGCCCTCATTTAAACATTTATACTATAATTTGCGTTAGAGAAAGAGGGAAATACATATAAGCATACATAAATTAGCCTTAAACTTCAGCCCTTAAGCCAAGAAACTGAAGACGTCAGCCAACAAAACACACAATAATAAAAATAAATAAAAACTATGATGGTACAAAAACAAATTGCAGCACGTTAACGGATAATTTTCCTAAGAAAACAATTGGCGGGCAACTGTAGAAATTGCAGTGACAAGCGTCACATAGCAATACAGAAAAAAGCCCCCTTTAGAAACATGATAAAGCGCAGGCGCGCGCTAGTTTTTTCATAAGTGTATGTAAGTATTATCGCTCCTGGTTCATTTAGAAAATAAGGGCACGTGAGTGAATGTTTTACAATAGTTCTTTTTCTTCACTTGACAGTCAGCCATACGAGACAATTGTTACAAATTAAAAAAAAAGACGAGCAAATGTGAAATGTAAAACTATTATCAGTTGGCTTGTGTCGTCAATTTAAGGTTTGTTTTATTGTTGTAAAAATATCATGCTTGAGGGATCTTGTAGGGGTGAAAAAAGCATTTCTCTTTGTTTTACTGATAATTGTAACGTATTCACCGTCTGCCAGACGTCAACATTTAATTTTTTTTTTTGAAGTTTTATTGAATTTTTTATACTTTTCTTTTAAAGTTAACAGGTAAAAAAAAGCAACAACTATTGTTATATACGATTTATTTACCAGATATTACGAATTAAATAGTGGCGGGTATTTTGGGCTCAACCCACTAGCTACTTTTACTTTATAAATATAAACATGCTCAAACACTCTGAGGCAGGCACCCGCTCTCTTTTTTTATCATTATAACTTAGTTACAAAGTTGCCACATGAAAAAAAAATTACAAAATCATGAAATTTTGAACAAAAAATTTAGGAAAATTGGAGTAAACTATTTGTAATGCATTTTGTTTTTTTTTTAAATATTTTTTTTCCTTTTTTTACCGGAAAAAGACATTTGTTTTTAAAAATTAATACATTTTTAACAAAATTCTTGAATAGGTCGAAAATTATGAACAAAATTTGGATCAAAAATAGCTAATCTTTAAAAATATATTTTTTTCTTTTTCTATCAGAAAAAAACATTTATTTTTTTAAATGTTTTTTAAAGAAATAATAAATTTTTATTGAAATTCTTGAATAGCTCGAAAATTATTTCCCAGAAATAGTAAAAATAACAATAAAATTTAAAAATCTGGCAACAAATTTTATACAAACATTAAAATTTGTCTATTTAAAGTATCGAAATGAAGTAAAGTAAATATTTAATAAAAAATTTAGAACGAAAATCTCGAATTGGAAAAATAACACCCTATAAATCATTAAAAAAAACGATAAAATGTAAAAATCTGACAACAAATGGTATAAAAATATTAAAATTTTGCAATAAAAAAACAAACCTCCAATTTAATTAAACAAATATAAATTAAATAAATATTAAATAGCAAATTGTTATAAAAACATTAACATTTCCCTTTAAAAATCATTAAAATATCAATAAATTATTCAATCTAGCAACAATAATTACTAATTACTATTAAAAACATTTAATTTAAACCCCAACATCATTAAAATATAAATAATATTACAAATCTAAACCCATCAAATTTCCATTAAAAATCCTTTAAATGCCGATAAATCCTCTAATCTGGCAACAATGTCTACATTTTTTAATAAAAACCTCTATTAAATCCAGTGTGTGTGTCTATTCGTTTGTTTACATTTTATTTACAGTTTTCCCCCTGCTCAGTTTACTTAATGCAAAACAAAACATACAACAACCACACTCCACATATTTTCTTCTTCCCTATAAACAACAACACTCACACACACCTTGTGTAATACTATTCTGAGTAATAGTGGTGAATTTTACATTCTCTTTTCCACATTGAGGATACGTACCATAACACAATCATAGCAGCAACAACAACAAAATGCCTTCACATACAGCCGTTATATTTTATTTGGGAGTGTGTGTTTGTTGTTATTTTTTTTTTTTGGTTGATTTTCTGTTTACTAAGCTGCGATTGGTTGTTTTGTTTTATACAGAGAAGGCGTTGACTTTGCTTTATTTGAAGTCACAAAGTGTTTTAGCAAAAACAAAAGCAACAACAATATGTTGTGCATTAGTATTTGTTTGTTTTTGTATAGGAATTTCATTCATATTTATTTTGGTCTTTTTCATTGTTTAGGTTTTAGTGAGAAATATTTTTTATATGAATTAACTAACTAAATAAGGGATTTTCCTATTTAATTATTAGCAATAATAATTAATTTTTAGCTAATAATGCTTAAGAAACAAGTGTTTTTGTATGTTTATTTCTATAGAAGAGTAAATACTTTAATGGAAAGGAATTATTTGAAATTTTATTTGTTTTAACTATATTTTTTGCAAATTTTATACAGAAAGAAACATCAAATATTAGAAAAAAGTATGAAAAATATTAGTTGAAGTTAACTATAATATTTAAATAGCATTTATTTGTTTAATGATTTTAAGTTTTAAGCAAAACATATTAATTAAGTAAATAGAAATCTATTTTAAAACAAGTGTTAAAAAAATATCGAAAAATTACGCAAAATTAAGCAAAATAAATAACAAAATTATTATGTACTATTGAAAATAGATCTTGAGCCAGATTAAATTATTAATAGAAATCTATTTTAAAACAAGTATTAAAAAATATTATCGAAAAATAAAGCAAAATAAATAACAAAATTATTACAATTGAAAATATATCTATTTCAATTAAACAAAAAAAAATCAAATTTAAGCAATATAATAAAATTTCATTACATTTTCATAAAAAATTAAATATAATGATACAGAGGGCTAACCGATTATGTGTAGGTAAGGATTGCGAGTTCGATTCCCACTAGGGAATATGTTCTGAATCACTACAACAGTCTTATGACGTTTGTAATTATATTTTAACGTTAACTAAATAATGAAAATTCATACTTATTGGTGCCAAAGCAATATGAAATAATAATAATAAAAAATACCAATAAATTCTTAGAATTAAATTTTTGGGTTTTTTTTAATTTGTAAATGTATCTTTTTCCACTACAAATGAATAAATTTATAATATATTTGATCGAAATATAATTCTTAGAACTTGTTGTTCGAATTTTAAAAAATAAATTGAATTTTTTTTTATTTCATATTGAAATGGGCAAAATAGGCGTGCAGATTATGGAAAAATTAAGAGACTTTGTATAATTAAAATTTCTTATTATTATTATTATTTATATAAGAACATTATTGTTTTTGTATTTCTATTCGTGGCAACAAACAAATTGTTAAAATTTTTCTGGTTTTAAATATATTTTTATTAAATTGTTCGCATAATTGAATAAAATTTAAAATTTACTCGAATAATAAAAAAAATTAGAAACTTTTATTTGATTAAAATAAAACTCGAATAATTGACAAATTCTTACAAAATTCTCTGGTTTTAAATATATTTTATTAAATTATGCGAATAATCGAGGAAATTTTGAAAATTAATCCATCACTCGAATAATAAAAAAAATCGAAACTTTTATTCGATTAAAATAAATCCCGAATAATTGACAAATTGTAACAATTTATTTGGTTTTAAATATATTTTATTAAATTAATCAATAACTAGAATAATAAAAAAATTAGAAACTTTTATTCGATTAAAATAAAACTCGAATAATTGACAAATTATTACAAAATTCTCTGGTTTTAAATATATTTTATTATATTAATCGATCGCTTGAATAATAAAAAAATTCGAAACTTTTATTCGATTAAAATAAAACTCGAATAATTGAAAAATTATTACAATTTATTTGGTTTTAAATATATTTTATTAAATTATAGGAAATTTTAATAGATAATCGAATAAAAAAAATTAGAGACTTTTATTCGATTAAAATAAAACCCGAATAATTGAAAAATTATTACAATTTATGTGGTTTTAAATATATTTTATTAAAATATTCGAATAATCGAATAAAATTTAAAAATTAATCAATAACTAGAATAATAAAAATATTAGAAACTTTTATTCGATTAAAATAAAAATCGAATAATTGACAAATTATTACAAAATTCTCTGGTTTTAAATATATTTTATTAAATTATTCGAATAATCGAAGAAATTTTAAAAATTAATCAATCACTTGAATAAAAAAAAAATAGAAACTTATATTCGATTAAAATAAAACCCGAATAATTGAAAAATTATTACAATTTATCTGGTTTTAAATATATTTTTATTAAATTATTCGAATAATCGAATAAAATTTAAAAATTAATCGATTACTCGAATAATCAAAAAAATTCTAAACTTTTATTCGATTAAATTTAAACTCGAATAATTGGAAAATTATTACAATTTATCTGGTTTTAAATATATTTTATTAAATTATTCGAATAATCGAGGAAATTTTAAAAATTAATCCATCACTCGAACAATAAAAAAATTCGAAACTTTTATTCGATTAAAATAAACTGGCAAATCATTAGAATTTATCTGGTTTTAAAAATATTTTATTAAATTATTCGAATAATCGAATAAAATTTAAAAATTAATCCATAAAACCCGAATAATTGAAAAATAATTACAATTTATCTGGTTTTTAATATATTTTATTAAATTATTCGAATAATCGAAACAATTATAAAAACTAATCGATTACTGGAATAATAAAAAAAAATTTAAACTTTTATTCGATTAAAACAAAACCCGAATAAGTGATAAATTGTAACAATTTATTTGGTTTTAAATATATTTTATTTATTTATTCGAATAATCGAAGAAATTTTAAAAATTAATTAAATTAAAGCCCGGCTGAATTTAAGTTAAAATTAACTGTCAAACGAACTTTCATACTGCTCTCACATTTTGACATTTATAGTCAGTATATTCAGGCAAATCATGATCAATACATTGACGCTTGAACCACACAAACAAATAAGTCTCTTTTTTGGCTCAACGGGTTTAAAAATTTAATCATCGGACCTTATTTCTTCAAAAATGAAGCCGTAGCTGACGTTACGATCAATGTAGATCGTTACCGCAGCATTATCAATAAGTTTTTGTTTGATAACACATATAATACAATAATTTTTGTTTGATACATTCAGAAAAATTCACCGGTGACGCCATTACATCTAAAATAAAGCCGCAGTTCATGTTACAATCAATGGAGATCGTTACCACACCATGATCAATGATTTTTTATTTGAAAATATGGATGACTTCCACAACAGACCCTACAGACTCCATTACAATACACCGTTTGACAAGGTTTACTCGATGGTGGCATCATCGGACCTTCTTTATTCAAAAATTAATCCACAGCTCTCTTTACGGTCAATGGAGATAGTTACCGCACGATAATCAATGATTTTCATCCAGAAAAATCCACCGTTTGGTGGGGTTTACAAGCTGATGGCATCTTTGGACCTTATTTCTTCAAAAATAAGATCGTTATCGCATTATTAATGATCATTATTTTTTGATTTGAAAATATGGATTACATTGATCCCGGTGAGATGTGGTTTCAATATAATGGCACTACGAACGCAACCATCAATTTATTGAAATCAAAATTTGGTGATAACTGGATTTCCAGAAATGGACCTGTCAATTGGCCTCCAATGTCGTGCGATTCGACCAGCAAGAATTGACTCTTTAGAGGCCAACTTTGAATATAACATTGGATTTGTTACCAAATGCCAGGATTTTTTACAAAAAAAAATGTTAAGAGGAAACCGTTGCTTTCTTAAAACTGAAAACTAAAAAAATTAAAAAAGAACATCAGTTTTTACCCTTAGGATTTGAATTACAAACTGTTATTTTTCAATATTTTTTTTTTCTTTTGACTCACTGACTTTTTCTTCTTTTTCGAGTTTATTCATAAAAGAGAACTAAAAGTGTCAGTTGGACAATCCAACAAAATGTTGTAGTAACAAAAAAAACTACAGATTGTATACAAAACGCCCGCCAAACCTTCTTACAAAACCAATTAGTAAGAGAGAACGCGTGCTAACAAATGCAACATTTATAAGGTTTAATAAAGAAGAAAAAAAAACAGCTAACCGATCAGGGAGAGTGAATTTGTAACTGTGTGTTTTTTAGGGAGAGCATGATATTAAGCATGAGTAAGTTAAATAACTGTGAGTTTTGTGATCCTCAAAAGGATACTTGAGCATATGTGTTTAGGGGCTTCTAAAATTAAAGAAGATCTTTAAATTTAAGGGTGTTTTTTACTCTTTTTATATAAAAAATAAATATAAATACTTTAATAACATATGGAGTGTATTTCGTTAAAACAACAAAAATCCCTACCAAACACGAACCTTTAATAGCATTAACACACAGTTTTCAAAACCGTTTTGATTCGTTTCACCTTCGTTTTCTCTCAATTTTCTTAGTGGTAACAAATACTAGCTCTCATTGTTAAGGCTTGCAGTGTTTTTTTGTTGTTTTTGGTTTTAAGAGTATGGATTGGTTTGGTATTGGTAGTAGTGGTTGGTGGTGGTTGTTATTTGTTGCTGCTTGCTTACTTACTTTGGTTTTGGTTTAAGGCTACGATTTTGGCCATATTATTATAACACACTAACTAACTGGGGCTAACTACACCGTGCATCACACCAGAGTCTTTTCAGAACATAACAATCGTTAAAAGATTCAGTCAGGTGCCAAGCACCAAACCGAACGGACGTGTTCTCTTATTGACAAAAAAAAACTTACCCAAAAACCAGAGTTTAGAAGCTATTTAATTTTACCAAAACGTTTTTCAATGTGTTATTTACGGTTTTATTAACAAAAAAGAAAATAAAGAAAAATAATAAAAAATCTTAAACAAAATTAATTCAAAAAAGAAAATATTCTTAAATTAAACCTAAAAAACAAGTGCCTAATTACAAATTTGTGGAAAATAAATGTGAAAATAAAGTTTTTGAAAGGAAATTCTATTAAAAATAAGAAAAAAACTTCATAGAGTTTTATTGGATATAAAAAAAATTTAAATATGAATCATTTATCACCACCACCTTCACCTCAGTCCAAACCTACGCCTTTAAATAATTTCAATAATCCAGCACTGGATATGAATTTAGCTAATTCCAAAAATTGGATACAAAGAGCCTCGGCTTTTAATAACGTCATGGCCAATGCAGCCGCTCAAAAACTTAATACCAGAGGTAAGATTTAAAACCACTTAAAGCTTGTTAAAAGCAAAAGCTTGGAAATGTAAAGCTTTGTTAAAAAACTAAAAAAAAGTAAACAAAGTTGGATATTTATCTTCGTTTTAAACCATAAATGTAGAAAGAAATACCAAATAGTTTCAATCTTTAAAAGTCCATACAGTTCACATAACAATTGCTAAAGCTTTTGGAGAATTTCCCAAAAAAAAAAACTCTTAAAGACTTTAAACAGCCAAAGGTTCTAAATAAAAGCTTTAAAAAATAATAAATTCTTATTAAAATTAAACTCAAAAGCTTCTAACTAAAACCTAAAATATCATAAAGTGTTTATTTGTAAAATCTTAAAAGTAACACCAAGTTTAGTTAACAATTGCTAAAGCTTTTGGAAAATAACTCTTAAACAACTCGCCTATGACTAGGTTATAAATAAAATCTTTAAAATATCTTAATTTCTTATTAAAATGAAAGCCAAAAGTTCGAACTAAAAATTATTATTTCAATTTTAAGAACTAAACAAATTATAAAAGAAGTCCCCTTTCATAAGCTTTAGAATGATGTTACATTAAAAGCTCTTTAAAAAAAACCTTAAAATGTAAAAGTTTAAACGATTTTTTAACAATTTTACAGCATTATATAAAGAAATTTGTAAAAAAAACTTATAAAATGTAGAGGTTGACCTAAATTTGTGGAATTTTGTGTATTTAAAACTTTAAATTTAACCAGATTTTACAAGTTCAATTAAAAATCCAAGTAAAAACTTAAAAGCTTTGCAGTTTTAAAGCTCTAAATGACAACAATTAAAACTTAAAAAAAGTTGCTAAAAGCTGTTTAAATTTGTTAAACAAAATGGAGTGAAAGCTTTCAATTAACCCAGATTTTACAAGTTTAAAAAAAAAACCTCAAAACCCTTAAACAAAAACTTAAAATCTCTGAAATTTTAAAGCTTTAAATGCAAAATATTACTTGAAACTGTCAGAAATAACACAAAATATTAAAAATAAATCGTTTTTTCCAAAAAAAAGACATATGCTAAATTTATATCCATGAAAGCTTTTTTAAAAAAATCTTAAATTAAGTTTTTAAACTATTTTTTAAAAGAAATTTAGAAATTTTAATTTTAAAACTTGTTAAAATCATTAAGTACAGCAAAAGCTTTAGACTCTTTAAATAAAATTCAAAATAACACATTTAAGCTTTTTCCAAAGTTCTTGATTTCTTTCATTGTTTACATGGTTTCTTACACTTTTTGAGTAAAATCCCCAAACCTTTTAAATACTTGAAATTTATAAAATAAACCTTTAAGTTATGTTTACTCTAAAACTTTAAAGCTTTCATCTACAAATCCTTTTAAGGCTGTCATACAAAAACAAATATTTTAACAAAATTTACTGCAATGTTTCAGAAACACTATTCAGCATTTAAATTATAAAACCCTTTATTTTTTATGATCTGTAAGTGTCCCTTTTCAATTAATTGATAATGGGATTAAGCAAAAAAGCTTTAAGCTTACCAATTCTAAGCGCTTTAAGCTCTTGCAAGTTTTTTTGTTTAAGAGAGCTTTCAGCTTTTACGAGCTTCTTATTAAAGCTTACAGCTTTTACTAGCTTTATATAAAAGCTTTAAGCAATTACGAATTTAAATATAATAAAAGCTTTAAGATTTCACAATTTAAAACAAATTTTAAGAAAGACTTTTAGTTAAAAAAACACTTAGAAAATGTACAAGTTTCTAAATTATAAAAGCTTTAATCATTTCACAACTTTTATGAAAGCTTTAAGCACTTACGAACTTATAAATACTAAAAGCATTAAGTTTTTACAAGTTCTTTATGAAAGCTTTAAGCGCTTATGGCAACTCTTTCAGACTTATTTAAAAAAACTTGTAAAAGTTTCTAAATTATAAAAGCTTTAATCATTTCACAACTTATATGAAAGCTTTAAGCTCTTCAAGCTTCCATTGAAAGTCTTACAAACTTATATATTATAAAAATGGAAGCTCTGAATGGTTTTTAATAAAAAAAATCTTTAAACTCTTACACATTTTTTGAGAAAAAATCGTAATATGCAAACTTGAAGCATTTACAAGCTTTTTACAAAAGTCGTACTTATGAATTATAAAAGCTTTATAAAATATTTAGCTTAAATAAACTTTTAGATCATAAAACTTTGAAATCTTTGAATCTCATTAAAACTGTTCTAATTATTATAAACAAATAATTGATAAAATTGCCCTTAACTTCTATAAATTATATTTAAACAAAAAATTATTTTAATGTTTATGTTTGTAATTAAATTTTTTTCAATTATTCATATTCCCCTGTTTAGATTTACCACCTTTTCTCTACAATCCCCTACTCTACTCAAGCGCCCTATTATGGCCACAATTCTTACTCTCCTCCGCCTCTGCCTTGGGTTCTCCACACACTCCCATTACACCCAAATCACCTCTAACCATTGCCAACAATCGAGATTATGCCTTAACACCCGAAAAAGAAGATATATCTGCTTCATCCCAGGAAGAGTGTTTAAACGAAGACATGCCCTTGAATTTATCCGTCAAACGTTCACCCCCAACCGAAGAAAACTCCACGGAAGCTGGTACTCCGCCCCCACTAAGAGCTGTGAATTTAAAATCCTCCCCTCGCACTCCCGAAGATGAGGAAGAAGAATACGAGCCCTCAGCCAAAAGAAGATCACAGGGCTCTCACATCTGGTCGCCCGCCAGTATGTGTGAAAAGTCTCTCAGATATCAACACAATTCGGAGGAGGAACATGACATGGATCCCATAGTGCGTAAATTTAAATATGAACGCCGCAATTCCTATTCACGCCAACAGCAGCAGCAACAACAACTGCAAGATTCGAATATGCTAACGCCTTTATCCTCCATTTCGGGACCCGCCACTTTTCCACGCACCTCCCACAAATCCAATCCAGAGATTGAGCTGGCCCAACAACAAATCTATGCCCATCGCAATGCCTTTATGGCCGGTTTGGCGGGCAATAATTTGGAATTGTTGACCCAGCACTTGAAGGCCCAGACACAAAGGGAATTGGAATTGTTAAGGCAACAGCGTGTAGATTTGTTTGTACAACAGTCCAGTGATAATGATAGTAATGGTGGGGATTTAACATTGAATGAAGATTTTCCAGAATCTAAATATCATCATCAGCAGCAGCAACAATTTATTTCCCAGCATCAGCACCAACAACAGCATCCGGATTCAACGGCCTTAATTGGTAGTTTAACAGATGTGCGCATGTCTTCTAGCTCGTATCAGGATAGTGATGGAGGCGGCAGTGGTGGTGCGATTTCTCATAATGGTGAAAAAAGGACGGCTAGAAATTTCCAGGTAAGAATTTATTAGCAAATACACTTGAAGAAAATCAAATGAAAGAAGGGAACTAAAAAAATTAAGAAAATTTTAAAGCAGTTTAGGGGGGAACTTATTCAGTTCTTAGTAGAATTAAAAAAATTCAAATCAATTGATATTTAGAAAATTTAAAATTGTTCACTTTCAAAATGGTCAACTTTGGTCTATTGTAGCTCCAGCTATTTTGAAATTTTAGAACTTTGCCAGCAATATTTTGAAAACTTAACTCTTCCTTTACTGTTAAAACAAATTTTTATTTAGAAAAATAACTAACAAATGAAAATATTGGCCAGGAAAAGCAAACAACTTCCAAAGAAGTGAAAAATAAGTAGTTTCTTTTATTCTTTAAAAACGAAAAATTTAGCATTACAAATGAATATTTGTATAAAACATAAGCAAAAACTAATTTTGGCTAAAGAAAAAAAAACTACTTCCCTGGAAGTGAATAAGAAGTAGTTTATTTTATTACGTAAAAGCGAAAATTACAGCTTTAGACATTTAAACCTTAAAAAAGCATAAAAACAACTTCCAAACAAGTGAAAAATAAGTAGTTCATTTTATTACTTAAAAACAAAAATTACAGCACTACAAATCAATACTTGTCCAAAACTTTAGAAAAATAAGCAGAAAAGTACAAAATAAAAACAACTTCTCAGGAAGTGAATAAGAAGTAGTTTATTTAATTCCGTAAAAGCGAAAATTTCACCATTACATATGAGTATTTGTTTTGAACTTTAAAATAAGGAACATAAAATATTAAATTTGGACTACAATAAAAACAACTTCCAAGGAAGTGAATAGGAAGTAGTTAATTTTATAGCGTAAAAACAATAATTACAGCACTATAATTGAATATAAACAAAATAAACTAAATTTGGGCGAGAAAAAAAAACAACTTCCAAGTAATTACAAAAGAAGTGATATCAATTATTGCTTAAAACTGAAAATTTCAGCATTACAAATGTATATGTATTTAAAACTTTAAAATACTAAAGAAAAAACCTAAATATTGCGAAACAGAAAAAGAACTTCCAAAGAAGTGAAAATAGAACAGCAAGAAATATCACTGAAAATGTTTGTTTTGCTTTAAAAATCTTACTTTAACATGATTTTTATGCAATTTAAAAAAGTTATGTTTCATTTCTTATTAAAATTTTTAAAAGACCACCCATTTGTATCCTTATTATTACTTTCTTGAATAAATAAAACTACAACAGATGCAGTACCGTTTTGCTTTCAAAATGATAAAACGAAAGTAATGCTGTTACATTTAAGAAAAACAACTGATTTTTTTAATTTGATAATTTCCAAAAGATACAAAAACTAAAAAAAAAAGAAATAAACGTTAAAACCTACCGATAAGCATTTAAGCCATCTGTTTATTCATCAGAAGTCACACGCACAATATTTACAAAATACTCGTAAAAAAAACACGATCAAACAGACGAACGGACTTATGTTGTATTGCATGGCTGTTTGGCAGGCTGCCAACAGGCTCGCTCTGCTGTTGCCCTTAAAAGAAACCTTTCAAGCATATCAAGTTGCATATAGAAAATACTTATTACCTCCTTCGATGAATTTACAACGACACAGAGAGAGGGAGAGAGAAGAGACCATGTGCCACACATTACATATTCAAGTATTCAAACAATTAAAGTTTGAATGTGTGAAAATATTGAAAAATGATATTGATTATTAAAAGAATTAAAATTGAACAGCGCACGACTGTTAGGTCCTAGAACACAAATAATTAAATTTCACAAATAAATTATTGTTAGAAACATTAGAAAACAAAGTGGTTTACTTCCTAAGAAGTAGAAGTTTTTTATTCAGGAAAAGCAAAACACATAATCACGGCTGAATATTGGTTTAAAACTTAAACAAAATAAATAGAAAAACTAAATTCTAAGCAAAAAAGAAAAACAACTTCCAAAGAAGTGAAAAAGTAATAATTTCCTTTTATTGCGTAAAAGCATAAAATAGCTGTTTTATAAATAAATTGTTGTTAGAAACTCTAGAAAAATAAAAAAACATGAATATCTAAACCACTTCCCAAGAAGTGAAAAAGAATTAGACGTTTTTTATTCAGGAAAAGCAAAAATCATAATAACGGCTGAATATTGGTTTTAAACTTAAACAAAATAAATAGAAAAACTAAATTCTAAGCAAAAAAGAAAAACAACTTCCAAAGAAGTGAAAAAGTAATAATTTGCTTTTATTGCGTAAAAGCATAAAATAGCTGTTTTATAAATAAATTGTTGTTAGAAACTCTAGAAAAATAAAAAAAAATAAAAACTTAACCACTTCCTAAGAAGTGAAAAAGAATTAGAAGTTTTTTATTCAGGAAAACCAAAAAAACATAATCACGGCTGAATATTGGTTTAAAACTTAAACAAAATAAATAGAAAAACTAAATTCTAAGCAAAAAAGAAAAACAACTTCCAAAGAAGTGAAAAAGTAATTATTGCGTAAAAGCATAAATTAGCTGTTTCATAAATAAAATATTGTTGAAACATTAGAAAAATAAAAAAACAAGAATAACTAAACAACTTCCTAAGAAGTGAACAAGAAGTAGACATTTTTTACACAGTTTTCTTTAGTTATTTCTTTATAAATCCCTAAAAATCCTCTTCTAGCTTTCAAAATTTATATTAATTAAACCAAATATTCCAAATTAATTTGATTAACTAATTGCATGTTATGAGATTTCAATTTACTAGAAACTAAATTTACATTTTATATACAATAAACATTTATATGACACTTTTATCTATAAAATTATATCATTTCCAGGGACACAAACGTTTTTTTGTTCTGTTTTTATTTTTGTGGCAACAGAGAACAGGGGGGGAATAATTTTTGTTATTTATTTAGTACAACAGCAATTAAATTATGTTATAAAATAGTAAATAATAGCAAAACAATTAACACAACTTGGCCAACACGCATTTCAAACAAATAGAAATATTTTTTTTTGTCTTCTAGACACTCTTCACTTTTTTTTCAATTAGTATTAACAAAAAGGGTTTAATAATTTGTATAGTTTAGTTATTGTTGCTGGTTTTTTTTTCAATTAATTGAATTGAGTTTAATTTGGTTAAATAATGGAGAAGCTACTTTTATGTCTAGATGGGTCAAAGCTATGGCGAACACGATATTAAGCAATTAAAATCTATAATGAAAATTAAAGGATTTCAATCAAATTGTAAGAATGCTAATATTTACCCAAGTTTTATTAGGTAAACATTTGATTTAATTACAATAGCAGCAACACAAAAATAATAATATTAATTAATTAGTGCCAGAAAAGAGGCTCAAAATAAAAATAACTAAATTGAGGTTAAATTATAGAATTAAACAATTAAAGGGATTTTGTTACAAATAAAAGTTTTAATAGCAAGAATTGATCTATTGCATTTCTCTACGTTTTTAAAATTGTTCTTCTATTAATATTTAAAGTTCTTTTTAGTCTTTATAAACCCAAAAGTTTATTTTTTGAGCAACATTACTCCAAAGTTTAATTGTATCAAATATCTCTTAAAAAATGGAAGTTATTAAAGATCTGTTTTAATGTTTTTACTTTATTTTTGTTAGTAGAAATCAAAAAATTAAAAAGATTTTAAACTTTTGCAGATTTTGAAAATTCAAAAAATTGTTTACATTTAAAGTGGTCTACTTTGACCCACTGTAAAGCCCTTAATAATCAAATCTAATGCCTGAGCCAACAATATTCTAACAACTTAACCCTTACTTTACTGATATACCAAATTTTTATTTCGAAAAATCAAAAAACAACACAATTAATGCCAATAAAGGTAAACAACTTCCAAAGAAGTGAAAAAGAAGTAGTTTCTATTATTCTTTAAAAGCGAAAATTTTAGGCTTACAAATGAATATTTGTAGAAAACATTAGAAAAAACTAAATTTAAACAAACAAAAACAACAACTTCCCAGTAAGTGAATAAGAAGTAGTTTATTTTATTCTGTAAAAAGGAAAATTACAGCATTACACCTAAGTATTTGTTTTAAAACTAAAAAAATTAACATAAAATACTTGATTTGGATCGGAACAAAAACCACTTCCAAAGAAGTGAAAAATAAGTAATTTATTTTATTTCGTAAATAGGAAAATTATAACATTACAATCAATATTTGTTTAATAATTTACAATAATAAACAAAAAAAAAAACTAAATTTGGGCCAGCAAAAAACCAACTTCCAAGGAATTGCAAAAAAAGGGAAATCCAATATTGCTTAAAAACGAAAATTTCAGCTTTACAAATGAATATGTGTTTAAAACTTGAGAAAACTAAACACTAAAAATCAATTTAGGCCAGAAACAAAAAACAACTTCCCAGGAAGTGTAAAGGAAGTAGTTTATTTTGTTAAGTAAATGCGAAAATTGCAGAATTACAATTTAAACTTGTTTAAAACTTAAGAAAACTATAAAAAACTGAATTATAACCAAAAAAAGAAAAACAACTTCCAAAGAAGTGAAAAAGTAATAGTTTCCTTTTAATGCGTAAAAGCATAAAATAGCATTTTTTTAAATGAATTTGTGTTAAAAACGTTAGAAAACTAAAAAAATATGTAAAACAAAACCACTTCTTAAGAAGTGAAAAAGAAGTAGAAGATTTTTATTGTGAAAAAGTTAAAGAAACATCATAACAACTGAATATAGGTTTTAAACTTAAGAAAAATAAATAGAAAAACTGAATTTTATCCAGGCAAAGAAAACAACTTCCAAATAAGTGCAAAAGTAATATGTTACTTTTATTGATTAAAAGCATTAAATATCATTTATACAAATGAATTAGTGTTAAAAACGTTAGAAAAATAAAAAGAACAAGAAAAACAAAACCACTTCCCAAGAAGTGAAAAAGAAGTGGAAGTTTTTTATTCTGAAAAAGCAAAAATAACAACAAAACAAATGGTTTTTTTTTTAGAAAAATAAACAAAAACAATTGTAAACTATTTTCTTAAACAAATTTCTTATATTTTTTGTAACAATTTAAATAATGGAACTTCCGTTTTACATTAAATTTTGTTAAAATTTTAAATCCCTCAAAAAACACATTTAAATGCATTGAAAACAATAAGATCTTACTTTAACTTGCAGTTTAACAGAAAAAAAAATCCAACCATAAAACTTTACAAGACAACACCACTACCAACAGCAATACCTAACAAAACACTTGTGTCATTATTGATTTTGAAAAAAAAAAAAAATATTGAAAAATTATTTATGATTAACACGTACAATTTAGACAAAAGCTACACTAACTAATAGTGACACATTTAGAAATTTGAAATGTAACAAACATTAGCAGCCAGCCATGTAATCAAACTGTGTAAATATTGGGACAGAGAGAGAAAATGAAATAAATAATATTTAAATAAATAGAAAAATGCATAAAGATTTTTTTTATTTAAAAAAAAATATTGATGTCATTAAGGTGATATTTTCTTAATAATATTCAAAAGAAAGACAGACATAAAGAAATGTATAACCATTTATTTAAAATAAGCAAACAAATTAGTTCAGCTGTATTTTGAAAAGCAACGTTTTTTTTTTCTTTAAATAAAAATTATTAAGCTATATATTGACTTGATGATTTTTAAAATATTTAAGCAATAAATAAAGAGGATCTTTGGTATATAAGATTTAATATTTATTTAGCTGGTTTGATATTTAAAAAAATAATTTTCGAAATAATTTTTTTGTACAATTTTAAAGACTTTGATTAGTTTTGATTGTTTAAATAAAGTCTTAGCACACCAACTGTTTAAATATGGGGAAATTTTCGTCATTTGTTTTATTTTATTTGTATTTTATATATTAATTTTTCGTTTATTTATTTCTATTCCAAATTTTTTTTAGTGCAAACAATGTGGCAAATCTTTTAAACGCTCCTCTACCTTATCCACCCATTTGCTGATACACAGCGATACCCGGCCCTATCCCTGCCAGTATTGTGGCAAACGTTTTCATCAGAAATCGGATATGAAAAAACATACTTATATACATACCGGTAAGTTTACTTTGAGCTTAATTTCATTATTTAATTTATTAACAAAATCTGTTTTGTAAAGTGAGAGAGAGAGAGATACTTTTAATCTGTGCTTTAAAATCTAAACAAAAAGTTGGCAACGTTGGTTAACCTGCCATGATTATTTACATTTATGTACAGAGAGAGAGAGAGGGACAAAAGTCAATAAAAAGTATTGCCAAATGAAAATTTAACTCTTAGAACTACAATATAAAGGGATTTTCACATTTTAAATTGTAAATAGATCAATTATTAAATATTGATTGAATAAATTAAAAAATTGATTAAGAATAAGGCCTTAAATTACGTTTTTACTATTGATAGAAAGTGATAGTGGACTGAAGGTTTAAATTAAAAAATCAATTCCACCAAAATTATTTATGGGGAAGAAGATAATTGATAATTGAATTAAAAATGTATCAGAAGAGCAATATTTTGTATATATTAACAATATTTTAATTATAAATTCAAAAATAATTCTTAAAATAAACTCACCTTCTCAAAATTCTGAACAAAAACACCATTGGATGAAAAAAACTTGACCTGAAATTGAAAAAAGAAATAAATTTTAAAAACTCTTGTAAAATAAACAAAAAGATTTTTAAAAAATTATTAATATTCGGTGTATGACTTAAAAATGCGAATTTTTTTAAATTTTGTTGCTTTTATTTTGAATCATTTGTACAACTATGACCTTTTCCCACATTTTTGGCATCAAATGGATTCCAAGCCAAAAGAGCTGCTTATCTTTTGAGGCCAAGAACGAATCCAGCCAATTTCGGATACTCTATTCCAAAGTGAAGAGTATCCAAGAGAGAGAGCCTTTTGCACCGATTTCTGCTTGAGTAGTTCCCAAT